>NC_141927.1:40683647-40998151 GCF_057802395.1 Ceratotherium simum simum | reverse complement strand
AAGCAACCACTTTCTCCAAGAAGTCAGTTCTTTTTATTGGAGAATGGTATTTAGAAACCAATCTAGGTGCTAGGTGTGCTCACTGCCTCTAAGTCCTCTCAATTGAGACACCTAGGGAGATATATGCGAGTATGCTAATCCATGTATATATGCACATCTATATTTATTTGTATATCCATCTCTCCCTCCCTCCCTCCCTCCCTCCCTTCCCATGAGCTCATACTGATATCTCCAACCCAAGCCAGCATGACAACGTTCATTCCTGTTGCTCATTTGTATTTCTTCAACAGTAAGAAACCTGGCTTGCATTATCTACAATATATTTACTTGTTCAACCCTAGTAAACATAAACTAGTTTCAGAACTCCTTGCCCTTGCCAAAGTGAAAAGCAAATTGATCTACCCGAGTACAGTGTTTGTGTATAGTTTTCTGTCTTATAGTATTCAGTCAAAGCAGTTTTCCAAAGTTACTTAAGTCAGCTCCTTTCTCCTCGCCCTCTTCACAATGGTTATACAATTTATTTGGAAAACAAATTACTTTGTTATATTCTGAATTCTATCTTCAATTCCCCATATCCTGGTTGATTTTTAAAAAATGTACATACACAAAATGTACTCCTTGTGACATACAGTTCTATGAGATTAGATAATGCAGACCACCATGTATCCACCATCACAATACCAAACGAACAGTCCTATTATCATCAAAATTCACTCCTGCTGCCCACTTTTAGTCAATTCCTCTCCCCAACCAATTCCTGGAAACTACTGATCTGTCTTCCATCCCTATAGTTTTTGCCTTTTCCAGAATGGCATACAAATGTTTTCTTTTACTTGGCAAAATATATTTAAGATTCATCCATATTGTGCAAAAAAACCAGTTTGGTCCCTTTTATCGCTGAGTACTATTTCATTTTATTGATATGACAGTTTGTTTATGCATTCACCTCCCCCACCCCTCCAGCTTTACTGAGGTATAATTGATTTATTGCAAGATATTTCAAGTGTACAACATGATTTGTATACATATATATCGCTAAAGGATTCCCCTCATCCTGTCAACACATTCATCATCTCACATATACACATTTTTGTGTGAGAACATTTAAGTTCCACTCTCTTGGCAAATTTCAATTATACAATGCAGTGTTATCAACTGAAGTCACAATGTTATACATTTATTTCATTAGACCTTATTCATCATATAATTGAAAGTTTGTATCCTTTTTCCCCCAGTCTCTCAGCTCTTGACAACTACTTTTCTACTCCGTTTCTGAGTTCAACTTTTTGTTTACTTCCACATATAAGTGATACCATGTGGTATTTGTCTTTTTCTGACTTATTTCACTTAGCATAATGCCCTCCAGGTTCATCATGTTGTAGCAAATGACAGGATTTCCTTCTCTTTTAAGGCTACATAATATTCCACTGTGTATACATATATCACTGTATATGCATTGCAACTTCTTTATCCATTTATCCATAGACAGGCACTTAGTTTGTTTCCATACCTTGGCTGTTGTAAATAATGCTGTTATGAAAATGGGAGTACATAAATATTTTTGAGATGATGATTTCATTTCTTTTGGCTCTACAGTCACACGTTGCTGAATGACAGGGATACATTCTGAGAAATGCATTATCGGTAGTATTGTCATTGTGTGACTATCCTAGAGTGTACTTACACAAACCTAGATGATATAGCCTATTACACACCTGGGCTATATGGTACTAACCTTATGGAACCACCGTCATATATGTAGTCCATCATTGACCAAAACGTCGCTATGTGGCCCATGACGGTATATCCAGAAGCGGGATTGCTGGATCACATGGCAGTTCTATTTTTAATTTCTTGAAGAACTTCCATACTTTTTTCCAAACTGGCTGTACCAGTTTGCATTTCTAACAGTATACAAGGATTCCCTTTTCTCCATATCTTTGCCAGCATTTGTTCTCTCTTGTCTTTTTGATAATAGACATCCCAGCAGGGATGAGGTGATACTATGGTTTTGATTTGCATCATCCTGATGATTAGTGATGTTGAGCACCTTTCTATGTACCTGTTGGCCATCTGTATGTCACTTTGGAAAAATGTCTGTTTAGGTCATTGCCTATTATGTTTTTTGTGTGTGAGGAAGATCAGCCCTGAGCTAACATCCATGCCAATCCTCCTCTTTTTTGCTGAGGAAGACTGGCCCTGGACATCTGTGCCCATCTTCCTCCACTTTATATGGGATGCCGCCACAGCATGGCCTGACAAGCGGTGCGTTGGTGCGCGCCCGGGATCCGAACCCGGGCCGCCAGCAGCGGAGCGCACGCACTTAACCGCTACGCCATGGGGCCCGACCCCCTTTGCCTATTTTTTAACTGAGTTATTTGATTTTTTGCTATTGAGTTGTAGGAATTTCTTGTATATTTCGAATATTAACCCCTTATCAGACATATGGTTTGCAAATATTTTCTCCAATTCCATAGGTTGCCTTTTCATTTTGTTGATGGTTTCCTTTGCTGTGCAGAGCCTTTTAGTTTGATGTAGTCCCACTTGTTCATTTTTGCTTTTGTTGCCAAATCCAAAAAGTCCTTGTCAAGATCAATGCCAAAGAGCTTACGCCCTACATTTTCTTCTAGGAGTCTTATGGTTTCAGGTCTTACATTCAAGGCTTTAATTCATTTTGAGTTGATTTTTGAGTATGGTGTAAGATAGGGGTCCAGTTTTATTCTTTTGTATGTGGATATCCAGTTTTCCTAACACCATTTATTAAAGGGACTGTCCTTTCTCCATTGTATATTCTTGGCTGCCTTGTCAAAAATTAATTGACCATAAATGCATGGGTTTATTTCTGGGCTCTCTATTCTGTTCCATTGATATTTGTGTCTTTTTTTTTTTTCTTTTTGGTGAGGAAGATTAGCCCTGAGCTAACATCTGCTGCGAATCCTCCTCTTTTTCCTGAGGGAGACTGGCCCTGGGCTAACATCTGTGCCAATCTTCCTTTAATTTATACGTGGGATGCCTGCCATAGCATGGCTTGATAGGTGGTGTGTAGGTCCATGCCCCGGATCTGAACCTGCGAACCCCAGGCCACCGAAGCAGAGCGCGGGCACTTAACCACTACACCACCAGGCTGGCCCCTCTATGTCTCTGTTTTTATGTTAATACCACATTGTTTTGATTACTATCGCTTTGTAGTATAGTTTGAAATCAAGGGAGCATGATGCCTCCAGCTTTGTTGTTCTTTCTCGAGATTGCTTTGGCTACTTAGGGTCTTCTGTGGTTCTATAGAAATTTTAGGATTGTTTGTTCTATTTCTGTGAAAAATGCCATTGGAATTTTGATAAGGATTGCACTCAATCTGTAGATAACTTTGGCTAGTATGGACATTTTAACAATATTAATTATTCCAATCTGTGAAAATAGAATATTTTTCCATTTATTTGTGTCAATTTCTTTCATCAGTGTCTTATAGTTTTCAGAGTACAGACCTTTCATCTCCTTGGTTAAATTTATTCCTAAGTATTTTATTGTTTTTGATGCTATTGTAAATGAAATTGTTTAATTTCTGTTTCTCATAGTTCATTGTTGGTATACAGAAATGCAACTGATTTTTGTATATTGATTTTGTATTCTGCAACTTTACTGAATTCATTTATTAATTCTAATAGTTTTTTCTGGTGGAGTTTTAAGGGTTTTCTATATATAATACGACATCATCTGCAAACAGAGACAATGTTACTTCTTCCTTTTGAACATGCATGCCTTTTCTTTTTCTTGCCTAATTGCTCTGGCTAGGAATTCCAATACTATGTTGACTAAAGTGGTGAAAGTGGGTATCTTGTCTTGTTCCTGATCTTAGAGGAAATGCTTTTAGCATTTCATGTTTGAGTATGATGTTAGCTTTGGGCTTGTCATATATGACTTTATTGTGTTGAGGTACATTCTATTTCTATCCAGTTTTCTGAGAATTTTTATCATGAAAGGATGTTGAATTTTGTCAAATGCTTTTTCTGTCGCTATTGAGAATCATATATGATTTTTATACTTCATTTTGTTAATGTGGTATATCACACATTTATGGATTTGAAGATGCCAAACCATCCTTGCATCCCTGGAATAAATCCCACTTGATCATGGTGTATGAGCCTTTCATGTATTGTTGAATAATTCAGTTTGCTAATATTTTGTTGAGGATTTTTTACATCTCTGTTTATCAGGGATATTAGCCTGTGACTTTCTTTTCCTGCAGTGTCCTTGTCTGGATTTGGTATCAGGATAATGCTAGCCTCATAAAATAGGTTTGAGAGTGTTCTCTCCTCTTCCTTTTTTGGAACAGTTTGAGAAGGATTCACAATAATTCTTCTTTGAATGTTTGGTAGAATTCACCAGTGAAGCCATCTGGTCTTGGACTTTTCCTTTTTGGGAGGTATTTGATTACTGATTCAATCTCCTTACTAGTAATTGGTTTATTCAGTTTTTCTATTTTTTCATGAATCAGTCTTGGTAGGCTGTATGTTTCTAGGAGTTTATCGTTTTCTTCTACTTTGTCCAATTTGTTGGCATACAATAGTCTCTTATGATCCTTTGTATTTCTGTGGTATCAGTTGCAATGTCTTCTGTTTCTTTAAGTCCTTTCTTTCTTAAGACTAGCTAACGGTTTTGTCTATTTTGTTTATCTTTTCAAAAATCCAGCTTAGTTTCATTGATCTTTTCTACTGTCTTTTTGGTCTCTATTTCATTTATTTCCACTCTAATTTTTGTTATTTCCTTCCTTCTTCTAACTTTGGGTCTAGTTTGTTCTTTTTCTCGTTCCTTGAGGTATAAAATTATGTTGTTTTAGATCTTTCCTTTTCCTTAATGTAGGTGTTAATGCTATAAAATTTCCCTCTTAGAACTACTTTTCATGCATCCCATAAGTACTGGTATGTTGTATTTCCATTTTAATTTTTCTCAAGACATTTTTTTGTGTGCGTGTGAGGAAGACTAGCCCTGAGCTAACATCTGTTGCCAATCCTCCTCTTTCTGCTGAGGAAGACTGGCCCTGGCTAACATCCGTGCCCATTTTCCTCTACTTTATATGGGACCCCACCACAGCATGGCTTGATAAGTGGTGCATCGGTCTGCACCCAGGATCCGAACCTGAGAACCCTGGGCCACCGAAGCGGAGCACATGAACTTAACCATTACACCACAGGCCTGGTCCCTCAGGACATTATTTTATTTCTCTTTTGAAAGACATCTGGGTTGTTTCTATTTTCTATGTTTTATTTTTATAATAAATAATTAAATGTGTTTTCAATGATCATCATGATAATAATATAAAAGTACAGCATTACAGAGCTTTCAGAGTTTGGAATCAATCCAGAAAGAAGATTCCAAATCTTCATATAGATTACTCTACTACCATCATTAAGATTTAGCACTGTTAAGATGTAAATTTGGATTTATTTGAGAAACTAAAAGTAACCCCCGTATTTAAAGAAAAAAAAGAATTGCAAGTTCACACTCAAACATGGCTTATCGAGGATCACTCCATTCTGTGTGTCTTACATCATTTTTTATGCCTATGAAACTAACTATACAAAGTAAATTTTGATATAAGCTAAAATCCATTTACCTGAAAATAATTGTATCTCCTTCCCAATTTCACCTATTTACAAAGTGCTTACAAAAATTAGGTACATGTTTTTCTTACCACATCATCATTATTACACTTGATAGTCATAAGAAATATACATTTTGATATTGTTTTGATTATATTAAATATATTTTATGTGAATAAGCCACATTTCTAAAAGAGGGCACCTGAAAAACATGGTTATTTCTAAAACAATTTTGGTTGCTTTAAAATTAGTAAGTCTAGGACAAAAATAATAGTGAATTTTGTAAATTATTTTTTCTTTTTCCATGCACTAGTATTTTAAGATGATCACAATGAAAGTACTGTTTTCTCATTCAGAAGGAGAAAAACAGGACACAGATTAAATAAGAGTTAATGAACTGTTAACTGTTTGACTTCAAGATTTATTCATAAATCTGCCCTCAACATTTGAGGATTATTAATTTTTGAGTTTTGAGTTGTAAGTAGAAAAAAACCAGAATGATTATCCTGGGAATCAGGTTAACTGTTTTAGATATCAAGAGTCATAAGAAATTATTACTATGGCCATTGTTTCCAAACTTATTTTTCAAGCAGATTAATCCTGCTTTTGGAGGGAGTAAACTAAACAAAATCTCAGAGTACAAAGTTGATGAAGCATAGTTTTGCTTTATAAATTCTAATGTAATATATTTATTATAAAGCTTATCAATTGGAAAGGTGGAATGGTTTTTTACAAACACACTATTTAGAAATCTTAGACTATGTACTACAGTAGTAGCCAGCCTCAACATTCTGTTTAGTTTTGTCCTCTGGATGGTTGGTTACACAGTTTTGTAGAAACTCTGATGCATACAAAAAGTAGCGGCCAATGATAAGTTTTTATTTTAAATTGCCTACTTTGCAAACTCCAAGTACTTTGGTCCTCTTTAATAGAAAGGTGAGATGGCAGTAAAATTTTATTCTAAGATGTATAAAAATTAATATGCTGATTTGTAAATCTGTAAAAATTTAGTATATGTAACATATTTTGTATTTTAAATTGAAAATAGTTTAAAACACATTTTAAAATGAATGTAGAATCAAATTCTTTTAGAATCCTGAAGCACTATGACCTCTATGACTCCAATGCACACAGACACAACTTGAAAAGCACTGCACTACAGAATTGGCATCAAAGCCATCGCCCTCTTAATGTAAGTAATCCATTTCTGAAAATCAGATGTTTGGTTGTAAAATGCAAAATGGGGGTCTATTTCCTGGTATTTGAAAGGGGAAAAAAATGATACAGTATATTACATGTCAACTCCAAATAATTTCCTAAAAAGTTGCTAAAGCACAGTAAAACGGCCTATATATACATAACAATCACTCACATAAGATATAAAATACTTAAAACATTGCTTCCATATTGCCAAATAATTATCACGTTTTTTAACAAATGCTTTGTATGCAGTAACAAAACTTCTCTTTACACAAGCAACATCCTAGTCAAACAAAATTCTTTACTGACACTGGCGCACTTTTCTTTTCTTTTTTTTTTTTTTTAATAATTTTATTTATTTTTTCCCCCAAAGCCCCAGTAGATAGTTGTATGTCACAGCTGCACATCCTTCTAGTTGTTGTATGTGGGACGCGGCCTCAGCATGGCCAGAGAAGCGGTGCGTCGGTGCGCACCGGAGATCCAAACCCGGGCCGCCAACAGCGGAGCGCGCGCACTTAACCGCTAAGCCACGGGGCCGGCCCTGGGCACACTTTTCAAAATGACTACATATGATTGACATTCTATTGACTGCACTGTAAAGTCACTGGAGACTTTCCCTACACGTTGCTCTTGTTTACAATGTTGTACAGACAGTCCCGACTTACGATGGTTTGAGTTCAGATTTTTCAACTTTACGATGATGCAAAAGTGATATGCACTCAGCAGAAAATGTACTTCAAGGGGTCAGCCCGGTGGCATAGCGGTTAAGTGCGCGCACTCTGCTTTGGTGGCCCGGGGTTCACAGGTTCGGATCCTGGGCAGACACCATGCACCGTTTGTAAAGCCATGCTGTGGCGGCATCCCATATAAAGTAGAGGAAGAAGGGCACAGATGTTAGCCCAAGGCCAATCTTCCTCAGCAAAAGGAGGGGGATTGGTATCCGATGTTAGCTCAGGGCTACTGTTCCTCACAAAAAAAAAAAAAGAAAGAAAATGGACTTCAAATTTTCAATTTTGATCTTTTCTTGGGCTAGCAACATGTGGTATTATACTCTTGTGATGCTGGACAGCTCCCAGTCAGCCCTGCGATCACGAGGGTAAATAACTGATACACTTAGAATCATTCTGTACCCAGACAACTGTGTTGTTTTTCACTTTCAGTACAGTGTTCAATAAATTACAAGATAGTCAACACTTTATTATAAAATAGGCTTTGTGTTAAATGATTTTGCCCAACTGTAAGCTAAGGTAAGTGTCCTGAGCATGTTTAAGGTAGGTGAGGCTAAGCTACGGTGTTTGACAGGTTAGGTATATTAAATGTATTTTTGACTTACGATATTTTCAACTTATAATGGGTTTATCGAAATGTAACTCCATTGTAAATCGAGAAAACTCTGTATTGAGTTTGGGGATACAATTATGGTTTTTCTCCATAGAAATATCATTCAAAAGAAGTTTATAGTTACACTGTCTAATATGGTAGCCACTGGTCACATATAGCTATTGAGAACTTGAAATGTGGATAGTCCAAACTGAGGTGTGTAATAAGTGAAAAAATATATACCAGATTTCAAAAGACTTAGAACAAAAAAATTGGAAAACATCTCAATAATTTTTATACTGATTACATATTGAAATGAAAACATTCTGGATACAATGGGTTAAATTAAAAAATACATTATAAAATTAATTTCGCTTATTTCTTTTTACTTGTATGATGTGGCTACCAAAAAATTTTAAATTACATATGTGGCAAACATTACATTTCTTTTAGACAAAGCTGTTATTAGAGAGGCTTGTATATTCTATGACATTTGAATATTAAAACCAAAAGACAACAATAGGGCAACAATAATTAGAGAAATGTTCAACAGAGTATGGCTCAGTAAAACCCTGACAGTAAGTAAGGGCTGAAAATACTCAATCATGCAAAACAAGTACTCTTGATATTGTGAAGGTTAATGAAATGATCTTGTCAGGTTCTGAGAGCAGAAATTTATCCTGGTCTGAAAGGCAGGTTGGTGCCAACTGGCAATGGTTGTCCTTTGGGCTTAAATATACATGGGTCCGTGCTTCCAGGATAGAAGTGATACCAGTAATAACACTGTGAGGACATTCTCCTGCCCAGGCAGCCACTCCCCTCCCCCACAGCGTGCCCCCTTTTCTATGATTCTTGCTCTTCTTCCCACATCTCCCCAGTCCCCAGGAGAGCTTGTGCCAGGCTCCATTTGAGACATGGAATTGGCAGAGAATAGGAGCCAATCACCTTATACCTGGAATCACATTATTTCCAATTGCATCACTGCGAGGTTTTACTGTTTTTATAGATACCATGAATACCGGTGCCTTCCCATAAGGGAGGCTGTTTCCACTGTACACAGGAGCAGATATAAATTAATACAGTATACTGATAAAAATAATTCTGTAAATAAAACTCATTTCTACAGAGAGCAGTCTACCTAACTAGGACTTTCCTGTGTACCCTGATACCCTGAACCACACCAAGGCATTTTCAGGATGATGATACAAATGATTTTGTTAAAGTAAAATAGAGGAGACACAACAAGGCCATCTTGATTGAGAACAGAACAATTCATACGTGAATATTTTATACATTTAAAAAGATTCCTAGCAGAGTATCTTCTACTAAGATTCCAGACATCTCAACACCTTACAACCTACGAAGTCCCCCAAATGTTCTTCACACCACTTTGTTCTCTCAGTGACCAAGTGTATGATCCACTGGGTGCTCTGAGTCCACAACTTGATGATGCAGTTCATTTCAAGAACTACCAAAGCTCTAGTGCTGACAGTGGATAACCTTGCTACTCCTCTGCTCTTCCTAAAGGGCAATTGTAAACCATGAATTTTCTACCTTCTGCCTTACTCATGACAGGTGCTTTTATTTTTAAACAAAAAAATTAGATAAGGAATTATACAAATCCACTGGAGTCTTTTATTTCACTGGAATTTCACAAAGAATGGAAAACAACTACTTCCTAAAATTTACAAAGCTGAATATCATCACATCGACCCAGCCACTGAGCAGATTTCAAAATACCCCATTTTGGCAAGTTTCATTACAGTGGTGTTTCAGCTGTACCAAAGTTGTAAAGCTAGCACCAAACCCAAAAATTAACTTATCTTGAAGGGCCTCAGTTATGTGGAATTCAAATACTCAAATCAAATATAAATTGGTGGGGTTTTTTTGGGGGGGGGGGTAGTAGGAAGGGAAAATAACAGTTGAAATAAAACAAAAACATTTTCCAGAGCAGAACTGGAATACTACTCAACCTGTGCTCAATGCGAAATCATCACTAAATGTGATATTGGAGTTGGACAATAAAGACAAGTTCAAGCTCGCCAGGCAGAAAGAGCGAAGAGGGCACTTCTAGCATTCACATTTATATGTGCATTTCTGTTTTTGTTTTTTTTTTTATTGTAGTAAAATATGTTTAACATAAAATTTACCATTTTAACCATTTTTAAATGGTACAGTTCTGTGGCATTAAGAACATACACGTTGCTGTAAAATAGAAACTACCATCCATCTCCAGAATTTTTCATCATCCCAAACTGAAATTCTATACCTATTAAATAACAACTTCTCATTTCCTCCTCGCCGAACCACTGGCAACCACCATTCCACCTTCTGTCTCTGTGATCTGACTACTCTAGGTGTACCTCAGATAAGTGGAATCACACAGTATTTGTCTTTCTGTGACTGGCTTATTTCACTTAGCATAACGTCCTAAAGGTTCATCCATATTTTGTAGCATGTGCCAGAATTTCCTTTCCTTTCCTTCCTTCCTTCCGTTTTAAGGTGGAATAATATTCAATTGTGTAAATATATACCACATTTTGTTTATCCATTCATCCGTCAGGGGACATTTGGGTTGCTTCCACCTTTGGCTACTGTGAACAATGCTGCTATGAACATGGGTGCACAAATATCTCTGAGTCCTTGCTTTCAATTCTTTTGGGGATATACTTAGAAGTGGAACTGCTAGAACATACAGTATTCTTTTTTTTAATTTTTTGAAGAACCAACATATTGCTTTCTATGGTGGCTGCACCATTTTACATTCTCACTGACAGTGCACAGAGTTCCTTTAATTCACATGCTTGCTTGTTAACACTTATTTTCTGGTATTTTGACAGGAGCCATCCTGAGTATAAGGTGGTATATCATTGAGGTTTTGATTTACATTTCCCTAATGATTAATAATGTTGAGCATCTTTTCATGTGCTTATGGGCCATTGTATCTTCTTTAGAGAAATTATCTATTCAAGTCCTTTGTCGATTTTTTAATTGAGTGTTTTTTTTTTAATTGTTGAAATATAGTTCTTTATATATTTTGGATATTAATCACTTAGCAGATATGTGATTTGCAGACATTCTCTCCCATTTCATGGACTGCCTACGATGCACAAAAGTTTCTAATTTTGGTGTAATCCAACTGACATTTCTTTTGTTGCCTGTATTTTAGGTGTTATATCCAAGAAATCATTGCCAAATCCAATGTCATGAAGCTTCTTCCCTATGTTTCTTGTAAGAGTTTTATATTTTAACTCTTACATTTAGGACTTTGATCCATTTTGAGTTAATTTCTGCATATGGTGTGTAAGGGTTCAACTTCATTTTTTGGCATGTGTAAATCCAGTTTCCCTAATGCCATTTGTCAAAGATATGCTCCTTTCCTCATTGAATGGTCTTGGCATCCTTGTCGAAAACCATTTGACCATATATGCCAGAGTTTATTTCTGGGCTGTCTGTTCTATGCCATCAGTCTATATGTCTGTCTGAGAGTACCACACTGTTTTGATTACCATGGCTTTGTAGTAAATTTTGAAATCAGGAAGTGTGAGGCCTCCAACTTTGTCCTTTTTCAAGATTGTTTCAGCTATTCAAGGTCCCTTGAGATTCCACATGAATTTTAGGATGGGTTTTCTATTTTTACAAAAAAAATGTCATTAGGATTTTGCTAGGAACTGCACTAAATTTGTAGATTGCTATGAGCAGAATCGACATCTTAATTTTTAAGTCTTCCAATGCATGAACACAGGATGTTTTTCCATCTATTTATGCCTTCTTGAATTTTGCTCAGCAACATTTTCAGCGCTGAAACATTTTCAGTGTACAAGCTGCTGTGGAAAACTGTATAGTACGTGGTTCCTCAAAAATTAAACACTTTTGCGTGTGTGTGTGGTGGGGAGCACAGGGTACAAGTCTTTCACCTTCTTGGTTAAGTTCAATCCTAAGTATTTTTTCTTTTAGATGCTATTGTAAATGGAACTGTTTTCTTAATTTCCTTTTCAGATTGTTCTTGTTATTGTATAGAAATGCAACTGATTTTTGTTGCATTGTTGTTGATTTTGTATTCTGCAACTTTACTGAATTCATTTATTCTCAGACTTTTTCTGTGCATGGAATCTTCAGGTATTTCTACATACAAGATTATGTCAACTGTGAACAGAGATAATTTTACTTCTTCCTTTCTAATTTGGACAACTTTTATTTCTTTTTCTCGCCTAATTGCCCTGTGTTATTAGTCAGCCATAGTTATCAGAACAAAATACCACAAACTGGGTGGCTTAAACAAATTTATTTTCCCACAGTTCTGGAGAGTGCAAATCCAAGATCAAGGTGCTGGCAGGGCTGGTTTCTATTCTCTACTTGGCTTGCAGATGGAGGCTTTATCAGGGTCCTCACACAGCTCTTTCTCTGTGTGTGCCCAACTCTCGTGTCTCTTCCTCTTCTTATAAGTCACCTATCAGATTAGGACCCATCCTCATGACCTCATTTAATCTTAATTACCTCTTTAAAGGTTGTATTTCCAAATACAGTCACACTGTGGGGTTAGGGCTTGAACATATGAATACAGAGGGAACACAGTTCAATCTATAACACTCTTATTAGAACTTCCAGTACTATGTTGAATAGAAGTGATGAGAGTGGGCATCCTTTCCTTTTTTTGTTCCTAATGTTAGAAGAAAAGTTTTCAGTCTTTCACCATTGAATATATTAGCTGTGAGTTTTTCATATATGATCATTATTATGTTGAAGTAGTTTCCTTCTATCCCTAGTTTGTTGAGTGTTTCTATCCTAAAATAGTTTGAATTTTGTCAAATGCTTTTCTGCATCAATTGAAATGATATTGTGGTTTATATCCTTCATTCTGTTAATGTGGTGTATTAAATTTGATTTGCTAGTATTTTGTGGAGGATTTTTGCATCAATATTCATAAGGAATATTGGTCTGTGGTTTTCTTATCGTATTTTTGTCTGGCTTTGGTATCAGTGTAATGCTGGCCTCATAGAATGAGCCTGGAAGTGTTCCATCCACTTCAATTTTCTGCAAGAGTCTTAGAAGGATTGGTTTTAATTTTTTTTTAAAGTTTGGTAGAATTCTCTAGTGAAGCCACGTGGTCTCAGGCTTTTTTACTGTTGAGAAGTTTTTGATCACTGAGTCAGTATCCTTACTAGTTATTGGTCTGTCAGATTTTTAATTTCTTTATGATTCAGTTTTCGTAGGTTGTGTTTCAAGAAATTTGTCTGTCATCTAGGTTATTCAATTCGTTGGTGTACAATTGTTCATAATACTCTTTTATAATCCTTTCTATTTCTGTCACATCAGCAGTAATGTCCCTTCTTTCACTTCCGATTTTAGTTATTTGGGTCTCTTCTCTTTTTTCCTTAGTCAATCTAGCTAAAGGTTTGTCAATTTTGCCGAACTTTTCAAAGAACTCTTGGTTTCATTGATTTTTCTCTATTATTTGCTATTTTCTATTCTATATCTCTTCTCTGATGTTTACTATTTCCTTCTTTCTGCTAGCTTTAAGTTAGTTTGTCATTGTTTTACTAGTTCTTTAAGGTGTAAAGTTAGGTTGTTGAATTGAGACCTTTCTTCTTTTTTAATGTAAGCATTTGTTGATCCACTCTTGGTTTTTGATCCACTCTGACAGTTTATCTTTTAATTTGTGTAATTACACCACTGAAATCTAAAGTGATTATTGATATACTACCATATTTGTTACTGTCTTCTATTTTTTGCCCTTGTTCTTCATTTCTATCTTTGTCTTCCTCTCTTTTTTCTGCCTTTTGTGGTTTTAATTGTGTAGTTTATATGATTCAATTTTCCTGATTTCCTAGTATGTCAGTTATACTTTTTCTAATAGTTGCCCTAGAGTTTGCAATATACATTTACAACTAATCCAAATCCATTTTCAAATAACACATCAGGGATAGTGCAAGTAATTTATAATAACAAAATCACTCTAGATATAACTGACATACACCACTGTATAAGTTTAAGGCGTACAGCATAATGGTTTGACTTATATATATTGTGAAATGATTATGACAATAAGTTTAGTTAGCATCCTTCATCTCATATAGATACAATAAAAAGAAAAAACAAAAAAAGAAAAAAACTTTTCCTTGCGATGAGAACTCTTAGTATTTACCCTCTTAACAACTTTCATGTACACCATACAGCAGTGTTAACTATAGTCATCATGCTGTACATTACATCCTAGTATTTATTTATCTTATAACTGGAAGTATGTACCTTTTGGCCACCTTCCTCCAATTCTCCCTCCCCACTCCTCTGGTAACCACAAAGCTGATCTCTTTACCTATGAGTTTTTTTTTTTTTTTTTTTAGATTCCACATATAAGTCAGATCATACAGTATTGGTCTTTTTCTGTCTGACGTATTTCACTTAGGGTAATGCACTCAAGGTCCATCTACGTTGTTAAAAATGGTATGATTTCCTCATTTTTATGGCTGAATATTCCATTGTATAGATATACCACAACTTCTTTATCCATTCATCCATCAAAGGACACTTAGGCTGTTTCCATGTCTTGGCTATTGTAAATGCTGCTGTGAACCTAGTGGTGCAGATCTTTTCGAGTTAGTGTTTTAATTTCTTTTGGATATATTGCCAGCAGTGGTATTGCTGAATCATATGGAAGTTCTATTTTCAATTTTTTTGAGGATTCTCCATACCGATTCCTATAGTGGCTGTACCAGTTTACAATCCCACCAACAGTGCACAAGGGTTCCCCTTTCTCCACATCCACACCAGGATTTGTTATCTCTTACCTTTTTGATAACGGGCATTCTAACAGGTGTGAGGTGATAGCTCATTGTAGTTTTGATTTACATTTCCCTAATGACTAGTGATGCTGAGCATCTTTTCATGTACCTGTTGGCCTTTTGCACGCCTTCTTTGGAAAAATTTCTATTCAGGTCTTTTGCTCATTTTTAAATTGGATTATTTGTTTTTTTGCTATAGAGTTGTATGAGTTCTTTATATATTTTGGGTATTAACTCTTTATCAGATATGTGGTTTGCAATATTTTTTCCCATTCCATAGGTTATCTTTTCACTTTGTTGATTGTTTCTTTTGCTGTACAGAAGATTTTTAGTTTGATGTAGTCTTGTTTTTTATTTTGTTGCTTGTGCTTTAGGTAGGTCAATCCAAAAAATCATTGCCAAGACCCATGTCAAGGAGCTTTTTTCCTATGTTCTCTTCTGGGAGTTTTATCGTTTCAGGTCTTATGTTCAAGTCTTTAATTCATTTAGATTTAACATTTGGGAGCAGTGTCAGAGAGGGGTCTAGTTTCATTCTTTTACATGTGAATATCCAATTTTCCCAAGCACCATTTATTGAAGAGACTGTCTTTTCTCCATTGAGTTTTCTTGGCTCCCTTGTCAAATACTAGTTGACCATATAGATGCTTGGGTTTATTTCTGGGCTCTCGATTCTATTCCACTGGTCTGTTTGTCTGTTTTTATGCCAGTCCCATACTGTTTTGATTACCATAGCTTTATAGTATAGCTTGAAATCAGGAAGTGTGATGCCTCCTGCTTTGTTCTTCTTTCTCAGGATTGCTTTGGCTATTCGGAGACTTTTGTGGTTCCATATAAATTTTAGAATTATTTTTTTCTACTTCTGTAAAAAATGCCATTGGAGTCTTAATAGGGATTACACTGAATCTATAGATGACTTTTGGTAGTACAAATGTTTTAACAATATTACTTCTTTCAATCCATGAACATGGGATACCCTTCCATTTATTTGTGTCTTCTTGAATTCCTTTCATCAATGTCTTGTAGTGTTCAGAGCAGAGATCTTTCACCTACTTGGTTAAACTTATCCCTAAGTATTTTATTGTTTTTGATGCTCTTGTAAATGGGATCATTTTATTTCTTTTTCAGGTAATTTGTTGTTAGTGTATAGAAATGCTACTGATTTTTTAATGTTAATTTTGCATCCTGCAACTTATAAATTCATTAATTAGATCTGTTTTGGTTGAGTCTTTAGAATTTTCTCTCTATAAAATCATATCATCTGCAAATAGACACAATTTTACCTCTTCCTTTCCAATTCTGATACCTTTTATTTCTTTTTCTTGCCTGATTGCTCTAGCTAGTACTTCCAGTACTATGACGAATAGGAGTGGTGAGAGTGGGTACCCTTGTCTTGTTCCTGATCTTAGATGAAGAGTTTTCAACCTTACACAATTTAGTATGATATTAGCTTTGGCCTTATCATATACATCCTTTATTATGCTGTGGTACATTCCTTCTATACCTAATTTGTCAGGAGTTTTTATCATGAACAGATGTTGAATTGTGTCAAATGCTTTTTCTACCTCTATTGAGATGATCATGATTTCTTTTCTTTCATTCTACTAATGTGATCTATCACATTGATTGATTTGCCTATGTTGAACCATCCTTGCATCCCAGGTATAAATCCCACTTGATCATGGTGAATGATCTTTTTCAGGTGCTGCTGAATTGGGTTTGCTAGTATGTTATTGAGAAATTCTGCATCTATATTCATCAGGGATATTGATCTGTAGTTTTATTTTCTGGTACTGTCCTTTCCAGGCTTTGGTATCAGGGTGAAGCTGGACTTGTAAAATCAGTTTGAGAGTTTCCCCTCCTCTTAAATTTTTTGGAGGAGTTTGTGAAGGACTGGCATTAATTCTTCTTTAAATGTTTGGTAAACTTCACAAATGAAGCCATCCAGTCCTGGGATTTTCTTTGTTGGGAGATTTTTCATTAGTGATTCAATCTCCTTACCAGTAATTGGTCTATTCAGACTTTCTATTTCTTTCTGAATTAGTCTTGATAATTTGTATGTTTCTAAGATTTTTTCCATTTCTTCTAGGTTGTCCAGTTTGTTGCTGTATAGTTGTTCACAGTAGCTTATGATCCTTTATCTTTCCGTGGTGTCAGTTGTAGTGTCTAATTTCTCATTAATAATTTTGCTGATTTGGGTCCTCTCTCTTTTTCCCTTGGTTAGTCTAGCTAAAGATTTGTCAATTTTATCTTTTCAAAGAACCAACTGTTAGTTTGGTTAATCTTTTCTATTATTTTCTGTTCTCTATTTATTTCTGCTCTAATCTTTACTATTTTCTTCCTTCTGCTAACTTTGGGCTCAGTTTGGTCTTTTTTTATTTTTTAGTTCCTTAGGGTGTAGAGTTAGGTAGTTTATTTGGGATCTTTCTTGTTTCTTAACGTTGGCATTTATTGTTATGAATTTTCCTCTTAGAACTGCTTTTGCTGTATCCCATAAGTTTTGGCATGTTGTGTTTCCATTTTTGTTTGTCTCAAGAACTTTTTTACTTCCTCTTTAATTTCTTCTTTGATCCACTGGTTGTTAAGCAGAGTGGTATTTAATTTCCAGGTATTCGTGAATTTTCATTTTCCTCCAGTTTCATACCACTGTGGTCACAGAAGATACCTGGTATGATTTCAATCTTCTTGAATTTGCTAAGACTTGTTTTGTGGCCTAACACATGGTCTATCCTAGAAAATGTTTCATGTGCACTTGAGAAGAATGTGTATTCTTGTGTTGTTGGGTAGAATGTTCTGTCTATGTTTGTTAGGTCAATTTGGTCTATAGTGTTGTTCAAATCTGCTGTTTACTTACTGATTCTCTGGATGAGCTATCCACTGCTGGGAGTGGGATATTAAAGTCCCCAAATATTATCATATTGCTGTTTATTTTCCTTTTAGCTGTTAGTTTTTGCTTTATGTATTTAGGTGCTTTGATGTTGGGCACATAAATATTTTTAATTGTAATATCTTCTTGACGTATTGATCCCTTTATCATTATATAATGACTTTCTTTGTATCTTTTTACCATTTTTAGTTTAAAGTCTATTTTGTCTGACATAAGTACAGCTACTCCTGCTGTTTTTTGGTTACCATGTGCTTGAAATATCTTTTTCCATCCCTTCACTCTCAGTCTGTGTCTGTCTTTAAGGCTAAAGTGAGTCTCCCGTAGGCAGCATATTGTTGGATCTCGTTTTTCAATCCACTCAGCCATTCTATGTCTTTTGATTGGAGAATTCAATTCGTTTACATTTAAAGTAATTACTGATAAATAATGATTTACTATTGCCATTTTGTTAATCATTTTCTGGTTATTTTATAGATCTGTTGTTCCTTAATTCTTATCCTGTTGTCTTTTTTTGTATTTTGATGTCTTGTGGTATCAGTATGCTTTGACTTTATCATGTTCTTTTGTGTAATTGCCATAAGTTTTTCTCTTGTAGTTACCATAAGGTTCACATAAAATATCTTTAAATTATTACACCCTATTTTAAACTAATAACAGCTTAGTTCAACAGATTTCCTAACCTTTACATTTTTACCTCTCCTCTCCCTTACGTTTTAGGTTACTGATGTTATGATTTACATATTTTTATGTTGTTTAACTAATAACATTATTGTAGTTATTGTTATTTTTACTATATTTATTTTTGACTTTTAAACTAGAGTTTCAACTAAATTACATTTCACCATTACCCTATTACAGAATCCAACTTTGACTGTATGTTTACCATTACCAGTGAGTTTTACACTGCCTTTTTAGGTTTTTATGATGTTTATTAGCATCCTTTTATTTCCACTCAAAGAACTCTCTTTAGCATTTCCTGTTAATGAATTCCCTCGGCTTTTGCTGGTTTGGGAATGTCTTTATTCCTCCTCCATTTCTGAAGGACAGCTTCACTGGGTAGAGTATTCTTGGTTGACAATTTCTTTCTATTCTGAATATGTCATCCCTTTCTCTTCTGACCTGAAAAGTTTCTGTTAAGAAATCTGCCTAGAGTCCTATGGGGGTTCCCTTGTATGTAATTTCTCACTTTGCTCTTGCTGCTTTAAAAATTCTTTGTCTTTTGACAGTTTAATTGTAAGGTGTCTTGGTGTAGCCCTATTTGAGTTTAACCTATTTGGAGTTCTCCAGGTTTCTTGGATCTGGGGTTTCTCTCCCCAGGTTTGGGAAGCTTTCAGCCATTATTGCTTTAAATATACTTTCTGTCCCCCTTTCTCTTTCTCTTCTCCTTCTGGAATTCCTATAGTGCAAATATTGTTTCTTTGCATTGTGTCCCGTAAGTCCTATAGACTTTCTTCACTCTCTTTCATTCTTTTTTTTCTTTTTGTTCCTGTGACTGGATAATTTCAATTTTCCTATCTTCTAAGTCATTGATTTTTTTCTTCTGCATGATTGAGTCTGCTTTTGAAGCTCTCTATTGAATTTTTCAGTTCACTTATTGTATTTTTTCAACTCTAGGATTTCTGTTTGGTTTGGATCATTTCTATTTCTTTGTTGAACTTCTTGTTTTGTTCATGTACTGTTTTCTTGAGTTCATTTAGTTGTCTATCCGTGTGTTGTTACAGTTCACTAAATTTCTTGAAGAGCATTATTCTGAATTCTTTGTTTGACAATTCATAGATCACCATTTCTTTAGGATCAGTTATTACAGCTTTATTCGTTTCCTTTGGTGGTGTCAGATTTACCTGATTTTTTGGTAACCCTTGATTCCTTACGTCGGTATCTGCTCATTTGAGTAAGTGGTCTTCTTTTCTGGACATTGCCTGTTTGCTTTGGCAGAGACAGTTCTTCACCAGTCAGCTCAGTTTGGGTTTCTGGATGTGTCTGCTGATAATGTCCTTAGGCAGGTGAGGACTGCCAGTAGGGTCTATTTTTGGGCAAAGCAACTGTTGGAGCTATGAGGTTGGGGTTTCGGGGGTGTGCCACTGGCTGAGAACAGCTGGACAGGACTGCTGGCTTGGTTCCCTGCCCAAGCAAGGCTGTAGAACGAGCTTTGTAGTTGCCTGGATGCTCTGGTCAGGCTTATTAGACAGTCGGGACTGGGTACTATACTCACCAGTAGGTGGGGTATGAATTAGCTTCCCTGTACTGGCAAGGCAGAAGGACAGGACCCAGGTTCTGCATGGCTCATTGTTTGTGGCCCCAAATCAGGCAAGAGTGTGCACTGAATATCCTGGTCAGGTGAGACCATCAGATTAGCTGTGCAGACAGGAAAGGCCATTGGTTGTGCTGTCTGTTCAAGCAGGGCTGTTAGATGGGCTACACAGCTTCCTGTGTGCTCTGGTAAGGTTCTCTGGTTGGGGGGCTGAAGACTGTATTAAGCAATAAGTGGGGCTATGAATTAACTTCCCTGCCCAGGCGCCACAGGAGAAATACCTCCAAGGCTACTAATGCTCTTTGTTTGTAGTCTTGATTCAAGCCAACCTATACCTCAATCTCCCTGACTAAAGAGGGCTACTGGCTTTGCTCTGGGGGCAATCAGCTCTGCCTGCCCATCTCTTGGCTTGAGAGTTGCTGGGTTACACAGCTTCTAGGTGTTCTCACCAGCCCTTCCTGTCAGATGGGGCTCGGGGATATGCTCCACAGCGGGTGGGGCTATGACTCAGCTTTTCTTTTCTGCCTAGGTGTGGGCAGACCAGACTCCAATGCTAGCAGAACTCCTCTTTTGGGGACCCAAATTAGGCAGACATGTACTCTGCCGAATTCCCTGGTCAGACTGCACCAATTTGGTTCCGCAGATGAGCAAAGCTGCTGGTTGGGACTACTACTAGGTCTCTGTGGTTAGGAACTCAGTCTGCCAAGATCCGAGTGTTGCTTGTTGGAAGCCCCTCCCTATTTCTCAGTCTCAATCAGATCCCCAGTGTCGAGCCCTGCAGATTCCTTTGATCCTCATGGGGAAAAACCAGAGTAAGGGCTCCCATGAAGAGACCTACAATGCTGGAGGGGATGGGTGTCACCCCTTACATAATGCTGCTCTGGCTTGGGGGAGGGGCAATGTGGTCAGCGTGTAGCCACTCCTCTTACCCTCCTAATGCAATCCATCTTGGTCTCTGTGGTGCAGGGGGTGCTTCAGCCTCACTCCCAAGTTCTAGGATTCTCTCAGTGGTGTCTTGTCCATGAAGAATTGTTAGTTGTTGTTCTTATGGGGGGGAGTTAAGTCAGAAATGACCTATGCTGCCATCTTGGTGATGTCTCTCCTTTACTTTTTTTTCCTTTTAGATCCTATGGTGAATACTTTTATAAGGAAAAAAAAATCTCCTCTAAAGCTAATCATCAATTAAATAATCCAATAACCCCTGGTATGTATAGATTTTCAGTCAATATTTATTCAGTGAGTAAATATATCTATTATATAAATCTGTTATATATAAAGTCTAAATTTTCAGATTAGACATTTACTTTTAGTGATATATATTGATATTTATGCACAGGAATGAGTACAAAATTTCAATAAAATTACCTTATATACTTTATATACTATGAAAGGTAATAGTTTAATTGTACTAATAAGACTTGGGAGAAAGTTACTCATTTGTCAAGTTTACCTTTTACTCCTGTATTCCTTCCCTTTGGAAAAAATTTAGTTTATTTTTTATTCTAGTTTTTGAGATAGCTTAGGAAAGAAGATAAAGCACTAAACCATTTTGTCAGTTGTGATCCGAAACAAATCAATTTTTCTAAGACTTCTTTGCTGCTTCTGGAAAGTGATTAAAGTGGTTCAAAATCTATGTGATCAAACTCCTCTCACACATCAGACGTTTGCTTACTTTCATGAATTGTTCCATAAATACAAGGCACGAATACAGTAGCATGGATTTTTTCTAAGTAACTGTCAAAGCTCCTCTCCTTTACTTTTGAAGGATAATTTCTCAGGGTACGGAATTCCAGGTTGGTGAGTTTTTCTCTCAATACTTTTAAATATTTCACTGCACTCTCTTCTTGCTTGCATGGTTTCTGAGAAGTTGAATGTAATTCTCATTTTTGTTCCTTTATAGGTAAAGTGTTTTTCTCCTCTGGCTTCTTTCAAGAATTTTATTTTCTCTTTGATTTTCTGCAGTTTGTATATGATATGCCTAAGTTTAGTTTTTTTTCACCCTGTAGTTTTTATCCTGCTTGGTGTTCTCTGAGTTTCCTGGATCTATAGTTAGGTGTCCAACATTAATTGGGGGGAAATTTTCAATCACTGTTGCTTCAAATATTTCCTTTGTTCCTTTCTTTCTTCCTTCTCTTTCTGGTATTGTCATTATGTGTATGTTATACCCTTTGCAGTTGTCCTACTGTTCTCGGGTATTCTGTTTCTTTTTTTTACCCAGTGCTTTTTTTCTTTGCTTTTCCATTTTTGAAGTTTCTATTGACATATTCTTAAGCTCAGAGATTCTTTTCTCAGATGTGTCTAGTCTACTAATGAGCCCATCAAAAGCATTCTTCACTTCTGTTACAATGTTTTTGATCTCTACCGTTTCTTTTTGATTTTTTCTCAGAATTTCCACTTGGCTGCTTACATTGTCCATCTGTTGTTGCATGCTGTCTACTGTATTCATGAGAGTCCTCAGCATATTAATCATAGTTGTTTTAAATTCCTAGTTGGATAATTTCAAATCGCTGCTATATCTGAGTCTGGCTCTGATGCTTGCTCTGTCTCTCCAAACTATCTTTATTACCTTGCAGTATGCCCTGTAATTTCCTCTTGATCGTCAGAAACAATGTGCTGGGTAAAAGGAACTGCTGTAAACAGGCTTTTAGTAATGTAGTGGTAAGGTGGAGGGAAGGGAAGCATTCTGGAGTTCTATGATTTTGTCTGTCTTTAGTGAGCCTGTGCCTCTGAACTGTGAACTTCACATGAGCTTCTCAGTCCTCCCCACCCCAGCTCCTGGCATCAAGCAGAGTACTCTCTCTCCTCTGCCTCACAGTGTGGCAAATCCAGTGGGTGAGGCTTGCCTCTGATCCTTTAACTCTGATTTTTTGGTCCATGTTAAAGTTAGGTAGGCCGAGCTCAGCAAGTCTGGCAGTCATTCAGGTCCCACCATATTCTCCAATCTAACCTTCCTAGGGCGCCTTGCACTTTGAGTTATAGAGCAGGTGCTTGACTTCATTTGACTCAGTACCCTGTGCACATACTCCTTTAGCCAGAACATTAAAGACAAGAGTAGGGTATAAATTAGGTACCAAACTCCACCCTGAACCTCCAATTATTACCATGAACATCATCATAAGTTAATCTCTTAACCTCACAACCACTCTAAAAATATAGATGTTATCACCTCAGTGAAAAAACCAAGCTTCAGACAGGTAAACCTCAATAGGTAGGACTCACAGTGAGTGGCTAACAGGGCTCCCTGGGGGCCTCTCTGATTCAAAAGATTCGAAAGTCACTGCATCATCCACAGGGATGCCTGTGGCGCACAGGACACAGCAAGAAGCCAAGCCCTTGCTTGCCTCCAGGAGAGAGTCAGCGCCAGCTCAGGAACGATCAGAAGGAAACTTTAGTTGTCAGGCAGTGTGCAAAGCAGTGGGAATAGCAAAATGATTAAGACCCTTTGAAGGACTCAGAGTCCAGCAGGGGAAACAGACAAAACACATATTAATGGGTAATAAATTTTTTTATAAAATAAAGTATTGTAAAATATGCACCTCAACAGAGTTGTGTACAAAATAGTGTAGGACCAGAGAGGAGCGAAGAAGTCGCATCAAATATGCTGAATCACAAGCACAGGAATCTTTACGGAGTGATAGTAAGAGAGGGACAGACTGTGGTGACTGTTGTGCAATTCTGTAAACTTACAAAAACCATGAAACCGGGCACTTAAATGGGTGAATTATGTAGTATGTAAATTATACCTCAATAAATCTGTTCTTAAAAAATGAACATAGTGGTTGAGTGCAAGAACAGAACACTAAGTTGAATATCATCCCAATATTGTGATCAAGTGATTGTTGGAAAATAAATTGAAGAATAAACTTATAAAAAACTGCACTGACTTGTCGTGGGGTTTCTATTATACCACATCATATTATGCCACAAGGCAGGATGAGTTTAAAATGGATCTAATTTAAAAATTCTGATAAAAACAGGAAATACATTTTATTTTATAAAAATATCTTATTCTGACACAGGCATCTTAACCATAAAAAAGAGAATACATTTTTAATAAAAATGTTAAGTTCCATCAACAGCTCTTTAACACCCAGAAGAATGCTGCCAGATGCAAGGAAAACGTAAGCTAGTAACTTGGCTTTCTGAAATAAAGGATCTCACTGTATGTACAATGACTGTAGCATGCCTTCCAAACTAAGAAAAACTTAACTGTAGATATTAAGATGGTTTAAAAAAAAAGTTGTTGGAAGTACACTGGCGTCAAACCAGATGTTAGATGTCTCCAAAAGATCTACTAGGGAATTTTTAATGAGCAACTAAAAATAACTTCCTTCAGTGTTACTGGTCTGGCTAAATTTTTGTCACCTCTGGAAATGTATGTATGTGTGTATATCACAATGTACACACACAAAATGCTCAATGAAATCCAAACTATTGTCTAAAATGTTCAAAGTACTATATTAGCCATTGAATGCATATTATGCTTCAATTAGACATTATATTTATTGTATTTTCCTCTTGTGACATTTTTTAACAAAAATCAAAGCCTCAGCAAATGATACAGATGATATAAAATTCTAAATCACCAGCATATTAGGAAAAAAACACTTTCCTTAAGTCTCAGCCTCCATAATTCTTTGCACTTCAGTGATTCTAAAATTGCTTTGGGACAAGTAGGCTACTAACATTATAATCACATTCCATCTGCTCACCAAAGTGTCTGTTCTGCATATTCTGATAATGTGAAGCAAAGATAATATTTGTAAATTACATCACTTTCATCATCATAGTTATGGATATTAAAACTGATATCACAATAAAATCCTTAAAAATTCTAAGTATCCATCTCAATCTGGTCACTGAGAGAGATGTTACTTATACAGAAAGCAGACATATTTTTTTAACTTGTCTTTTTAAAGCTAAGAATTGGATGGCAAATTTTTCCAGTTTCCTATATACCTGAGTTCAGCATACTTGAGATGGCTGAGAAAAATAGGTACTTACAGATTAAATGTTGGCTGTGAGCTATGATTCAGATTCTTAATAAAATTACATTTTTCAGAGCTACGTGAGAGAATCTTCCCTAATTCTAAACCCTGAAATCTTTCTTCCTTTAAACATCAAAATCTGGGAGAGTGATACATGTTCAATATCATTTTTAGCTAACAAATTTTTTAAGTGATACCAATTCTTCAGCTCAAAATCTCCTTGAAGTTAATGATCACTTTGTCATAACTATGGCATTTCTCTGTTTGGTTCTTTCTTTCCTTATCTTACATTCAATGCATTTTCACTGAATTTATAAATAGAACAATCAAACCAATAATATCCTTCACACATGCATTATTAAATATATAGATTTACTCTTAGCTAATATTCATATAGATTGTCTTCTAAATTTGTGAATTCCATCTAATATTAACATTAGAATTATTATTTTACCAAGAGTCCAGGATGATGTACTAGTCTCCACGTTAGGAATGTGAGGATAATCTAACATAGTAATGATGGTAGGAATGTTAATCATATTCTATTCTAGTATTTCAAGGAGGCACAATGCTCACCTAGAAAATGTTTAATGGTATGAGCCATTAAACAAAGAACTGAGTTTTATTCCTTCTTTATAGTCAAATATCTCACACAAATAGTTTTATTAATTTTTCCATGGTTAGATCTCTCTCTACCAGTAACTCCTAGTGCCAACCCTCCTACCTCTTTCCCCTCACTCTCAAATTTTTCTCTATAGAAAATTTACTATATTTGCTGTATCTACAACCATTGTCCAACTTATAGTAACTTCTCTCTGTCTTAGTTTTCTCACTAGTAATTATTATCAACCTACAGGTGGCTATTTGGAAGTTTAAAACAAGAATTACTTTTGGACTTCTTAGATAAAAGTACCACATAAGTGTCTTGATCCAAAATAACTTGAGTAAGAAAGTCTTCCTTTATCTACATCTACTATTAAGAAACACTATTATGATTAACAGTTTCATATATCTAGATTAATTAGGGCATTAGGATAATAAAATTATTTAACAGAATAATTCATTGTAAAAATGAATTACCCTGATTGATCTGTTTTTATGAAAAAAAATAATTTTACCTCAAAGTAAAAAATATTTTACAACAAGGGAAAGAAGCACCTTTTCTTTAGGACACAAGTTCAAATCTAAAAGGTTAGAATTTTAATTTTTCTTCCTGGAGGACTCCAATGTTGGCAAATAAAAAATCAGAGAGAATTATAACAAAAGAGAAAATGATAAAGAAAACTTAAATGAAAGGCAATAAATTACATTCATCAGCTAAACGTGGCTCATCTAAATATATGTTAAAAAAAAAAAACTCTTTTGAGTAGAAATAAACTATCCTTTTTTGATGGCTATTTCCTATAGAGCAACAATTGAGACTCCATTTTAATTGATATGTATTATTACCTAAAATAAGATTAGAATGAACACAGTTAAATAAAACATGAAAAGGCATCAAGTAATGAAAGCAAAAGAGTTCTCAAAGGGTTCTTTTCTTGGAAAAAGACCTTTTTCAGAGATTACATAGCAAAGAGCTTTGGAAGCAGTTGCTCATTTTGGATTGAGATCCTTGGATTGGATAAAGAATTAAAGTGCCATATAAAAGAACAAGTTACTTTATTGCCTTTATTTATCATTGTCTTACAAATATACAGCCGTGAACACAGGCACCCACTCTCAAAGGCAGCGTCGCACATAATCATGGTAAAGAAGAGGAAGGATATCTTTGGAGAGCTTTCTCTACTTCCTAAAATCAGCCAATAAATGGGCAGCACTGGTTTCCTGAAAAGACCAGCCATAACTAAAGTTTATAACAAAAAAAGGATAAAAAAGCCAAACAATGAACTGTTGGTATTTAAAACCACACTTTTTAAAGCTCGGGGCTTTCATAACACATGATCTGAAAGACAAAAAGGTCCCAATGTGCCACCGCCTCACCTAATTCCTAATTAGCCAGACAATTCGATCTGTCAGGGCAGACAGAAAACAATTTAATTTAAAGCAAAGATAACAAAGGTTTTAAACTGCTCTTCCAAAATGAGTTATAGGGTAATATGAAATAGCAAAAATTATTCCATGATGGAAGGTTGTAAAAATGCTTATTCAGAGTTGCAGAGAACAATTGTACATAATGATAAGCAAGGCCTATGCTGTTGCAACACAATCACTGAGGGGGATGGGGGAGCAGAAATACATTATTTAAAAGTTTTATTGTGTCTTAATTAAAGTGAGGCTGGATACATGAAATTTTAATTTTTTAAACCAAGGTAAAGGAGGTTTCTTGCAATTTCTAAATACTCTTCGACAATAACAGCAATAAACATGGAAGTCAAAAGGTAGAAAGAGAAGATCAGTAATTTTCCTAATGAATAGTACTGCATTTACTTTGTTTCCCCTTTTCTGTTAATTGTTGTATTCTCTGCAGATTCTCATGTAGCTAAATTTTAAACAATTCTGACATAAATTATAAGCTCCTATATCCACTTGAACTCACCTCACCCCATCCCATCCCAAACAGAGAGAGTAACTACTTCTAATTATTTTTTTAGTCATTTGTACTAGACTGTAAAATTTCTTAAGGCCAGGGAAAATGTCTTATACATGTTCTTTCTCCCCAAATTTACAGCATACTGCCTAGTGCAAACTAGTTCAACAAATAGATGCTTTATGAATAACGAACCCCCGAGCAAAGGAACTGGGGAAGAAACAGTAGTTGCCTGGGTGAGGGAGCTGAGATGTTCCACGAGGCTGTTTGGCTAATTGCATTCTTCACTACAATTTTTATGTTTTCATCTTTGTACAATCCACCCCCTCCCATCTGTATTCTCATTAGGCACAGAACCTGTGTCTTTTTCATATTTGTATCTGGGGCACAGCACTGGGCCAGGCACAGAAGCAGCTGCTTAAAGGCTGTTTGTGGAATAGATGAATTAATGATCCTAGCTACCTAACTTGCCCGGGGGAAAAAACTAGTAAGTTTAGGAGCATTTAATGAGATTAAAAATTCAATATAAAACTCTCTTAATCTGCACTGTGTCAAAGGCTGACACAGAAACATTCAGACATGATCCCTGCCCAGCAAAGACTTTATAAGAGTATGTGGCTACAGAGAAGCGAGGCGACATGGTGCTGCCATGGGGAGCCAGGTCACCTGGGGAAGCAAACCCTGGCTTTGCTACTACACTAACTGTGTGACTGGATCTGTTAAGGAATGTTTCTTGACTTCATTTTCTTCACATATGAAATGAGAACATTAAACTGGTGCAGTTCTTTTTTAAGAAAATTTTTTCTAGACTGTAAAATTTTGAGTACAGTCATGCGTCACTTAACAACGGGGATAAGTTCTGAGAAATGCATTGTTAGGCGATTTTGTTGTGCAAACATCATAGAGTGTACTTACACTAACCTAGCTGGTATAGCCTACTACACACCTAGGCTGTATGGTATTAATCTTATGGGTCATACATGTGGTCCATCGTTGACCAAAATGTTGTTACATGGCACGTGACTGTACAGATACCTTTAAAAAAATATATTAAGTGGAACTCCAAATACATATTTAAAAAAAGATAAAACTGGGGGCTAGCCCAGTAGTGCAGCGGTTAAGTGCACATGCTCCGCCTCGGTGGCCCGGGGTTCGCAGATTCAGATCCCAGGCGCACAGTGACGAACCGTTTGTCAAGCCATGCTGTGGCAGCGTCCCATATAAAGTAGAGGAAGATGGGCACGGATGTTAGCCCAGGGCCAATCTTCCTCAGTAAAAAAAAGAGGAGGATTGGCATCGGATGTTAGCTCAGGGCTAGTCTTCCTCACACACAAAAAAAGAAAAGATAAAAGTGAGGCTGCTTTGGTCAGTTGAAATAGGCATAATGCTTGTAGGAGGCAGAACTGGGTCCCTGCCATTTTCCCCCTTTCTCCTCACTCACATCACCTACGAAGCCCCCACACATCTCCCTGGAACCTTAGGGCTCCATGGAACCCAGTTAGAAAAGCCAATAACTAAAAACCTCTGAGGTCCCTCCTGTTATAACATTCCATTCGAAAATTAGAAAAAATTCGATTTTTTCTAAGGTTCTAAAATCAACATCAAGATACCTTCCACACAAGGATACACTATCCTATAACTTTTGCAGCAGCAGTATCTTTCCTATAACTATTGTGTAAACAACACAACTATTGTGTAAGCTGGTCTTTTAGGAAATGCAATTCCTCACATTGTTGTTGTCATTCTTTCTCGAGCCTTTTATGTGGACTTAATTACACAGAAGCACCATGCTCAGCAATGGAGAATACAAAGGGACAAATCCAGACACACGTCATTCCCTTAGAGGGCTTACAGTCTAACAGAACATTCCTGCAGACAACTACAATGGGGAACAGAAACTGCTGGTGTCATTAGATACAGCAAAATGGGTGTTTAAAAGGGCTGAGATTACTTCTGGTTGGTAAGGTCAGGAAAGAGTTCAGGGAACAGGTTATGAGTGGGCTGTAGAGAATGGTAGGCTTTGAACTCAAAGGAGTGGTAGGGATGTAGATTCTAAGCAAAGGTCACCTCACGAGCACCAACAAAATGGTAGGAAGCCATGCGGCAAGTATAGGGAACTGTACCTAGTGGCACCTTAGTTGAAATGTAGGCTGTGTGAAGACAAATACTGGGGAATAAATAGATTAGTGGCAGAATGTGCAGAACCTAACAGAATCTTTAGAGCAGAGGAGTGCTTCAGAGAGGTTACAGCAAGGAAGGAAGCTGGAGACGAAGGCACCCATTAAGAAGCAAAAAGTATGCCTGCCTGACTTCAGACCAGACAGGCAGTAAGGGAGGGGGGTGCTGTCTGAAGCCATTTATGAGGTAGTGAATGACGAGGCGTGGGAGGAGTCAAAGATGACGCAGAGGCCAAAATCTAGGTTAGGCAGGGAAATACTAATATCGTGAACTGAAACAGAGAACATATGACAAAGTTTAGAGACAGATGGCGAATGCTAAGTACCAGTGGAGATGTCCTGCAGGAAACTGCAAACGTTGAATTGAAACTTGGGAAAGAGGTCAGAGCTGTGCATATATTTGGGAAGAATTTTTGCAGAGACGGCAGACCAAGTTTTAAGAATGAATGAAACTGCTGAGAAAGAGCACTCTTTAGTGAAAGAAGACAATTCTAAATGCTGATCTTTGGGAGGCACCAACATTAATGGGTAATAGGAGGAAAATGAGCCAGAGAAAGTGTGACTGGAGAGGTACAAGGAGACCTGGGTGAGCACAGTGTTGTATATGATGATGCACATACGTCCTTACCAAGGAAACAGCTTAGTTCTTGATCTGAAGGATCACATAAATGGACACACAGCAGGGCTTTCTAAAGCGTGTTCTAGGGAAGACTAGTTATATAGCTGTTCAGAGGTACTTTATGATCAAAACAGGACTCAGTGATCAAAAAGGTTGGGCCCTTTATCTCCTATAGAAATTCAAACAGCACATCACATTGACCCATAAACCCTTTTTGTTTTATATCTTCTAGATACAGCAGTGTTCCTTCCATAGGAAGTCAGCTTGAGAAACACTGATAAACTGTGAAATTTGAAAATTCACAGAACATTAAAACTGGACAGGACAGTTGTGATCATTTCATCCAATGCTTTCATTTTACAGGTAAAGAAAGTTAATTATGTATGTAATGCCTTATTCTTGGTAAGGTGCTAAAGAATAAATGTGGATATGAAAGCATATGAACAAGAGAAATAAAAAGAAAAATGACAAGATAGAAATCAGAGCTTTAAAACCTTCAACATTAGTTACCATTTGAGGGATGACTTGCTTTATGCTTAGTGTTGTAGATTTCACAGGTCATCCTGACGGTAATATGAGGCTCAATAATTGGTCATCATACATAAGAGGCAACTGAGGCCTAGAGGTTAACATGGCCAGTGACCACCCTACTACATGGCAGAGCTAGAATTCAAACCCAAATCTGACTCTGGAATGTGGGCATCTGAACACCATGCTCTGTTGACTTGACAAGAGAATCACAGATAAATACAGTTCTTGGAGAAACTCCCACTCAGCCCACCCATGGATAGGGCCCAAGATAAAGTTTTCTTGCACCAAATTGCCACTACACATAAATATAAATAAAACCTATTGTAACAAATTCAATATATCAAAAATCCAGATTTACAAAACAGATTCTCAAGAGTATATTTCTTTGCTTTTCAAAATAACTTTATAAAAGAATCCTCAAAATATTCTCTTCCCTAGTGTCAATATATGTATAATTATTTCATTTTTATTAATTTTCTCTAGAGTAGATATTATCCATAGGTCAGGATATGCCTTTAACATTTCAGCAAGATTCTAAGTGTATCACTTATGAAATTTTTCTAAGAAACCCACATTCATTCCTGAGAAGTAAGTCCAAAAATGATCACTTTGGATCTTAGATCAGGATTTCTTATTAATCTTAATGAGTTTTCCTTGAAATCATACATTGTCTTTAAGTGAGTCTCATGATGTACATATACACAGACACATAAGCCATCACATACAGTTGCAAATATTACAGTCTCAACTTAAACTCTGAATCCCTAATTTAAAACAGTACCATACGCATGACCTTACAATTAGTGGAAACAATTCAAATGGTATTGATATTTTTTATTCATTCTAGCATAATATATCTGAGATGTAGTCAACCGCTAAGCCTCTTTTCTCCAACATGCATAAGAAAGAATAGGATCTATCCCCCAAGTTATGATTCCATAAACCTAAGTTCATTGCAGACTGCTATGTTAGGTCACATGGTAGAAAAATATTTATGAATGCTTAATATTAAAAATAAATTTCACATGTAGTTCTAATTAAAAAACATATTTTGACCTAATTTCTTGACAACTTGATTAAAATTTTAGTAAAGATTCTTCCCTAACAAATTAAATTCTTAACTGCTGCATTGATTAGTGAAAATTTAATGAGAGTAGAACTGTTGATCTACGTAGAGGTAGGTGTAATTTATCTATAATAGCATCTTTCAAAGTATGTACTTTGAAACACTACGTCGTACTGTCAAATAGGTTCAGGAAACATTGCAAATTCCATTCCTCTCTTGGAGATTGATAATATACGTTGGTATTATATAAGCACCCAGAGTTAAAAAAAATTTTTTTAGCTTTATTCAATCCATCATTTCTCAAGCTTATCTATCAATATCCTGTTATAATTAGTGTCATAGGAAATAGAATTGAAAAACCTTGATCTATGACGATAGGAAGGAGAGAATTAAAATAAGTGGGTGGATGGTACCAAAATCATTTGTATTGGATTTTGGAATGTATGTAATTTTATCAGATTTTCTTTTAGAATGTTATTTTTTAAAAGGATACATTAAAAAGATAGTTAATTGCCTACAGGCATAGCAACCATTTCAAAAGCACAATAGGAGCATGCTTGGTACCAAGAAAAAGACACGGGATACTCAGGGTTTACTCAGGTTTTATACAAAGTAGGGAAGACACGGGGTAAAATGAGAACTTGCCATGCATATTTCATCCTCTAGGATTACCTCCAAGGCATAAAGAAAGACAGTAAGAAAAGAGCAAGTAGTTCATTTACGAAAAGGCTGACATCCAGCATACTTACACTGCCCATTCAAGCTTCTCATTCTTGATTGAGTTATACAGAGCCTGCAAAGAAAGAAAACAAGATGGAATTATTCTTTTAATTCTGTTCCACATTTTGAATTCAGCAAGCGACCAAAGCCAAAAGGCTTGAGCGATTCAGCAAGCACCCCCCAGGCCTCTGGTTGGTCATCCTGTTGGCTCTGCAGAGATGAGGAACGCACAGGGGAGGCAAGTGAGCACAGAGTAAGCAGTGTTTTGTGAAACAGAGATTTTTCACAAAGTAAAAAATGTCTTTCATAAATAAGATATATAATACTGTATTACATTTTATCATAGTAAAATATTAGGATATGATTAAAATTAGACCATTCTATTTTTTTTTTATTCAAAATATGGTCTTGTAGTTTTACTTGTTTGGATGTTAGAGTACTCATACCTTTTTCACTAATTTCATTCATTTTTTCAATAATAAATATAATGGTTTTCATTACAACTTAATGAGCAAGACACATGGAAGGAGGCTGAAGCTAGATTATGGAAAACCATCTTAGAATAATTTCAGAGTTTCTATACCAATGACTCAAGCAGCTTTTATCGGTCTAACTTCCTACTTCTGCTTTACAGTTACTGAGTGTGATCCTGGTGTGTGTGAGGTGATGGAAGGGGACAGAAAGCTTCTTTAGAGCTTTGGTAACAATAATGACACAGTCAAGTCGCAGAAGACTGCCTCCCTGATTCTCCCAGCTCTGGCATGACACATAAGCTCTAAGCTGTTCCCCTATGACAACTACCCAAGAAGATGCTACTCCACATCTCTGCTTTCTTAATTTTGAGTAAGATAAAGAATGCATCTCTAAGCAAGAGAAAATTATATTGAAGAAAAGGATAACTATGTGCATAGTAACATTAGGACGAAGTTGGAACATTTTGCTTCAAAGAAGGACTTGGATTATTAGACTCAGCAAAGATTTCATTTACTTTAAGATGGGAAAAGGGGGGATCAGATGCCATCCAACCCCTTACCTTTCAAATGAGGAAATGGCAGGTTCAGAAAGTTCCCCAGGTAGCACAGCAGAGCAGAGGCAGAACTGCCTCGTACTCCTATTTTCTGCCTTCTAATACGTCTCGTCCAAGTGTAAGAGGAAGTCCATGTGTGTACACTATTGGCGAATCCCCTTTTCAGCAAAACACTTCCAGAGGCAGTACAAATATATTTAGGTTACAGATTTTACATTATTTAAGAGTCAATACATGTATCCTTAGCCAGTATCTTGACGAACTCTGTGGGAGTTCTTCAGTGTGGCTACAAGAGTCAATTTAACTATTGGATAATCACGGGAGCTAATAAAAATTAGGATACATTTCACCACTATCAGGATATGGTAAAACATGTCCTCAAATACAAAAATGATAGAACACCAAATTAAAATAAGAGGTAAACTGAGGGACAAAGACCATGCTATGAATTGGATATTCTTTTTGAGGAACTCAAATTTACTGAACAACTGCAATAACCTATTATATAGCTAATGTCACAGAAGTGCAGAGAGAGTAAATGTGTTACTCACGCCTCAGGAGACTCTTACTGGATAAATGTCTTTTAAATGGATTCTATTACTTCTACGAGCCATTTTGAACCCACAAGTAATAGTGAGCTGAGAAAACGCAATTTAGAAGAGACAGATCATTAAAGGTTCTTTATATACTATGGTACTCAATACTACCCAGAGTAATTTAACCACGTGGTAAAGATAAAAAAAGATCTGTTCTTAAAGGTAGTGAGTTGAAAATGATAGGAAAGCATTTAAAATTTTTCTAATACATTCAATTCTGTCCTACAATACAGTTTTTTCAAATTTTTTGCCCATGAGAATATTTTGCTTAAAGAAATACTGAGATCCAAATTAGAAAATTCTTGTTACTCAATCAGCTGCATATCACACAGCAAAAATCTTTATAGTGTATCTTGCAATATTCAAGAAACTTGTCATCTTGTAGGTCAAGTCTTCTCCCTGTGTATATAATACAACAAATCTAAAAGGTTGATGTTATCATTATCTTTTTCCATCACAAAATTACGAAAGGATTTTCCTGAATCTTTTTAGAGCTTTATGATGATCTATTATTTTTTTTAAAAAAGGAAATTTGCTTTGCAAATGCATTCAGCACCCATACACCCTCATCACAGCTTCCTCTCCTTTTATCCACTTAACTTAGCTAAGAGCTGAATTCCTTGACTCCTCTTTATCTCTAGCCCAACAGGCATCACTTCCTTTCCTGTGGAGCCTGGACTCCAGGCTCTGTCACCTCATCCTATGGGACTTCTTTGTCCCACTGCCTGTCTGTTGTACCTGAGAAGAAACAGTGTAACTCTTGACCAGCGATTTGGTCAAAACCAGTATGTGATCGGTCACATATTAGTTAAGGTTTCTTTAGTTTCAAATACAAACACTTAAACTCGAACTACCTTAAGGGAAAGGGGGACCCAATAGTCTATGTAGCCAAATCATAAAAAGATATGGATGGAGCTGGCCTCAGGGACATAGGAATTTAAAACTCTCCCCCCCCTCCTCTCAACTCTTCTCCTCTTTCCACCCCAACATCACCACTCCTTGTTTCTTTACCACACAAGAAACACGTCCACAACAAGCAACACCCATTCACATCTTTGCGTCTCTCAACAAGAGGAAACAAACAGTTCTTTCTCCCAGCTCCAGTTTGAAAAGATTCCAATTGGTGAGGTGTCCTCCCCATGGACTAATCCATATGGCTGGGAGATGAGGTTCTATGACTGGGCCCATCCCTGAAGTCAGGGAGGCTGGGGCATCTGTTAAAGAGGAAGCAGCATTGACCCAGCCGCTGGTATAATCCTCCTGAGCTTCACTGCCTCCCCTATTTGTATATGACTAATTCAGTACTAACAGAGAAAATTAAACAGCACAAATTAATGCCACTGAGTATTCATCAGCTCAAACTTCAGCAGAGCTTTCATTCATGAGCCTCCTTTAACTTTTTCCATCTTCCCTAAAATGTATCTGCACGAGCATCGATTCTTTCCTCCATTCTGATGGTTAGGGAAGGGGTGTCCCATCTCTGCAAGGCTAAGCCTCTAGCACTGGTCCTGATACCTTCCCTTTCTGAGGTAACATCTCCTCCTTTATCAGCTCCTTTCTACCAGCTTTCAAACATGTGCAAGTCTCTCCCAACCCCACCTCGTTATTTAGTTATGACCCTCTGTTCCTCAGCCCCTCTTTTTCAGCCAAGTTTCTGAGAGGTTTCTGCAATTCTTATCTCCACTTAATCTCTTCTCTTCAACTCAGAGAATCTAGCTTTCGATCCTGTTCCTTCATTAAAACTGATCACAATAAATGCTTCAGCTTCACGCTAAATTTAAGGCCACTTTTTAGTGTCCCTGGATCTCCTCACCTTTCAGCAGCCCTGAATACTCTCAAATATTTTCTTCCTTGTTTTCTGTGACACAATATATAGTCTCCTGAATCTTCTCCTATCTCCTTGGATAATCCTTCTCATTACTCACATCTTCCTCATCTTATCCCTTAAAGGTGGGTGAACTTAAGGGCTTATCTTCAGCCCATGTGAACTCTTGTGAACTTCAGATCCACATGTCAGCTGCACTTGGATGTTCCCAAAGTATCACAAACTCAGTGAAGAGGAACTAGGGCATGAAGACCTAATAGTGAAAGTGTACTCTCGATCTGGGTAACCTGCACTGGTATGAAATATTTAATCTTTTGAGTACAGAAACACTACACACAAAGCCCAAGGACAGGTGGTTTATGGTAACATAAAACATACTCAAGTCAGAATCCTAGGACTGCCAGGATTTTTCTATCAATTGTTCCATCCAAAATACTTTTATACTCCTGCCACAAAATCAAGAAAGTTTCAGGTTACAATCACATTTACTATCACTCTTGTACGTGACTACTAATGGTACAAGAACAAGTCTTTTAGCAATAATGTTTCTAGGACAAATTGTTAAAACTCTAATTTTCACTCAAGAAACAACAAAATAAAATTTCAGAGCTGAAAGAGCCTTAGAGATCATGAAACAAATTCTTCCTTTCAGGGGCCGGCCCTGTGGCTTGGTGGTTAAGTGTGCGCGCTCTGCTACCGGCGGCTCGGGTTCGGATCCCGAGCGCGCACCAACGCACTGCTTCTCCGGCCATGCTGAGGCCGCGTCCCACACACAGCAACTAGAAGGATGTGCAGCTGTGACATACAACTATCTACTGGGGCTTTGGGGGAAAAATAAATAAATAAAAATTAAAAAAAAAAATTCTTCCTTTCATAGATGAGAAAAATGAAGCCCAATGTTAATTAAATTCTCTCAAGGTCCTGTAGCTGGTTTTCACAAACTCTGTACATTCTTTCCTATCAACTAACTACATTCTCTCCTCCTAAGACCAAACTTTATAGCATTGTAAATGCCTGGCTTAAGTTGAGGCCCATGTGAGAAGGTAACAAGGCTTGTGCCTCTCTCAGAATAGATTCAAATAATGCTGGTCACTGTAATATTCTACTCTTAAAAGATGAGCTTTAAACAAGAGCCACTGTCCTTATGACACACGCTTGAAATGCCTTTGTCAGTGAGGATGATGGGTTTGCTGCACTGATCCTATACTCAGTCCACTAATGATCAAAGGTATTTGATACATGAATGGCTAAAACTGGAGGTGTAGTCTATAGCTCAGGAAAATAATTTATCTCTAGCTATGTGAGAGATTATCTGACCTAGCTCCAAGAAAGCAAGGTTTGTGGGTAAATAGTGTCATGGAAGGCTGCCACTTCCCTGTGGCCATGAATTGGTAGTTATGGATAAGTGGAGAAAGGTATCAAATCTTAATGGGCCACAGCAGCCCATATGAATCACATGCAGTGAAGTGATAACCAGCTGTGGTAGGCTATAATGGACCCCCAAAAGATGTCCAGGTCCTAATTCCTAGAACCTGTGTATGTTTCTCTACACTACAGCAAAAAGCTTGCAAACATAATTAAGTTAATGATCTTGAGATGAGGAGAGTATCTGGGCTGGTGGTGTATATTTAAGAAGGTGGTGAAGGGAGATTTAAGAAAGACAGAAGAAGAAACAGCAATGTGAAGATGGACACAGAAATTGGGGTGATACAGACACAAGCCAAAGAATGTCACTATTACCAGAAGTTGGAGGAGGCAGGGAGAGATTCTCTCCTTGACCTTCCAGAGGGAGCACAGCCCTGTCAACATATCTAGACTTCAAACTTCTAGCCTCCAAAATTGTGAGAGAATAAATTTCTGTTGTAAGACACCAAGTTTGTGGTAATTTGTTACAGCAACCATAGGAAGCTAAGACACCAGAGTATAAATGGAAGACAGATATCTGAATGAAGAATGATCATACCCACAGGTTCAGTTTGAGAAATATTTCCAGAGTGAGTCCCTGGGCAAAACAGCCTTTTACCACAGCAGTCTCAACTGAAGGTATGAGGAGGGTACACACCAGAATCAGTCAAGGATGTTTTAAAAATATTGATTATTGAATCCCATCCCAGATCTATTGAATCAGATTCCTGAATGAGGAACCTATACAGTCATTCGTTGCTTAACAATGGGGATACATTCTTAGAAATGCGTCGTTAGGTGATCTTATCCTTGTGCAAACATCACAGAGTGTACTTAAACAAACCTAGATGGTGTAGCCTACTGCACACCTAGGCTACATAGTATAGCCTATTGCTCCTAGGCTACAAATCTGTACAGCATCCTACTGTACTGAATACTGTAGGCAATTCTAACACAACGGTAAGTATTTATATATTCAAACATATTTAAACATAGAAAAGATATAGTAAAAATACAGCATAAAAGATAAAAAATGGCACACCTGTATAGGGTACTGACCATGAATGGAGCTCGCAGGACTGGAAGTTGCTCTGGTGAGTCAGTGAGTGAGTGGTGAGTGATGTGAAGACCTAGCACATCACTGTACACTACTGTAGACTTTATATCTCTGGACACTCAGGCTACACTAAACTTATAAAAAATACTTTCTTTTTTCAATAATAAATTAACCTTAGCTTACTGTAACATTTTTACTTTCTAAACTTCTTAATTTTTTTAACTTTTAGATTCTTGTAATAACACAACTTAAAACACAAACACATTGAACAGCTGTATAAAAACATTTTCTTTCTTTATATCCTTATTCTATAAGCTTTTCTCTATTTTTAAAATTTTTAATTTTTCTTTTTTACTTTTTAAACTTTTCATTAAAAACTAAGACACAAACACACACACTAGCCCAGGCCTACACAGGGTCAGGATCGTCAGTATCACTGTCTTCTATCTTCATATCTCATCCCACTGGAAGGTCTTCAGGGGCAATAACACGCATGGAGCTGTCATCTCCTATGATAACAAGGCCTTCTTCTGGAACGCCTCCTGAAGGACCTGCCTGAGGCTCTCCTTGACGAGGTGTCACTCTTTTCAGAAATATGTCCACGGTAGTTTGTTTGGTCTGTTTCTTTTGTCATCACAGATTTGCTTGTAAGCAGATAATGTACCGTGAACCTTCCTCTCTATTAATGAAAACCTTTTGGTGTTGGGGTCCATGTTTTCAAAACTTTTTAAGGAGCTTGTTGAGGTCTGCAAAAGCTTCTGCTAAACCCTTCACTGTGAATTTTCTTGGGGGTTCTTCTTTTCCTTCTCCTACAGTTTCCTTCTCTCTTGCCTCTTCTTCAGCTGTGCATTCCTGCTCCAGTTCCAACAGCTCCTCGTAAGTCAATTCCTCAGGAAGCACCTCTAGGAGCTCCTCAACGTCATCCTCATCTACCCCCAGGTAAAGTTGTTTACCACCTCAACCACAGCCTTGTTGATTTTTGCCACCTCCTCATCCTTGGCAAATCCTTTGAAGTCATAGGTGAACTTCTTGAGTGTCTTCTTCCAGATGCCATTCATACACTCCTTGGTGACATCACCCCAAGCCCAAGCAAAGTTCTTAATGCAGTCATAGATGTTGTAATCCTTCCAGAATTGCTTCAGTGTCTTCCTCAGTTGTAGCAATAGCCTGGGCAAAGGTCCTCCTCAGGTAGTAGGCCTTAAAAGCAGCCATAACTCTTTGATCCATTGGTTGGATCAAAGAAGTGGTGTTTGAAGGGAGAAACACCACTTTGATATTGGGATGAAGATCACCAATAAAAGAAGGATGTCCAGGAGCATTATCAACAATAAGCAAAATCTTGAAAGGTATGTTATTCTCCAAAGAGTACTTCTCCAGTTTGCTGGCAGAGCAATTCAGGAGGGCGTCTTGGAAGAGGAGCTGGGTCATCCATGACTTCTTATTGCTCCTGTAGTACACTGGCAGTGTGTGCTTACTGATATGCTTGAAGGCCCTGGGGTCTCACTGTGCCAGATCACAAAGGGTTTCAATTCACAGCCTGCAACATTGCCCCCAAGCAGGACTGTTACCCTGTGCTTAAAAGCCTTGAAACCTGGCATTGATGTGGCCTCCTTATGGATGCAAGTCCTTTTAGGCATCCGCTTCCAGAATAGGGAAGTTTCATCCATACTGAATATTTGCTCTGGCACGTAATTTTCTTTCACAATCAGCTCATCTAGAGTTTCCAAAAATTCTTTAGCCGCCTTCAGATTAGCACTCACAGACTCATCACTCATTTTCACATTATGTAATGAATAACGATTCTTGAATTGTCTAAACCACCCAGAGCCAGCAGTAAATTCAACACTGTAGTCGGGTCCAACCTTTTCTTTCAACATCTCAAACAAATTTTCTTTGGCTGTGACCATCACGGCACTGAGAGGGATACGCTTCTGTGTCTGGTCTTCAATCCAGGTCATCAGAAGTTTCTCCATGTTTGATATAGGCCCTTCTCAAATTTTTCTTAGTCTACTTGCCTTCAATGAAGCAGATCCTTTAACAGCTTCCATCACTTTGTTCTTCTTCTTCAAGATTGTAGCTATGGTGGAATGGGACATGCCTGATTGGTGAGCAATAACCATCACTGATTTTCCACCTTCATAGTCTTTAATCACTTTAAATTTCATTTCCAGGTCAATCACTAGATGTGGCCTCTTACTGGCAAAATTAGCAGTGGATTTTGTATCCTTAGGGGCCATGATGAACAAAACAACACAAGATTAAATCAAGCACAAGAGAAAATGATGCAATCAAGACGTGGTAAACATGAGATGTATGAGGCTGCTGCCTGCCTAACACAGCACACTGTTCCACAGTAAACTTTATTTTTTCGTAAGCAGAAAGAGAACACCCTAAAGTAATGATAAAAAGTATAGTATAGTAAATACATAAATCAGTAACAGTCATTTGTTATCATTATCAAGTATTATGTACTGTACATTATTGTATGTGCTATACTCTTATACAACTGGCAGTGCAGTAGGTTTGTCTACACCAGCATCACCACAACACGTCAGTAATGCGTTGTGCTATGACCTTATGATGGCTATGATGTTAACTAGGCAACAGAAAATTTTCAGCTCCATTATAATCTTAGGGGACCACTATTATATACGTGGTCCGTCATTGACCGAAATGTCATTCACTATACAGTGCATGACTGTATGTGAATATTTCCAAATGCTCCATATGTGACTCTGATACAAACCCTTGGTTAAACATCACTGCTTTGCAAGTTTACCCATCTTTTCCCTACTTGAAATTCCTGGAACTTAACCCAGGAGCTAGACAACAATCAAATACCTCCACTGAGACTAAACAGGACAGAATGATTCTTCAAATTGAAGGTTTATCATTTTTAAGAATGAGAAAGCAAAGTAAATTGCTTAAATTATAGAGATCACGGTATCTTGGTCTAAACTTTAAACCTTTAAGTCTTTGTTCTTCACTTTTGATTGCTTCTCATCGAGATATAAAATGCAATTTTATTCAAGGCTTAGCATGATCACTGACAGCCCACGCATGGTTCTCTGAAGTTTTCTCCAGTACCATGCATTGTGTAACCATGAGTCTTTCTCTCTCCAGAAACACATTTTGCAGTCTCTGAAATTCATGTATTTTAGTTCAATCACCTCTAAACTCCAATGATTTATTTTCTGTGCTCCTTGAATTACTATGAAAAGTATGAAGGATAACACAGCTTCCAATTTCCCTTAGTGAAACTGACAGTGACCACAATGAAACTTGTACACGGGAAGAATTATGACACCATCAACACCATGGCTACCTTTTTCAAGTGCAATGCTGCTTCATGCAGATATTCTGACGAAACAGACTTTTAAGTACGGAATATTAAATATGCACGACTCTGGAAATATTATCAGAGAAAAACCGTGTTTGAAAAAGACATCAGTTAAAAATTAATGATAAAACTAGTTACCAAATGAATTTCAAATTGGTTAGAAAAACTCAAAATATGTAAAAGCAACGGCCCTCAACTTTTATTTTCTTCTCTATACCTTAAAATAACATTGAAAAACTGCATTACCCCCTCATTAAAGGAGGCTTCCCTAAAACCAGTGTTTAGAATTGACTCTTCGTTTGCCCCCTCTACCCCTGGAGGCTTTTACGCCTGTGCAATGTACCAAATAAGGTTACAGGGGAGAGCTGTGCCTTTTTTTTTTTTTTTTTTTCTTTTTTAAGTGGCAGAAGGCAACTGTCAAGCAGAGGTGAAAAAGGATAAACAGCCTGAAGCTTTGACCACAAGAGTATTCATAGCTAGATCCATTTTAGGGAGAAGTACATACTACAGAAGAGTTTCTGGAAAACTGATTCCCTTTAAACTACCTTTGTTCCCATATCCACCGGACAGTTTTCATGTACCCAAGTTTAAAGAGCACGACATTAAAGAACATATATTCACAAGCAACCTCATAAACATTCATCTCTTTAGCTCTCATTCAGGGTAACAGAACCATGTTCAATACAAAGTAATTTATTTTGAGTTTTGTTTTTTTCCACATTTATAGTCAGATCTATTTTTTGGATCCAGCCACCATGTAAACAAAGCCAAAACCTATGTTCTGGACAATTAACTTAACCTTGCGTTGTGGTGTCCTTGCAAACCCAGGCAGCAGTGGCAGAAACATCTAACCATTAAGTGTCTGAGTCCATTGAGTAGATGTGCCAGCAAATCTATAATAGACACCACAAAATTAATTTAAATGCCCTTACCTTATTGAAAGGGAATCTGAAGTATAATTAGTATGCATAATTCATCACGTCACAAACGTTTTTTACTGCACTCTATGGGCTGGAGAAGCATTTCGTCAGGTGCAGGTGACTCCACTCTGCCTTCGGCCCTCTTATGTAAAGACAACAAAATGTGCTGCTAACCTTGACTCTACTTTACCTAACAGAGAATTAGTCAGCTAATGGAATCAACTCACTTTTTCCTACTTACAACGTGTAAGGTACTTTCACACACAGTATCTAATATGTGACATTATATTACAAGTATTCTCTTTAGAGACGATCTTAGGATCTAAGAATTTGAGGAGGGCGGGGGCATCTAACTGTCACTAACTTGCCCTTTGAAGATAAATCATTGCATTTACCTGGCCTTCATTTTCTAAATGTGCAATACAAGAGGGCTGCATAAAGTTATCTTTTTTTGGTCCCATTCCAGATCTACCATTCTATGTTTCTACTTGAAAAGATCTCAGAAATCACCTGGTCAAACTCTCAAATTAGTTCTTTCCTAGTCCCTGCTCCCCTTTCCTGTGTCCCCCACTAATTTTTTTGTCATGATTATTGACATTTGGCATCAATACCTGCTCCCAAATCCCAGGCATGACTCTTGTATTAATAAATGGACATTTTTAAATTGCATATGAACGAGAATGAAAAAGGGAGAGACAGAGAGACATTGATTTGATTCTCTAAGGGGGAGGAGGGGCACAAGAGGCTTGCCTGATTGCCTGTTGTCAAATGTATCTTCATGAGCTAAAATAGGAACCAGCATTCCTTCATTATTACCAAAGAGGGAAAAATGCAGCCAAAGATCATACTAAAGAGACACACCTCCCAAAAGATTTGGTGAGCAGCTCTGGAGGGGCACTAAACCAAACTTGAAAGTGAACAAAAATTTTAACTGCTGATTATCACTCACACTAATGCAATACTCTAAACTTTTACTAATGTAAGTATATATTCATTCATTCACTCATTCATTTTGAGGGTAAGCTTGGTCAATAAGGTGTCATAAGTATTTATACAGAACACACTCCTCCTAAAGTGCCTTTTCTACACCTTACAATTGCCTTCCATCTGAGTGGCCGCTGTGTCTTAGGGAAACTTTCTTAAATATGCTAGTACAAATAACACTATTCCAAATGTAAGCAAACTTTAAAAACTAAATAACCACTAAGTTATTTTTTTTAATTGAGGTATAATTGACATATAACTTTATATTAGTTTCAGGTATGCAACATAATGATTCAATATTTGTAGTAAGTTCCTTGTTGAGCAAAAATTTTAAGTAGAAAGAATTTTTCCCCTTGTTAAAACTGTCAATACATCCATCAACATAATAAAGTCATATATGACAAGCCCACAAGCTAAAATCATACGCAATGGTGAAAAGCTGAAAGCTTGTCCTCTAAGGTCAGGAACAAGACAAGGGTGCCCACTCTCACCACGCTTATTCAACACAGTACTGGAAGTCCACGCCAGAGCAATTAGGCAAGAAAAAGAAATAAAAGGCATCCAAATTGGAAAAGAAGTAAAACTATTTGCAGATGACATGATATTATATACAGAAAACTCTAAAGATTCCACCAAAAAACTGTTAGAACTAATAAAAGAATTCAGTAAAGTTGCAGGAGACACAGTCAATATACAAAATCTGTTGCATTTCTGTACATTAATAATGAACTATCAGAAAGAGAAATTAAGAAAACAAACCCATTTACAAATAAGCAAAAAGAATAAAACACCTAGGAATAAATTTAATCAAGGAGGTAAAATATCTGTACACTGAAAACTACAAGATGTTGAAAGAAATTGAGGAAGACACAAATAAATGGAAAGATATTCTGTGCTCATTGACTGGAAGAATTAATATTGTTAAAATGTCCATAGTACCCAAAGCAATCTACAAAGTCAATGCAATTCCTATCAAAATTCTAATGGCATTTTTCACAGAAACAGAACAAACAATCCTAAAATTTGTATGGAACCACAAAAGACCCCGAATAGCCAAATCAATCTTGAGAAAGAAGAACAAAGCTGGAGGCATCACACTTCCTGATTTCAAACTATACTACAAAGCTATGTAATCAAAACAGTATGGTATTGGTATAAAAAAAGACACATAGATTAATGGAACAGAACAGAGAGGCTAGAAATAAACCCACACATATATGGTCAATTAACTTACAACAAAGGAAGCAAGAACACACATTGAGGAAAGGACAGTCTCTTCAATAAATGGTGTTGGGAAAACCGGACAGCCACATGCAAAATAATAAAAATGGACCCCTATCTTAAACTACACACAAAAAATTAACTCAAAATGGATTAAAGATTTGAATATAAGACCTGAAACCTTAAAACTCCTAGGAAAAAACAGATGGTAGGCTCCTTGACATCAGTCTTGGTGATAATTTTTTGGATTTGACACCAAAAGCAAAGGCAACAAAGTGAAATAAACAAGTGGGACTACATCAAAATAAAAAGCTTCTGCACAGCAAGGGAAACCATCAACAGAATGAAAAGGCAACCTACAGAACGGGAGAAAATATTTGTAAATCATATATGTGATAAGGGGTTAATATCCAAAATATATAAAGAACTCATACAAGTCAACAGTAAAAAAACATTACATAAAAAATAGGCAGACAATAGATATTTTTCCAAAGAAGACATACAGATGGTCAACAGGTACCTGAAAAGATGCTCAACTTCACTAATCATCAGGGAAATGCAAATCAAAACCACAATGAGATATCACCTCGCATTTGCTAGAATGGCTATTATAACAAAGACAAGAGATAACAAATGCTGGCAAAGATTTGCAGAAAAGGCAACCCTTGTGCACTGCTGGTGAGAGTGTAAATTGTTGCAGCCACCATGGAAAACAGTATGAAGAAGCCTCAAAAAATTAAAACTAGAACTACCACATGATCCAGCTATTTCACTTCTGGGTATTTACCTGAAGAAAACAAACACACTAACTCGAAAATATATATACACCCCCATGTTCACTGCAGAATTATTTACAACAGCCAAGATATGGAAATAACCTAAGTGTCTATCAATGGATGAATGGTTAAAAAAGAGTGGTGTATATATACAATGGAATATTAATCAGCCATAAAAAAAGAATGAAATCTTGCCATATGCGACAACACAGATGGACCTAGCAGATATTATGCTAAGTGAAATAAGTCAGACAGAGAAAGACAAATACCGTATAATCTCACTAACACGTGGAATCTAAAACAGAAACAAAAACCAAAAAGGCAGAGAAAAATCAGCTCACAGAGAACAGATTGGAGGTTGCCAGAAGGGCAGGGGTGGGAGTGGGAGAAATAGGTGAAAGAGGTCAAAAGGTACAAACTTTCAGTTATAAATAAATAAGCCATGGGAATGTAACATACAGCATAGTAACTACAGCAAATAATACTGTATTGCATATTTGAACATTGCTAAGAGAGTAGATCTTAAAAGTCCTCATCACAAGAAAAAAATTTTTTTAAACTATTTTAGCTGATGAGTGTTAACTAGACTTATCGTGGTGATCATTTCACAATGTATACAAATACTGAATCACTATGTTGTACATCTGAAACTCATATAATGTTATATGTCAATTACACCTCAATAAAAAATGTAAACATATTCTAATGAATTGGTTGAATATCAAGTCCAAATGCTGGTCCAATATCAAAAAACAAATTGAGACTCAAATATCTAGAGAAGCAGACAGGAAACATAAGAGTCAAGACAACCAAGAAAGACTCCAGGGGTTAGGGAAGCTCAATCTGGAGGGGCAGCTAATACTCAGCTGCAGCCTGATTTCAACCAGGAGAGAATGCAAAGTCACTACTGCTAGCTCTTATTATTTTTCAGAAGCAGCCAGAAGTACAAATTATTCAAGGCTCACAAATTTTCAAGTGTGGCAACAAAAACCACTGCTGGCCAGACAAAACACATCTGTTGTCCAATAGGACACAGGTTTTGAAACTCTGAATAGAATGATGTGATTAGAAAACTGTAGAGAAGAAACAATGAGAATCGCTGAATAGATACAGCAAAACTTCCTGGTTTAAGATCTAGCGATTTAAACTTCTGAGTATTAAACTTCTGAATATCTGAATAAAGTTTCACTTGGTGAGATTTCTATAACTTTATAATGATGTTCTAGCCATGTCTCAATAGCTGCTACTTCACCAATGATAAGAGGATAGCTTCTACGAGGCCACACTATGTGAGGCACTGTGCCAAGAGATTTATTTTCACTTAATCTCATTGGATCTTCACAGCAAGTATATGAGAGAGGTATTATTATCTCCACTTCAGAAATGATATATCTAATGCTTATAAACGTTGAGTAACCTGCCAAAGGTCATAGAGCAGATCCAGGGATCTGAAGACAGGTCTATCCGAAGCCAAAGCCAGCGCTTTTAACTGCCCTAATCATGACACAATACACAAACACACACACATGTTTTAAACTAATATAAATAGACTGAGTGATAAATTTTGCAACTTTGATAAATGCTTTGTTGTTAAAAAAACTTACTAGAAATCAGAGTTTACGAAGTTAAAAAACAATGATATCCACATTCTTTCCTCTGCGAACTGATGATCAGTAGCTCAAATTCTCCTTTAACACGTAATTGAATCTTCATAATCTGTCCACTCCAACTGCCTACATGGTATACCTTGCTCAATTCATATTTATTGTATTACTCTATTGTACAATAAACATAAGAAATATTTTATCATAACATACGCTGATATGTCAGGGTAAAGTATTTTTTATTACTACTAGACAAAGATAAGAATGCATTTTTTTCTATAATAGCATAGTATACTAAAAGTACTTATACTAGAATAGTATATTTTATAACTACTAGAAGACTATAATTTATGTTTGTAACACGAATAGTATAGTATAACAATTGTAACACTTGTAACACTATAGTATAAATAAATCTCTCAAAACTATTCACTCCTTCATTCATATGATTCAGTCAGCAAATGTGTCCTTAGTCTCTATTACCTGTCAGGTGGTCAAATATTAATATGGGCACTGAAAGTCCAGTGGTGAACAATGTAAACATAGAACTTAGATTTAGTGGGGGTGGAAACAGACAATAAAGGAATAAGAAAACAAAGAGATAAAAGATGATTCCATCACTTCTGGTAGGCTACCAGATAATTATTAAAAGGTAATTAAGATAAGGTAACTCAAAAGAGTAGCTTTAGACTGGATGGTCAAAAGAGCCTCTCTACAAGGAAATTGAAGGTATGAGAGTCCAGGAGCAGCCACGCAAAGGTGAAGGGAAAGAGCATTGAGCAGCTCCTTGGCATAACAGAGCTTGGTGGGTCTGAGAAACAGAAACAAGGCCAGTGTAGCTAGAGCATGGTGGGCCTTGAGTGTTGTGTGTGATAAAGGCAATAGGTAGACATGTCACGTAGGGCTTTTTGACTAGAAAACAAGGGTTTATTCTGCGTGTGTCGGGCAACGACTGGAGGATTTTAAGCAGGAAAGTGACCTAGTGTAATTCATGTTCTTAAAGGTCGTCCTGGCTGCTGTGTGGAGAAAGGATTAGAAGAGAGCAAGGAAAGTGGCAGCAAGACTGGTGGTATATGGGTGAAACATGAAGTGACTAGGACAGGGGCAATGGCAGTGGCAGATTTGGAAGGTGTCCGACTATGTTCCTAAACTATGGGAGAAGAGTGACCCATTTTCACACATCTCAAACAAATAAAAACTTGGGTGAGAGTTTCAACAGCAGCAAAAGAGATATATTGCTATCCATTAGTATTTAAAGTCATTTATCCGAAAAATGAGGTAGCTATATTAGAATATATTGTGAAAGGAAAAAAGGTAAGGTACAAAATAATGTTTGATATGTTTCCATCTTGTGAAAAAAATGTGTGTGTGTGTGTATACAGCCATGTGGCGTATAATGACGTTTCGGTCAACGATGGACCACCATAAGATTAGTACCATATACTCTAGCTGTGTAGTAGGCTATAGCATCTAAGTTTGTGTAAGTACACTCGATGATGTTCGCACGACGACAAAATTGCCTAACAATGCATTTCTCAGAACACATCCCTATAGTTAAGCAATGCATGACTATGTATATTTGCACACATAGAAAGAATGTTTCTGAAAGGATACAGAAGAAACCATTGACAGTGACTGCCTTTGGAGAGGGCAACTGGGGGAATGGGTGGGAGAGAGAATTTTCAATGTATAATCGTCTATATTATTTAAAGGTTTACCACACCATGCATGCATTACTTCTCCAACTAAGAATCTAGATGGTAGATTTTAAACTCCTTACATGTGATCACATCTCCTGCCTTTCTTTAGTACTCACAATGCCTCATAAATTGTCTTGACCATAGCACGTGTTTTCAAAAAACATTGTTGAGAAGACAAGGAAGGACCTCAGTGATAACGACTCTAATACTACAATTATGATGGGAGGTACCAAACATAGAAAAAAGAACAATGGACTAGAAATCAGTAGACTTGCATCAAACCTGCCTCTTCCATCAGCTGTGTGCCCTTAGGTCACTAACACTAATCTTTGATTACGTCATCGTAAAGACAGTTTAACAACACCTACCTCACAGAATCGTGAAGATGAAATGAAACCATCACTAGGAAAACACTTGTACTCTGTAAAATGACACACAAATAAAAGGTACTACTGTTGTTACAGCCAGTCTACTCCTGTCTGCCTCAGAATTTACAGAACACTTGAACGTAAACATCCAGAATCCACCCATTCCATTCCCCTTAGCCAATCAATGTGCCATGCCAGTCATATGCTGGGCATGGGGAGAATCACTTATTTTGAATCAAACTGGCCGTTTGGCATCATGGATAAATTATGCCAACAACTAACTTTTACTGAGCAGTTAACAAGTGCCATGATCTGTTCCTAAGGCTGCACATGTATTACCTGATTTACTCTTCACCACCACCCATGGGCATTATTCCCATTTTACAGATGAGGAAATGGGGTGCAGATAGGTTAAGTAAAGTATTATTAAGTGCCAGATCTCAAAAAGGAATCATAGGCAGTTTGATTCCAAAGCCTTTTTTAATTTTTTCCTTAAAAAAAGGAAAAAATTCACTTTCTGTCTCCTCTTCCTGGTACACGAGCTAGCCCCCGCTATATAATTTTCCCTCCAAAATTTGGAAGGACAAGAGTACACAGTCGCTGACCACTCAGACTACTGTACTATTCTCTCAAGGATCTTAGAATTTGGCACAGAACTGCAGCCTGGCTGTCTCACACCATTTCACAGCTGGAGCACTGTCTGTTTTAGGAGATGCCAGGCCGGATGTATGACAAGTGAAAGAACACCCTCCACACGGCTGACATTTTTTGAGTGCTACTACATGCCAGGCTCTGGGCTGAGCGCTTATTCGCATTATTTAATTTAACCCTCTACAACCTATGAAGTAAGCATGATTTACTCCACTGGTCTCAAAGCTGGGGATTAGGCAGATTGCTACTTGCTGCAGGTTGTAGGCTGCCAGATCAAATGCAGAATGCCCAGTTAAATGTGAACTTTAGATAAACAATGAATAACTTTTTTTTTAGCATAAGTATGCCCCCAAATTTTGCATGAGACATATTTATACTAAACCTTATTCATTATTTATCTGAAATTCAAATTTAACTGGGTGTTCTGTATTTTTATGTGCTAAATCTAGCAAACTCTATCCTAGAGTGACAGTTATTAGTCAGTGGCAAAGTGGGAACTCAGACACAGGATTATCTGACTCCAGAGCCCATGTTTTTATTCACAACTTTACACTTTCTTCTTTGTCCTTCCCCAAATGGACTTGCCATGACTACATCAAAACCATCCAGGAAGAGGATGTGTATCCCAGGCAGAAGAGGTATTCTCATTGAAGTATATAGATGGGAAGATTGCAACATGTATTCTGAAAGGACTCTCATCTTCAAACCACTAGTTTAAAAACTAGTGTCGAAAAACATTATGTAGATTTGATTTAATGTCGCAATCCTTAAAGCCTGAGAGCTTGGGGAAAGTTAGTGTAATTATGGTCTTAGTGAATCACTGCCTTCTTCCATATGACTTAACATTAAGTTTCAAAGTATTCCCCAGCATATGAAACTATTCTCTGACCAGTGTAAAACACCATGATTTCCAAATTCACTGTGTTCATTTATTGTCATTTCCTGATTTTGCTTTTAATTCTCTACCCTAATCCTCTGGCACTGTAATTTATTTACCAAAAACTTGTCTGGATTTGGACAGCTAAGCCATGCTTTTGAAAAATACAACAATAACCAATATTTTCAAAGAGGATTTTGGATTGTACTTGCCATAATCTGCTGTTAGACCCTCTTGTTGGTAAGCCTTACTTGTTTTGAAGTGGCAGGCACACACCATAATAAAAGATGCTTCATAATTTTAGAACTTAAGGAAAACATAAATTCCAACTGACCTTGTAAATTATGTGCAGTATTTTTTAACTACCAGAGAAAAATGATCAATTATATTTAATGATTATGGACATGATGATAAATTTAATGTACACAGTTAAAAAACTGTTTGCTGGGTAACATGCCGAGATCTTTTTATAAATGGCTTGTAAAAAATGATCCCTAGGGGACTGTGACATTTAGAGAGAACACCAGGCATGCCATTTATTTTCCATCATTTCCAAGCATTAGACAAAGCAACGAAGACAAACCAAATGGAAATAGATTTTATTCAAAACAGTCAATACAGCCAAATTAAATAATCTAATCCAGTGGCTACCAGGCTTTTGGATTTCATAAACAGGAAAATTTTCAAAAGAGGTTTGGGAACCCACATAGAATTGCCAGTTTTTCATTTTGCCAAGTGAGGAAATAAACAAAACACTATCTACTATTGCCATCATTCCATAAAAATAAGTAACAATGACAATCTCAAAATAAAGGACTGTTTCCCAAGAAAAGACCAGTCTTTCACTAACATTTTCACTATAGACTGAAAACTTGAACAGCAACCAGCAGCAGAACACGCTCTTGGTGTCTTAACTGCTAGAATACAGTGCCCGGAAAAAGGCTAATTTTTAAAAAGAAGTCTCTGTTATTTGGTGTTTACTAAACACAAAGTTAATTAAGATACATAAACCATTGCAGTCACTGAAAATTATTCCAGTCTCATACGTACCTACAGATATATGCTCTCTATTTTCCTTGCTTTTATCAAGGCAATACATGTATATCATTTTTATAATCAAAAATTACTAAAAGGCATATAATGAATATAACAACCCCTTGATCTACTTCTGATTCTTGCTGCCCAGAAGTCACCTCTTTCAACTTCCTTTTGGTTTTTCTATTTTCAATATAAACTATTGACTTTCAACCATGGAACTCTAGGAAAAGAGCAGAGCACTTAGCTCTCTTCTCTCTCACACACACACACACACACGCACGCGCGCACGCACACACACACGGCTCGCTCTTGCTCTCTCCCCTCTCCCACCCTCAGTCCTTACACTAAAATTATATCACAATCACAATTTAGAGGTACATCAATTTTCAATGCCTATAGTATTATGACTGTAGCTATAATTCATTCCTGAGCTGTGTGTGCACTATGCTAAATTTGCTTTTTTGTGAACTTTTTGTTTTCCCTAGAGTTAATCATAACCTCATTTCATTGTTGTTTGCTTTGTTTTCTAAGAGCCTATCTCTAATTCATCTCCACACTCTCCAACAGAAATGAGAATCCCTCTCCATATGGCCCAACGCTTCACGCATTCTCTCAGTGACACTGTTGGGAGCATCCTTGGCATCCTCTGTTCGCCCACTCTAATCTAAACTGGCTGTTTTCTGTCTCCTGCATAGCTGCTGTCCTAGGGCTCCCCTTTACCATAATCCTGCGGATGGCCTCTGCCTCTCTGCTGTAGATTTCCTGTTTACTGGACATCATGCCTTCTCTTCTTCACGTAACTGACAAAAGGTACATGGGTGAGGAGAGAGGGAAGAAACCGCCCACTGTGAAATGTGTGTACTTTTCACTTAATCCCGCTATTTTCAATGTGGGAATCTCACTACTGGCCTCAACTGAGCCTGATTTCCTAAGTCAAAAGGCTCTGGGTTAATCTCCCCAGAGAGGAGTTGCAGAAGATGGGGAAACAAGGTCCCTTGGCCATACAAAGTAGGGAAGGGCACCTAGAGGTTCCTGTTACTAATTTTAGAAGCTTTAAAGGGATCTTTCTGCTTGGCCCGCTGCTTTCAGAGGTAGCCAGTGCCTCCAACTCCCAGGCCTTTCCTGTGTTTTGTGGGGAAAATCAGCGCCCTCTCTCTTTGGCTTCCAGGTCTGCAGGCACTTGGGTTCCAGCTTTCCCTGGGGTGCTAAAACAGTTAACAAGTCTATATGCTTTTCATCTTGCAGGTTTTGTTGGCATCTTGAGGGCATCCTGTCACGTTGTCTGTGTCCTTGAAGATCTATGAGTTCTACTGTCATTTCAGAGGGTTTACGAAGGCATAGAGATAAAAGCATGTTGTTATCTTAAACTTTAAGAGTTATGCTTTATTTTTTTTTTGTGAGGAGTTATCAGCCCTGAGCTAACATCCATGCCAATCCTCCTCTTTTTGCTGAGGAAGACCGGCTCTGAGCTAACATCTATTGCCAATCCTCCTCCTTTTTTTTTCCCCCCAAAGCCCCAGTAGATAGTTGCATGTCATAGTTGCACATCCTACTAGTTGCTGTATGTGGGACGTGGCCTCAGCGTGGCCGGAGAAGTGGTGCCTCGGTGCACGCCCGGGATCCGAACCCGGGCCGCCAGTAGCAGAGTGCGCGCACTTAACCACTAAGCCACGGGGCTGGCCCCAAGAGTTATGCTTTTGCAGCAAATAAATACCTCTTTAATCATGGCCTCAGAAATCACAGCAGGGGGTTGATGAGGCATACAAAAATCCCCTCAAAACAATGTCCAATCATAATAAAAGTATTCTGGAGAGCCTTTCTATTTTACCTGTTTTTAAAAAAGTGTTCTGAGGAAGAGAACTGTCATAAATCAGCATTTACTAGTACTTTATCAGTTCCTGTAAGTGACAGGAAAGGGCTGCTTCTCTCAAAGCACTTCCTTGTACCTGTCCGCCTATTAGGTCTAGCTAGTTAGGTAGACCCCAACCCTTCTGGTTTACTTATGCTGGGAAGTCTTAGCAGAAAACTCTAATAAGAAGCTCGATAGGAATTCATTCCGTTGTCATGAGCTGCTGGGCTCCAGGGTCTAGAGAAGGCCCTGCTGCTTGCTGTAAACACCTTGGCATGCCCCAGTGGGGTTCTCAGTTGTAGAGCTGAAGCTGACCCCACTAAATTGCACTCAGGTGCAAGAAGGAGATTATCATGTCTGGGATAACTATATAATCTTATTTGATTTACTGGAATCAAATAAAAACTTGGCTTGCCAGATTTGAAAATGGTGATAACAAGTATACCGATATCTCCAGCTGCCTTGGGTACGGTCTCACATTCTAACATTTAACTGCAGGCTACAACCAGTGTCATGTCATGAGATGAGTCAGGCTATGAAGAGAGGGCCTCAGCCAGCACTTTCTTAAAAATTTCAACACGAAGCATTCTAAGTAATCTACTTAGAAAACCAAATTCCACTGAAATCAGATGACCTGTGTGCACAAACAGTACACTAAATGTTGTACCATTAGAACGTGGTACACCGGATTTTTAAAAAGTAATGAAAAGTGATCTGCTTGAAAGATAAGATAATGCTCAAAAATCTTAATTAAAATCAAACATAGAAGAGCAACTCCCATGATAAATTACTGAGGAGGAGCTACCTTGCCCAGCTACTCATGGTCTCTGCATCATCATTTACTTATGGATAAGTAAATAAAAAACATTCTTCAAAACTCTCCTATTAGACCCTAAACTGAATGCAACCCCTGAATTCTAAACCAGGCAACCAGGCGTGATCTAACAAGAGGCTGCAGTAAAGGAAAGGCATCATCCTGGACAATACAGCACATCTGGTTGCCATGCATATTCCCACACAAGAGCTCCTGAAGGTTAACTTCAGGTTATCATGACGCTACTAACCTCCCTGGATCTTCAACAAAGACTATCTTAAAAATGCAAGTATTTCTTTCTCCCTTAACTCTCATCTTAACAACATTTCATAGATTTTTCTTTTTCCCTTCCCTTGATTCTGACAAGCATATTATACTAGCTTGCCAGGAATGATGGTGTGGACCAGCATTTTCTTTACAATGTTCCAATACTGCATGGAAGCTCTGAACCTCTGCTCTAGGACACTGTCATTGGAAGAATGTGCTCAGATACAAAGGCATAGGTATAGCAGAGCAAGAACACACACAGTAAGACACTGGGAGTTATTGCAGAGATGCTCAAACCAAGCATAATAGCACCAGCACTTCAATCAAGTGAAAATGGGTAGTGTGACAGTGAAGATCTGCTTTTAATTACATTCAAGGGTCAACAAGTGTCATCCCATGAGGAGCACAGTTTGCTCAACATCCTAAATAATCATTTGTACATTCTGAAAAAAAAAGGTATTAATTTATGTGAAAGTACTGGCAGGATCTGAAAAATTCAGAAGCAAGATGGAGTGGAGGGGAGAAGCTAGGGGTTGGAGAAGAATCCAAAAAAAAAAAACAAACCCAACAACAAAAACCAATATAACTGTGTACGCTTTATAACTTAAAAATAAAACCAAAGGTAGTGAAAGCTTTTATTTTGCAGCAAGGCTGACTCAAGTCTTAAAAGGGTTAAACAGCTGTTGATAATGATGTAGTAGTCTGCAGAACTACTTTCTAGAAGGGATCAGGTCTCTTCTTAAGATCCTTTGCATAGGGCCGGCCCCATGGCTTAGCGGTTAAGTGTGCGCGCTCCGCTACTGGCGGCCCAGGTTCGGATCCCGGGCGCGCACCGAGGCACCACTTCTCCGGCCATGCTGAGGCCGCGTCCCACATACAGCAACTAGAAGGATGTGCAACTATGACAGACAACTATCTACTGGGGCTTTGGGGGGGGAAAAAAAGGATGGAGGATTGGGAATAGATGTTAGCTCAGAGCTGGTCTTCCTCAGCAAAAAGGAGGATTAGCATGGATGTTAGCTCAGGGCTGATCTTCCTCACAAAATAAATAAATAAATAAAAAGTAAAAAGACCCTTGCGTAAAGATAACATCAAAATGTGTTCGTTTGTCAGAATCATATCTGAGAAAACAGCACAACTTCTTAGAACACAAGAAGTGACTGCAGTGGGAAGACAGTCAAGTGAATAAAATAAAAATGGAGTTCTGGAGATAAGATTGTTTTTATCTTTGCACTACCAGACTCACTTTGTGCAAGACACCTCCTCCCTGACACTCTGATGTGCCAGGGTTATAACTAGTACAGAGAGATGTTCTTGATATTCTGACTCCAATAATTTAAATCTACTGTCTTTCTGAAGGGATCCAGCTGAAGGATAAATTTACGAGGTTAAAAGATATTTTGCTTCAATTTAAGAATAAAAAAGACATTTGCAGGAAAATCTTCAAATTATGACTAAGCATTTCCCCCATATTAAATGAAATACACATTTTTGAATAGGCAGACATAAAGGACCCATTGACCAGAATCTCCTTCCCAGGCTCTAGCCTGAGTCTAAAGAACAAAAGCCATCAAGTAAAGAATGACAACAATCTGCAAACCTCTCATGGAAAACTTCAGGTTGCAAAGGGGCATTGTAACGATTTCTTCAAGGTTCCTTTGTGTATAGATTTGATTCACAGAGGGAGAAATGATTACCATTTATCTAACAATGCTGAAGAAATAACAAGCAAAGTCTATGTAAAATGGAGAGAATGAAGTTGATGGAGCCTTTCACCACTTACTGCAACATGTTTTACAAAGCAATGAATTAGGCACTCCCATTTTTCTTTAACATGTTTATGGTTAACATCTCCTAGCACAGGAAGAGCTTTATTCAAAATATATATAAAACTCACCTTCCCTGAATCTAGCTCAGTCTTTAGATTCCTTTTACAGAGGAAATAACCCCCACCAACCTCCGCAAGAGTTCTAAAATTAACATTGCTCAGAACAAAGATATGATTTTATCAACCCCTGCATTTTACAGATGAGTCTCCAGGAGGAAAAATGACTTGTCTAGGCACACATGGCTGATTAGTGAGCAAAACCCAGGCAAGGCCCCAGGATGCAGCACCCTGGCACAGAGAGCACACGGCCAATGCTTTCATTTCACATCACCCAAAGTACCAGGGGTTTTACTCTGATATTTCACTGTTGGAGAAATGGGTTTCTTTGCCATACTACTAAATAATAGCTTTAAACAGTTCATTTAAATCCGAATGATAACCAACTGGAGAATTCTTGGTTTAATCTCTAGCCTCATACTATTCTTCAAAAAATGCCTCAAAGAGTCAACCATGCATGTTATATTCATCCACAACAACATAAGGAAACAAAAGTAGTGGGTTAAGATTTCTCCCATCTATAATGTATAATGTAGTTTGGCAAGAGACAGGGAAGGAAAAAGTTATATTATTGTAGGGGAGCAGAATCTGCCACCCTAAAATGTGTCTCTTTAACTTGAGGATTATTTTGGGCTGATTTTTTTTTTTTTTAATAATTTTTATTTATTTATTTATTTTCCCCCCAAAGCCCCAGTAGATAGTTGTATGTCATAGCTGCACATCCTTCTAGTTGCTGTATGTGGGACGCGGCCCCAGCATGGCCGGAGAAGCGGTGCGTCCGTGTGTGCCTGGGATCCGAACCCGGGCCCCGAACCCAGGCCGCCAGCCCCGGAGGGCTCGCACTTAACTGCCAAGCCACGGGGCTGGCCCTGGGCTGATTATTTTTAAGAACAAAAGACTCGGGAAGAAACTTTGACGTGCCCCCTAACTCCCTAAAAGAATTTAAGATAGAAGGCCTGTTCCAGGAAAGAGCTCTCACCACAGATAACTATAGTATAATATGAACTAGGTGTTCTAGACAGGGAGGAACCTAGCAAGTCCCCTTTGATCAAAGTCCTCTCCATGTCCCACTGTCTCTGCAAGGCAGGGTAAACTTTCGTTTACCAAACATTTGCTTTTCCATCTCCACGTGAATTGCCTTCCTCCCCTTTGAAGTCCCAAACCACTACCCCCAACATCCTCTTCTGTCTTTAACTAAAGATGGTATTTAGGACGGTGGCTTTGGCCATTTTGGTGAGTTATTCGGTTTTCCTGGGTTTCTCCCATGCACATGTTATTAAACTTTGACTTTCTCCTGTTATTCTATTTCATGTCAATTTAATTCTTAGACCAGCCAGAACCTAGAAGAGTAGAGGAAAATTTCTTCCTCCCCTACATTATCAACATGAACTTCTACGGATTTATGTTTTAAACCTATAGTTGACTTACTCAAGTTAAAAACTAAGCAATACCAAAATAATTTATATTTGAGGTATAACTAGATCCAAAGGAGAAATGTGAAAATGTTTGGCAGAACTGAGATTTAATCAACATCTTTTTATACTGCACACACCAAATTCCGGAGTATTCACCCTTTAGGAAATTGATTCCAAAATGTTCCTTCTGTCCAAGGCAGAGCAAGCAGCTGGGCCTGCCGCAGGAAGGTCTGCACTGCCCCCTCCTGGCCAGGGGTCTCAGCGGTCACTCTTTCAGTATCAGCCCCTGAACTCGTAAATAGCTTACATCCAAGTCAGACCTAATTCATACATTTTAAGAATAAATGCGTTCACCACAAAATGCATAAATATTCTTCTAAAACCTATTGACATTTGTGTCCTGCTCATCTTATCTGCTTCAGAATTTCATGTAAACAAGGTTATCTAGAAAAGCTCAAAGCCACACTCTATCCAGAGGTTTAAAGAATAAGATTTAAAATATCTTGAAGAAAAAAAAAGGCCACACAGACAATTGAGTTTTAAAGAAAATAACATGTAGATTGTATTTCAGTAGTATAAATAATATTCTTTAGACCGTCAATATGAATCACAAAATATTAGAAAATTCAATTTTTTTAATTTAAAATGATTAGGCCAAGGAAAGCTTTTAAGATATTTTGTGAAAATCAAGGGCAAAAGTATCAAATCCTTTCAGAAGTCCTTTAACACCTGCTTCAAGTGAAGAACAAAAATGAATAAACCAGATAAAAAGTGAGGACTACGGATGGATCAATATTTAAATAAACTATTATGTGTTTAATGGACAACCAAACAGAAGTTAGAAAAACGAAAAAATGAAAGCTTCCAAGGAATACAACAGCTTACAACTCTCTGAAAAGGCAACAATTATTACATCTATTCCAGAAAGAGCCCGAGTTCCAGAGTGATAAAAATTAAATCCCGGGAGCACATCACAAGTTAACAGTACCTTATCCTTTCTTCTAATCATTAGATTAGACATCTTGCATTTTGGATGAAGAGTTAGATAATCAAAAAGTGTTATTTACATGATTAGCAGGAAGAAACACTGATTTGATTTTAAGTGCTAAAAAAGTACCAGTAGATATAAGAATGCTGAATGAGAATTCCCATTATTAACCCCTGGAGTAAAATGTGTACACTGTGGACAGGTATATGTGTTGATATATATTTATACATGTCTGAATTATAATATAATTCAATTCACTATATTTAGGGTACAAGCCTACAGTATTATTCAATTTACTTCATTCAAAAATAGTTAGTGAAAGATTAAGTCCAATCTATCTAATTTCCTATTCTCATGATTTTCTATCAGCCACTTCTGGTATTCAATTTTAAAAGACTACATAATCCTATAAATATATCTCCTGTGAGATACTGGGAACTTGGATACATTCTTTTTTTTGTGTGTGTGAGGTAGATCAGCCCTGAGCTAACATCCATGCTAATCCTCTTCTTTTTGCTGAGGAAGACCAGCTCTGAGCTAACATCTATTGCCAATCCTCCTCCCTTTTCTTCCCCAAAGCCCCAGCAGATAGCTGTATGTCATAGTTGCACATCCTTCTAGTTGCTGTATGTGGGACACGGCCTGGGCATGGCCGGGGAAGCGGTGCGTCGGTGCGCGCCCGGGATCCGAACCCGGGCTGCCAGTAGCAGAGCGCCCGCACTTAACCGCAAAGCCACGGGGCCGGCCCTGGATACATTCTTGACTACACACTCCAGAACTTAGAGACCACATATGCCCCCAAAAAAATAATTAAAAAAAAAACTGACTACAACCTCCAAAGTACCATTGATGGCCTACTGATTACAATTCTACCAGGGGTCTTTTATACTGTTCACTCCTTGCAATGTTTCAAAAAAAATGCTTGCCTTTCTCTTGCATAGATGTGTATTAAATAAGAGAGCCTGTGCTGTGCAACAGAGAAGATAGCAGAGAGTCTTTTCCTTTGGCATCTATGCTAGATTCCAACATTACAGTAGACAACCACAACTCTGGGTGAATAGACTATTATTACAATGCTTAAATTATCATTGAAATTATCATTGAGATTGGTAGTAGTTGATGATCACCTGTTAATTTCCTTTATGGCTTTGACTGCATACTGTGGGTATAATCCACATTAAAACAAAATCTGAAGATGCTTCTTAGCGTTCTTAATAAAAGCCAATTTTAGAGCCACGTTGAGAATCACATACATGCCTACATACATTGAGTTATTTAACAATGTAATAAGCCATCCAGGTCTGTCTCAGCAGGAGACAGCAGTCATCACACCACATGGGCTCTCAGAACAGTTTCAGCAGAAACCAATACATCCCCATGCAGGTCACATTAATAGGACTGTGAAGACACATGTTTCTCCCTAAAGCTACAGCTTTTTAAAAAATACTGTGGAGGACAGAGCTACATCTGAAGACATTCTAGCTAGAAAATTTGCTAATGATTGATGGGGTTAAATCCCACTGTGTCATAATCTAAGGGGGTGGATAGGAAGCCAACATGTTTCTTAAAGTCACACTAAGGTATTTTGCCCCCTTCCTGCTACCCCTGCCATATTTTGAGGAGAACTTGTTATTACCAAAGTCTTTCAATAACGTAAATGTCATAGAAAGGGACTCGGAGGGTGAAAGCCTAATGTCACTCTCAGCAGGTCTGGATACACAACCCTTGAGAAGACTGAAATGACAATGAGAACCAACTCCTGAAGCTTCTTCTACACATTATCAAACCTCTGAATCTCCATCATAATCATCTACATCTCCAGCCCTAGAGTTCTGTGATCCTATGATTCTATTATTCCATTTTTAAACCTGTGGAGTGGGAGTGTTTCTGAGTACCCTGCTCACACAGATGGTGGTGGGAAGCATCTCAAGAATATGTTGCATGTAGTAAATGCCCATTTCACGACTTAATCTCTCTCCTCACATTTCATACAAACAGAGACTATATTATCCCACAGACAGTCACAAAAAGACAAGTGGTTAATGGCAGTACAGCATCAGCACACATGTGAGGAACATGAAAGAAGAAATTCTTCCCAATTATATACACCTGAGGCTAATGACTCTGAACAAGACACGCACGTAGTATTATAGGACCAGGTCACTACTGTCCATCAGCTCCACATATTGGGGGGAGAGCAGGGGAGGGAGGGCAAGAGAAATTAACTGAACGATAAAATCATACACAGTCTCTGTATTCCTGATGTTCTAAAAATACACTGCACTGACAAATCATTTGTCAAGGCAACCTTTCCGAGACTGAAAACGAGATCAATTTGCCAACCAGCACTTTCCCACAATCATCTCATTTTGAGCACTGCTTCACCCTCCTCTTCCACAAACTGGCTCTTTACAAAACTGACCCACGCCATAGCCATCTGTGTGTCTGGAGTTCAGATACCATCCCTTCACCTGACCTCACCTGATTATCTTAGAGCCATTTTATACACCTCACTTTCTCATTTCTCAGTCTGTCATTGCACATCAGATGCTGCCAGAGACTGTATCAAATTGTGTTAACCTAACATATGACTGTCAATGTGGTAATAGGGTATTTCTTTACCTTGGTCTCCTTAGCAGAAAACTCGGAGGAGTTGGAAATTTTCATCGACTTTGACCGGTGGGACTGCCGCCGGATAGAATCCTCCCGGGAGTATTTCACGGAACCTGAGGTCCTCACCCGCACCTTGCCGGTACTCTGAACACTGTTCACGCCAATCATTTTGAAGGTTGACTGGAGAAGAGGTTTGCAGAAATAAAAAGGCACTTTCCAACTGCTGCAAGACTCGAATGCTGGAGGAACTCTGTGGGTTGTGCCTGAGCAGCTTGGAGTGCCTGATCCGCATTAGCTTAAGAAACACCAGGCAGCCTCCCCCAGCATCTTCAACTACCCTGTTCACAGCGAGTCTGATTGTTCCAGGCACGGCTCACGTCACTGGCTGCGAAGAGGAAAAAAATGCAATCCCACCCCTCCTACTCGTCTCTCTTTTACACACACACACACACACACACACACACATACACATTCACACACTGGAACAAATGGCAACTGGCCAGGCAAGCAATTCATTAACATTCCAAATAGCAACACTATTTCTCTTGTGATATTGTGAAGCAAGCTCATTAATGTCAACAACAAAATAGAGATACCACAAATAGGTCTCGAGTAATCTGTTAGGTACCATGTGGGGTGGAAACAGAGAGAAATTCCCAAAAGGAAAAAAAATTACCGATGGGCATCAAAAGGCTCCATCAATTACAGGCTAGTAAAAGGAAGGAGCCACAAAGGCAGACAATGGTCATTTACTTTCCTCTCTCTCCTGTTCCAGGCCACACATTCCAATTATATTGCTTTCTGAAGAATTCAGTGTCTTATGGCCCTAGACTCCTACAGCCAGATATTTAAACAGGAATTGTGTCAGCTCACATGAGAAATCCAGAATAAAGATGGTATGCTACCTCCCTATCATACCGAAAAGTTAAAAAAAAATTGGTCAGTTAGCACATGTTAACTTTAAATATGGCTTAGAGTGAGATCAATAAAGCCAACTCTGATCAATAAGGAGCAAGAAGCTTTTCCAAGAGCTATAAATGCTCTGTCAGTATTACAAGAACACATGCAACCTTCCAAGCAAGAATTACAAATTGGAGATCATTAGAAGACCAGATAATGTTAGTTCCTGATGCATGAAGTTAGTGTGGAGTATAATACTCAGGATTGCAATGCCTCACTTATCTGGCATCCCAGGGGCAGAGAGGGTCAGCCACATAAGCCTCTAGATAAAAGAGGTTTTAGTGATGATATAAATAACAACATTTAAAAGCAGGCTGTAAAATGCCAATTTGGGAAGAGGGTGCTGCCTCAACCAATCCCACTCCTCAAGTCTGACCTTTTCTTTGATGACTCAGGATGACAAACTGAGTCTAGTATATGGGCTTGGGGTTTTGTTTCCCCCGTACAGCAGGGGCTTCCTCCCGCCCTCCTCTAGACTCCGTCCCTCTCCATCTCCTACCTCAGAAGGACCTGATGCTTCAACTCTGCTATGAGCAAAACGAAGACATTAACTAATCTTTGCAGACTTTTGTCTAAAAATAATAAATAGGTTTCTCCTCTTCTTTAGGAATACATTGAGTTTACAGTCTATGACATCATTTTGGCTACTCTGAGGTAAATTTTCCTCTCTTCCCAGGTAATTTGAAGCTACTGAGTAACTGTCCTTTAAAGTAAATTTTTAAAAAAATTCTGTAGTGACTTTATACTTTACAAAGCATGTTCCAAAGACATAAAAAGTGGTGTACTCTAATATTATGATAAAGTTTATCATTTAGAATATGCATAATTCTAACTTAAGCATATGATGATTCTATAGGCAAATATCTCCATTGAACACAAGTAAGCCTGAGTTAGAACACACAAAAAAACTAAGAGCAGAGCCAAGATAAAAATTCAAAAAGTACTGGGTAAGAGACATGAGATCCTGCCTCAGGGTGGTTATAAATACAGAGCACTGGTTCAAAAGAACACGTCTTTTGGATATTTGCCAGTCACCATAATGAGGAGTTAGAATACATCTCCTGATGAATTTAATTTCCTTTTCTCCACCAAAAAGTTTACATAAAAAGAATGAAAACTATGTGCTAGCATGTACAGAAATGGAATCTGATCTACAACTTGGTTTCCGGGCAGTTTAGCAGAAATATGCTATCTTTACCCAAATATGTTTTCTTTATGCAAAGACTGCTCAACTGGCATTATTATTCCTGTAATATCATTACCAATTACAATTTTCATCTGTTTAACACCTTATACCTTACAGAAGTAACATGTGTTACCTCATTTCGATTCTCAACTGGACGATGTCATGAGGTGGGCTGAGGAAATATTACAGTCCCACTTGACAGATGAGAGAAGTGAGTTCAGAAGGCTATGACAGAGGCAGCATTCCAATCCTCATTCTAGGCCATGCCACAAACCACACTGTCTTCCGCAGACTAGGGCTGTTTACGTTGTCCTTTACTTTCTAAGCCTGGAATGAACCTTTCTGCAAGTCAGGGAAAGAAAAGGCTTCCTCTGCCCCTCCCTATATTCTCTGTTCCAATCAAACTTATATCTGGACAGAGAAGGCAACCACACGATGCCTCCAGTAGTCTAAGAATTAACAACAGAGGATGCCTATAACATACCTGAGTATGTCCTCAAGAGGTGTGTGAAGAAGCTGGCAGGACACCTAGCACTCAGGGCCCCTTGGTGCTCTGGCCTCATCCTACCAACCTCAACTTGATCCCCACTACTTCCCAATACCACTGTCTCTTTCAGTCAGGCCTTTCTCTTCATTCCCTGTTAATATATTGGACTGTAGCTTCCACTCAACCTGCACGTGAAACACGAGCTCGCCTCCCTTCTGGAGCTTTCCAGAATTACTCCCCATGTGCTGTCCTCCTGCCTGGAACCCTGCTGCTCTATTCCAGTCCTCCATATAGCTAGCTTCTCATCATTCAGGGTTCAGCTCGAATGTCACCTTTTCCAAGGGGCTTTCTCTGGCCAGCCCTCCTAAAATAGCCCCCACCCTCCACCTGACCCGGTCCTTCTCCATCAGAACTGCTCCCTCGTCTTCCTGGCACGCACTGCTGTCTGAAGCCATCTGCACCACAGAGCCTACACCAGTATCTGGTGGACAGCAGGAGCTCAATGACTATTTGTCAAATAAACAAACTCCCAAATGTACAGGAAGCTTCCCTTCTCTACTGTATTTCACGTCATTAACCTTCTTTTTAAGAAAATTCAGCATAATTTTTCTGAAAAATGAATAAGGTTAATACACAATGAATTTCTTTCCTAATGGTACAAAACAGCATGGAGTGAAATTAAATTTCCTTCCCACATCAGTTTCCCAGTCCCTCTGCCCAGAAACAAGCACTGCTACAAGCACTACTACCAGTTTCTTAAGGCTCCTTCAAGAGAGAATCCATCCATGCACACTGTATGTGTGTCCTTTCTCTTCTTATGGGCTATAAATGACAGCATAATCTATATTCTTTGTTTCTTGCTTTTCTGCCTTATCATCACGATCATTCTACATCAGCACACATAAAGCTACCTCACTCTTGTTAATAGCTGCATAGTATTCCAGTGCATAGATTTATCATATGTTATCAAGGTCTTATTATTGGACATTTAGATTACAATCTTTACTACCATAAATAAAGATGCAGTGACTATGCCTGCAATATACCAGATCTTAAATAACATTTAAACAATATGGTTTTCTGAACAAGTCTTATTTTCCTCCTCCTACGTTTACTTCAAATCACCCACAGTCATAGTGTTAGGTACATACGGGGTTCACAAATAGATTCAGTATGAAATATTCCCTTCAAAGACATATTGGACGGCCCCGTCCTACTCCATCCTGCTCTGGAAGGGCTTGATCGTTTTTAGCCGTTAGCCAGCCTGCACATAGAAAGCCCCCTTACCGTAAAATAAAGATAGGCCTCCTGGAGAGCAGCAGCTGGTTAAAAGTACAAAATAACTTTCCATAAAGCTTTAGCCGAAAATAAGGTGACTTCCATATAAAATAGAAATTGTAGGAGAAATTTAATTATGCAAATTAAATTAACTGGAAGGCTGGGAATCGGTACTTGATCTTCTGATGCTTTCTCTGACTGAAGACAGTTTAGTACATATGCCCTAAAAAGGCTTCCAACAAGTGTCCCAGTTCATGGTCAACAGAAAAACGCTCTAAATCTCTCAAGAGGCAGAGTCCCAGAGAAATTAATTCAATTTAATACATTGTTCATGTGTGCCTACTAGGTTCCAGGTGCTGGGGATATATACAACACCTGTACAATAAGGCCCCTAACTTTAGGCAGCTCACATTCAGTTGGGGGTGGGGGTAGAAAAAACAGGAAATTCTATTGCCATAATTATAATGGTGAATACCTTTGGGATACCAATGAACTGAAGAGCTGCAAACCCCAAATGAAATAGACAGGAGAACATCAACGGTATCTAGACAGATGCTTCCTTCCTTTCTAAGAAAATGTCATGGAACCATTAGCAGGAAAAGCTGAAGATTGAGTTATGAACTCTGGAGAGAAGCCCAAGTGGTAACGAATTCTAAACACAACTGTCCAGAGGTGCAATTAACACAACACAGGGAGCGCTGGGGAGGAGAGAGAGGCGTGAGGTGGCGAGAAAAACCAGCTTCCGTTTTTTTCAGAACAGAATGGTGGATGCACCAGTCACTTAATGTACAAAGCTCTCGTGGCTCTCCCTGGGTTCTTTAGATCACACCGGCTTGTGGGAAACAGAGTCAAGGGACAGACTGCTGACCAGGGAGACACAGGTCAGGGGCTCGCTGAGGCTTTCTGGCCATGATTGTCACACGGCCCAACATCGTCAAGAGTTGGTGCTACTGTCATAAAGGCGTCAGTGAGTGATTTCTTTTCTAGGTGACCCATCTAGACTTAACCTCATTGGTAGAGTTAGAAGGACATTAGAAAAGAATCACCTTCAATCTCTTCATTTTATAGATGAAGTTTCCTGAGACTCAGAAACATGAAGTGACTTGTCCAGGATCTCACAACTAATCAGTGACAGAACTGAGACTTGTGCCCAGGTTTCCTAACTTCCAATAGACATTGTTTTTCTCCTATGCTATTTGCTTCTTGAAAGCTAAACATTCATGGCCACACATCTTTTCAGACTGCAATAAGGCTTTAAATGGTTACCTCGAAATGGAAAATTCAATATGGGGAGACTCATTCAGAAGTGAAGTGAAGGCCAGCCACTCATATAATAGCTGCAGACTTGAAAAATCAGCTCCACCAATAGCTTAGGAACAGTCTTGGGATCCAAAAAAATATGTGACAGCTTCTGTCCCTGACGTGCAGGAGTGAGGTATGGATGTATCCTTCCATTCTCTGGGTACTAGTCCTTTCCATACAGCGACATGACTGCAAAAGAGTTAACCCTCTAGAGAACAGTATCTACTCTACTATAGTCATTGAGAGTAAATAAAAACAACAAATGATTTTACATAATAAAAATAGATGAATTAGATAAAAACATATCCTTGCTTTATTTTTCCTGCCTTCTTCCAGACTTTCTCAGCTGATACTTTTCTAGTCTGGGGACCCATTTTGACCCCAGCAGATCGTGGCAGCCTGGATTCTCCTAGTGCTCTACACCCCCGGACTAGATCCTGATCCCCAGGTAGCCCAGCCCCACAGACCTCAGGTAGGCTCCCCAGCCTGACATCTGTGTTATGAGTCTGAACTGGAACCCTGTGGCCATGTGTCACCAATCTACCACTTTAATAGATTGGACACACCTCACAGACTACTTTCCAAAATAGGATGCAGACAATTTCTCCCAGAAAAGACACTGGACCTGCTCTCTGGTCCCTTTATGCTTCAATCCCAGCCTAATGAGCAAGTTTCACAGCCTCTTGCCTTTGTCCACTGACAGTTTCCGTAGAGGTCTGATAATGCTTATCTTTAGCCATCTCAGCTGGACAAAAAGTGAAAAGTTTTGTCTAGCAATAGGGCTACGAATTTCTTTGGTTCATAAGTCATTATATAGAATTTAAATTAAGCCCAATTTTAATGAACACTCACTGTCTTCAGTTGGAAGTCAAAACCTTTAATTGTCAACCTATGAGGACATGCTACCTCGCTCTAGCATCCCCAGGCTTGCCTGTACTATCACACACTTTAGTTCCATCTGTTCCTCAAACATACAAAGCAAAAGGATGAGGAAAAAATCTTTAAATAGAACCTTCTTACATTTAAAATTAAATAACATTCTTGAGGGGAAAAAAAACACCCTGTAAGCGTGAAATAGTTTCAAACTTGAAAAAAACATCATTTTCCCCTCATAAACCAAATCTAGTCATGTAAGATGTTTAGACAAGGGGCATATCTCAGATTTCCTATTTAGAAGTACAGGAAATACAGAATGAAGACTGCATCTGTGTGTTCGTAAGACATAATTCTGTTTAACTGACATTGTCACGTTCAGCTCAGACCTTTTCAAACTACCACATGAAAAAGAAACAAAATCTTGTCTTAAAGTTACTAGGCCCTCTGGAGGGGTAGAAAAATCTGTCATGTATACTTGAGAAACCATAAATTCTTCTTTCTGTGCGTCAAGAAGGTATTCTTCATCCTACTCGAAAATACATACAAAATACAAATACAGAAACAGTATCATTTCAGAGCCCCAAAAGCTGTTCTTCCAGTTAGTAAATCAGTAATTACAGAGGGGATGGTAAGTGCTGAGAAAATATTCTGTTCCAGAAGCTAATACAATAAGCCCACCCATAACAATCTCTTGGTAACATTTGGTGTCAATTCAACAAGTGTTCCCTAAGTGTCTGACGCACGCCGGGCACAGTGTCCAGGAGGAAACAAAACAGTCAAAGGTCGCCACCCTTGAGGAGATTCACACCAAAGACAAACCATTCTCTGAGTAAGAAACAACACCAACCAAAGTCCATGATCTAACTTGCATTTTTTCCCAAAGAAGATGATTTGTACGTAGAAAGCCCTACTTTCACTTACCAGAAAGTCCTCTGAAACCACAAAATTTCATTTTCCATTTCTTTGATCAGTTTGCTTGGTAGTTTGGGACACTTACTTACCAGTTTCTATCAGTCCTTACTAATTTCAAGTCATATTTAATCTCACCATAAATGGTCGCCACCTGGTGCTCCATAAGAGCACCCGTAAACTCTGCAGTGCCAAGGACAGGACACCTGTCTCATTCTGTCACCGCTGCCATTTCCCTCATTCACTGTTAGGCACTAGGAACAGAATATTAAACAACACGAGACAGATGCCTGCTCCCATTGAGCTTACATTGAGATAGACAGGAATCAAAGAATCATTAATTAGTAAATAATCAAATAATCCCACAAGCAAATGTAAAATAGTAACTGTGCCACTGCTATGAGGGGCAGCACGAGGTACTCTGAGAAGCTCCAACAGGTTCTGACCTGGTCTTAAGAAGTCTAGGAAGCCTTCCCTGAGGAAAGCAGGAAGTGACGCTGAGATGGGATCTGAAGGATGAAGAGGAAAGAGAGGAAACAGTCTAAGCAACTGTAGCATAAGAGCAGTAGCACTGGTTATGTCAGTCACAAAAAGAGCTGCAAAAACTGTTTATTTGGGGACATTTTCTTTTTCCAAACTTATCCTCGGCTTTCATTTTCAAAAGGACAGTAAAGCAAACTGCCCACACTACATAGATATTATTTTAACTTCTCACTCAGCAAGGTCTCCCCAAAATTCCAATCAAAGAAAAGAATGGAGCACAGAGAGTTAGGAACAATACAATTCCTGTAATACCAGCGCTGTGTTCTGGGCTTCCCAAGGCCATTTCCAGGGAAGATGGTCAAGGTGGGAGTTTGGACTGGCACCAGCTCACCCTCAAGTAAACTCTTGAAGGGTTTAGAAAAATCTTGGAGCAAATTCAGAAGTCTAGTCCATTCTGAAATAGGTAAAGGCTAGACTACACATGTCACAGGGTATCAGATGATTAACTTCTCAAACTGAGCCAGGCTTTTTGAAGTTTGGAGGAGACAGGGCTGTTTCAAACACATTTCTCCCAACCTGCTGGTTATATTACTGCTACCCCCCAAATGAGCCCTTAACAACATCTGTAGGGTTTCCATGGAACCAGACTAGCTGGAAATGTGCAACCTTCAAAAAAACCAACCAACTAAACAAAACCAACAGATTTCTATTTAATACTCTCTGCCTTATCCAAATTTCAATGTGGCCAAGACCATAACTGTGGCTTCTATGAGGTTAATAGCACTTAAGGTGGTGGTAAAATACAATGACTATGAACCAAACAGACCTGTGGTCACATCTCGGCTTTGTCACTGACTGGATGTATAACTTTGGGAAAGTTACTTACATTTTCTAAATCTCAATAAAAAACAGGGAAACATGACTCAATGGACATATGCTGATTTGAGGCTACTCATCAAGAACAACTTCCTACCTTAGGGGAAACCCCCACTGTGTGCCAGAGGTTGGGGGAGGGATAGTCCCTGTCCCTGTAAGCTGGCAGCAAAGGCCACGTGACTAAGCTTGGCCACTTGACGCTCTCAAGGGAGTGACATAAAGACACAGGGTCAGTGATGGAGCATCCCTGTTACAGCAGTGGTGGCAGCTGCAGGGCCCTAACCATACCTTTCCCATGGACGCAACTTGGCATTTCCTCTGCTGTTAGCCTGCCTTGGTTGGAGCCTATATTCCTACTATGACTCAAATAGCCTCCCCCTCCATTTTGTGAGCTACCTGATGACCTTCCAATACATTCCTTTCACCCTTAAGTTATGGAGGGTCAGTTTCCATTATTTGTGTAGCCAAGAATCTTGACTCTCACAAATGACACTGTGGGAGATGGTGAAGAGGAAACACAGGTGAGGAACTTAACAGAGCACCTGAGATGTAAGTGACGGATTTGTGATCATTGGGTAGTAAAGCTAGATCCTGATGCTCTGGAAGACTTGTGATTTTGAGATCTGAAAGTACTCCTGCCCAAGTTTCATGAAACAATAAAGTAACCAAGCCAGACCTTTGTTTCAGTAACAAAGATTTAGAAGATCCTGGTACTGTTTATGCCTGAACCACCACATAGTAAATAATCATCAATAAAACATGCCGTTCCCTGTGCCTTACACACCTACCCACCGGTCCCACCATACCCCCAACCCCCAGCCATCTCTGATGGTCTGTCTCCACCACTACAGTGGTCCCAAGTCTCTGGAGAAAACATTCTACAGAACCCGAATTAACAAATTAAAAAGTGAGGTTACTTTTCTAGATGAGAGCTTCCTTCACTTCTTACTTAGATAGTAAGTTAAAGTTATTGTGATAAATGAAGTGGTTTTCAAGTTAGCAGTGCTTGTTCAAGGGATCCTTAGAGCTGGCCAAGTGTGTGGGAGAAATTTATAGCATCCCCCAATACATATTACTAACTCTTAGATATGAAAAACAATCCAATACGTATTCTTATGTAAGAGGAATCAATAAATGGAAACAGAGAATCTAAGACAAATAGCATTAAAAAGGGACCTGAGGGGCCGGCCTGGTGGCACAGCGGCTAAGTTTACATGCTCCGCTTCGGCGGCCCAGGGTTCACAGATTCGGATCCTGGGCACAGACCCAACGCATCACTCATCAAGCCATGCTGTGGCAGCATCCCACATAAAGTAGAGGAAGATGGGCAAGGATGTTAGCCCAGGGCCAATCTTCCTCAGCAAAAAGAGGAGGCTTGGCAACGGATGTTAGCTCAGGGCTAACTTTCCTCACCAAAAAAAAAAAAGGGACCTGAGCCAGGCTGTGCAATTCTCAAATTCTCCAGAGATAAAACTACCCCTAAGAAGACTAAAGATCTCCAGCAAAAGAGAAAAGCCTCTTTACAAAGAACAGCAACAACAAAGGGCTGGTGAGAGCTAATATTACAGTGATACTGAGACCCCAGCTTGGGCTGACGAGGTAAAGGCTGACAATCTAAATTAAATCTTAGTATCTCTGAAAGGAAGCTGAAGACGCAGCAGCACTGATACCCGACAGCCCCGAGGAGCCCTGCAGACAGCACAGTGCAAGCGTGAGGTACGAGCCCCAGGACAACAGCATCTCTCATCCCTCCTGTCACAATATGTGAGAAACACAACTGGTCAGATATCAAATACTTCAGAAACAGACTATCAGACTTTTTCCACGTTCTTCAGAAGACCCCTGAGGGATTCCATAGAACTACGGACAACTTCTATCTAGTCCTTTTTATGGGGCATTTTTATTATGTTATAATTGATACACACAAAATAATACATGTAATGTTTATGCAAGATATTAAACATAATAACAAAAAAAAACACCCTTCAAACCCCCATTCCCAATATGTGAAATAGAATATGACCATCACCATTAAAAATTCCTGGGGTCCTATCCTACCTGTTTTGCTCTTCCTCCACATAAACACTCTGGAAAACAACTTGGCATGATCTTGTAAAAGTGAATTTGTGTACCTTATGACCTGGCACCTCTTCTCTCAGGACTATAATCTAGAAAAACTCTTACACATATGCTCCAGGAGACAAGTTCAAAAATGTCATTGTTTGTAACAGGAAAGCATGGGAAACAGTTCAAATGGCTAAATTAATTATGGTGACTTCATACAACACAATAGCATATTTTCCTATTGTGAAGCAAGCTTTGTAACAGGAGGGAAAGGGTAAGGAATATTTCTGGGTGGACCCTGTGCTGGCTGCCCAGATGCCCTTCAGGAAGAAGGATATATCCCGCCTCACCTGTTAGCCCTCCCTGAGAATTGTCCTGAGCTGAAGCAGCAGCCTGGGCCAAGTTCACTGCCCCTAGTGAGGGATGGCTTCCATCCAATGATGAGTCAACAGCTGCCTGGCCCCTTCACCTCTCAGTTTCAGAGCTCCACAAGGGTCAGCTGAGGCCTTGGGTGAGACTGCATCACAGTACAACTCCTTTTCCTCTCTCCTCTACAGCACTCCCTCAGCCCCCACCCTCCCTGGCATGATCTGGGGACCTCTCTCTAATAAACTTCCTACAAGTTCATCTTGGACTCAGAGTATGCTTCCCAGGAAACTTTACATATACCAGAAACTTATCTTACATTATTTCATCTAATCCTTATGATAAACCCTACTAGGTAGATATTATTAATTGCATTTAAGAGATGGGTTTCAGAGAAGTTAGCTGAACTGCCTAAAGTCATTCAGCTAAAATAGGGACTTGAATTCAATGTTGAAGCTACTAAGATCCTAAAAGCCACGCTCTTTCTGTTACTCTGTGTGGCTTATTTTACTAAGCAGTGCTTTGCTTAGCTTGAGTTAGTATACATTCCCAGCAGCAAACGTGCATTTCTTTTAAAATATTCTTTAATTCAGGTACTAATTGTAATTTTCCTCCAGAATTATCAAGGTTTTACTATATTACAGTAACATGGTATTACAATCACTCATCAAGTCATGATGAGCTTACTAGTTTGTGAATATAAGTTTAAATAAGAAATATTTAATTTTTACCAAGCCAGTTCTAAGAAATCTGGCTCTACCACTTTTATTCATTCTGACTAGGATAAGGGAGAGGTGTTCAGGCTCAAATCACACCATCATTAGTTTTGGGGAAAAGTTTAGGGTAGTGCTGTCCAGTAGAAATATAAGGAAAATCACACATATAACTTAAAATTTTCTAGTAATTTCATTAAAATGACTAAAATGCAAACAGGTGAAATTAACTTGAACAAAATATTTTATTTAACCTGATATATCTAAAACATTATCATTTCAATATGCAATCAATATAAAAAAATTAGTGAGATATTTTACATTTTTTTCCTGCACAGAGTCTTGGAAATCTGGTGTGTATTTCACACTCACAGAGCATTTCAATTGAACTAGCCACGTATCGAGTGCTCAGTGGCCACATGCGGCCCACGGCCACAGTACTGGAGAACACAGGGAAAGGGGTCAGAGGAAAAAACAAAGGGCTGATTATGAGAAGTGAGAATTTCCAGTGTTTCTACTATTCACTCCCTTTCTAGCCAACAATAAAACTACTTGACAATTGATAAGACTCATCATAAAAAATTTTCTCTCAAATATGAGGTCTGTCTCCTTGATGATTTAAAAAAGAGCAACTTACAGAACAGTCAGGAGAAATAGTTCTTTTATTTATAGTTATTGAGGTCTGAGGTCCATAACGGACTAAAACATCACTTCTTTGCTATCAGAAGTAGACTTGGGGGGGCCGGCCCTGTGGCTTGGCGGTTAAGTGTGCGCGCTCTGCTACTGGCGGCCCGGGTTCGGATCCCAGGCGCGCACCGACACACCGCTTGTCCAGCCACGCTGAGGCGGCGTCCCACATACAGCAACTAGAAGGATGTGCAACTATGACATACAACTATCTACTGAGGCTTTGGGAAGAAAAAGGGAAAAAAAAAGGAGAAAAAAAAAAAAGAAGTAGACTTGGGAATATTTCGTCATCTTAGAGTTTTAGTATTACTTTTTTAAAAAAAGTCTTAAATAGAGTTCCAAGAAAGGAACAAGGTACCTTATCTCTTCCTTTATCTTAAAATCCCCAGAAGGTCCCAAAGCTCTGCCTCTGATGACCTGAATGACCGCCACCAAAAGTCTCTCAATTTTTTAGGGGATCTGCATTTTTCATGAAGTATAAGTCATGGATGAGATAATCTCTATAGTTCCTTCCAGAATCAGCATTTTGTGACTATGTGACAGAGTCTAATGAGCAAACTGTCTTCTGAAAAGCAACCAAAAATTCATCTCATTGTTGTATTGCTTTTTCCTGACAAAAGGTTGTACATTATTTATCTATTATGGTAAACCAAATACTGGTTTCCCCAAAATATCCACATTCTAATCCCTGGATTACAAGATTTTTATGTTGCTCTATGAATATGTTACTTTATATGGCAAAAGGGACTTTGAAGATGCAATTAAGTCAAGGATCCTGAGGTGGGAAGATTATCCTAGGTTATCTCAGTGGGCACAATGGAATCCCAAGGGTTCTTATAAGAGAGAAATAGGAGGGTCAGAGGAATATAACAACAGAAGCAGAGCTTACAACAATTGTCTTGTTTAAAGACATTAAGTTTATGGTAATTTGTTACAGCAGCAATAGGAAACCAACACACCTATATATCATACAAGTATCATACTGGATGTATGTCTCTGTGGCTTCTTTATCAGAAGTCAGCGTATTGATTCTAACTAATCTTCCTATTTCATTAGGATTGACAGGTTTAATTTGGTTCTTAGATAATAGAACAATAACAACATACGAGATAAGTTTCAATAAAAAACAGCAGTAGCTCTTTCTAGCCAGCCCTGGTGGTCTAGTGGTTAAGACCCAGCACTCTCACTGCCAAGGCCCAGGTTCCTTTCCTGGTCAGGGAACCACACCCTCCGTCTGTCAGCTGTCACACTGTGGCAGTTGTGTGTTGCTGTGATGCTGAAGCTATTTCATCGATATTTCAAATACCAGCAGGGTCACCCATGGTGGACAGGTTTCAGCGGAGCTTCCTGACTAACATAGACCAGGGAGAAGGACCTGGACACCCACTTCTGAAAACATCGGCCATGAAAATCCTATAAATATCAGCGTAGCACTGTCTGATATAGTGCTGGAAGGTGAGAAGATGGTGCAAAAGACTGGGCAGGGTTCCACTCTGCTGTACAGAGGGTTGCTAGGAGTCAGAGTTGACTTAATGGCACTAACAACAAAGCTTTTTCTAGAAAATATGCAGAAATATTGACATTTAAAATTACCATTAATGAAGATAGCAAGTTTATATTAAAACCAATGTATCTGAGAGCATCTGAAGACCCAAAAAAGAAACCTCACTCACACAGGCTCAACAGGAAATGGATGAAAAGATTATCTGGTGCACCACAGACATCATTTTTTCAATCAAAATCCCTCTTCTCCTCCATGGTATAGAGTTGTTGCTGGGAATATCCAGAGACAGTTTCTCTGCCCCACTTGGAGCTAGATTTCTTGTCAATGGAATGTGAGTGGAAGGAACATGTGCCACTTCCAGGACAAGCTTTTTAAGAACCATTGTCCCCCGCTCTATGCTCTCTTTCCTTTTACAAGCCAGATACAGAGAAATTAAGATGTTCCTGGGGATGATGAAGCCACAAAATGGAAAGAGGCTGCCATGTTTCAGCATAGAAGAAAGCAACCTGCTCACCAGGAATATCTGCTTTGGACAACTGGATAAGCAAGAAATAAGCCTCTGTTTATTTGAGCTGTATTTGAGCCATTACACAATTTGAGATCATTTGCTACAGCAATTTAGCCTACCCAAATTGATACATCGCTTTACAGTTAAGAAAGAGGACCCAACATTTGGTTCTTGAGTTTACTCCACAGCAACAACAATTCATGGTACATAGTAAAAATTGTAGCTTATACTTAGTGAGTTGACTAATCTTCTGCTCACTTGGTCAATTACTCTACATGAAGGAGAGTTTCCTCAGAAAATGTTTGCTGAGGTGTTTATAATTCCTGGTAAAGATTTCAGGTAGAGTAAGAACTCCTGGGCAATACATGATGATAAGAAAAAAATAAAAGGGATTCAAATGGTAAAAAAGATAAATTAATCATAAGAAACTTTCGGATAGGCTTACTGAGATAGACAATGGGTGGTTGTAAGATGGGAGAAAACGCAACATGTGGAGCATTTTAATTTTTTCTATTATTTAAACTAAAGTTCATTAGAGTTCTTCCAAGTACTACACATTGCACAAATTGTAATGAGGGCTTAAAAAACAAAAATCAAGCTATAGATTCTGCTCTTATTTCTTTTCTTTCCTAAAGCCCACTGGCATATGATTAATTTTTAAAAGTTATTCCCAAGTATAAAATTTTCCCCACAAGCAGTTAATCAACAAACTTCCTGGAAAATCTTGATAATGTCAGGCTTCCTCAGTTGCAAGGGCATTTGATGGACTCTCACTTCAGTCAAAGCTGTATCATCTTCCTAGGCTGAAAGTTAGAGAATGGGACCTGAAATTAACAACCATCTTTTGGGGGTTCTCATATTATCATTAGACATATCTTTTAAAAACAAGAACCAGATAATCATGCAGCAACTCTGTTTCCCTTTGAAAACAGATTTCTTAATTTAATCACACAATTAGATATAATTTAAAAGGTATATAAAGTCCAAGAATTTATTATATAGGCCATTATAAGTATGAATATTTTATAGAATCTCATGAATGAGTCATCAAAAGGGTATATATTTACATTAATAATAGGAAATATGATGTACTTTCTAGCATAGGGTTGTTTTCTTTTGGATCACGTTCTTAAAGATAGAAAACACCACTAAACAGTGTGAACACTGCTTAGAGGCTACATTCCACACCTACCATCTTAAACCTTTCTGCCACACTTCTAATAACCTGAAAACTATGTTTGAGAAAAATCAGCAATTTGCTTTGGGAGCTAAGAATAAGCAGAAGCACAACTTGGTCATTTAGCAGGCCTCCTGTAGGCCTGCAGGATGGAATAACAGCTTCTAGGCAGCTCTTTAGGGGTCTGTAACTTTATCATTAAACATAGTTACCGATTTATAAATTTATGAATTCTGGAGAATAAAGATTTAACGAAACTTCATTTTATAAAACAAGAATGTCTAAAGGCTCATTTCACCATCAAAAAACAAACAAACAGATGGGGTTGGCCAGGTGATGTGGTGTTTGGGTTCGTGTACTCTGCTTCGGTGGCCCGGGGTTCGCAGGTTCGGATCCCGGGTACAGACCTATGCACTGCTCATCAGCCATGCTGTGGCAGGTGTTCCACAAACAAAATAGAGGAAGATGGGCACAGATGTTAACTCAGGGCTAATCTTCCTCACAAAAGAAACAAACAAACCAACGGGGCCAACCCCAGTGGCCTAGTGGTTAAGTTCAGTGCACTCCACTTTGGTGGTACGGGTTCGCTTCCTGGGCATGGACCTACACCAAGTCATCTATCAGTGGCCATGCCGTGACAGAGGCTCACATACAAAATAGAGGAAGATTGACAACAGATGTTAGCTCAGGGGGTGTTTTCCTCAGCAAAAAAGCAAACAGACAAACAAAAAACAAAAACAGGCCAGATATATAAAATAATGCAGAAAAGACAGCTTTTGTTTAAGAGGAAAATAAGACCAAAAAGTTAAAGTTTTTTCCCAAGACACCAAAACAAGGGCAAAAACAGGAACAGAAGCCAAGCCTCTAGACGTCCAGAATCCAAGAACAATGGATTTCACATCACTCTGAAGACCCACCCACAGAATATTGCACCTTCCCTTCCTCCTGTCTTCTCTTTTCATCTTTTCTTTCTTTCCCTCTGCCTAGGTCTAAGGAAACAGTGGAACAGAAAGAGTGCTGGACTGAGATTCAGAACACCTGAGTAACCTGAAGCAATGCCATCATCCTGGTATACAAGCTTGGAAGAGTTTCTTCACATCTCCAGGCCTCAGTTCACTCATCTGTACAGAAGGTATGATCTCTAAGGTCCTCACAGATTTTAAGTTCTACAATTTCATAAAATAACATTTTATCTTAAACACTATACCTACAAATATTTTTTTGGCTACAGGAAATGATATATATTTTGAGTTGGTATAAATAATTTCAATAACAAAACAAGTTTCATTCAGCTTGTTACAAATTTTAAACTCATCCATATATAGTAATCTATTTTAACAAGTCCTTATGTGAAGACTGTACAACTTAAAACCCAGCATATAGCAAGGAACCTTTTATACAGGACAAAACAATTATATTGATTACCAACAGAGTATAATTGATCATTTATATTACAGTCCAGTTAAACCAAATGTATGTGTGCTAACGTCATCATATGGGTTAAGTCCTTTATTGTAGAAAGAAACAAACAAGTATCTTCCTAATAGTGCACAACAAATAAACTCCAAGATGATTAAAAGGATATACACATAGATCTGTCAAGGTGAATTTTGTTCAAATGCACTGAGTTTATTTGGTAATGTTTAATGCTTGTCATTAAGCAGATATTTACTTTTAAAATGGAATTATTCACCAATTGCAAGAGCTTTACAATAGCATAGCCATCAGCTTTCCCAAGGGTGTAAAAATCTACTTACAAAATAGAAACTTATGGACAATATTTCATCTCAATCTTTTTCAATCTGACAAAAAAAATATCACAAAAACATGTTCGGTGTGAAATGCTATGTTCACAGGACCATTTATAGCTCTTGGGACTTTTTGCCTACAAATTATATGAAAATTATGTGAAAGAACTGAAAATAAAAGCAGAAACAAAAAACTCTTTAAGATCCAGTAGTTCTAACATTCCACTTCTCCAGGCAGAATGTCCCCAGGAACCGTGGGGTGGACTCCAGACACCGAGTGGCATTTCCTGCCCCGGGGGGTACACTGATAACTCGCCCATCTGCAGAGGAGGGCTGAAATGAGCAATCTGTAACCAACAGCTCCTTCCAAATGTCTAAGATCATCTTGAAACAGATGAAACTGTTTGCTCTCTCTCTCAGATCCACATTCTCCCTGGTAACTTCAAAACATGACCTAATTAGTTAAATAAATTATACTGAGGCAATATAGTACAGGGGTAAAGAAAGATGAGAAGGGGGATGTGTCCTTTACTATTTGGGGACCTTGGGCTACTTATGCACTCTATGCTTCAGATTTCAATTCTATAAAATAGGGAAATTTTATGTGCATGTATATGTATGTATCCTACTTATGGGTTGTTCTCAGAGTCACAAGATGGAAAGCACTTAAAATATTAGCTTATTCGCTGTAATGATCAACAGTATGGTATTGGCAGAAAAACAGACACATAGATCAATGGAACAGAACTGAGAGTCCAGAAATAAACCCACTCATATATGGACAACTAATTTATGACAAAAGAGCCAAGAACATAAAATGGAGAAAGGAGAGGGTGGCGGTTAAGTTCACGCGCTCTGCTTCGGCAGCCCAGGGTTCGCGGATTTGGATCCTGGGCGCAGACCTACACACCACACATTAAGCCATGCTCTGATGGTGTCCCACATATAAAGCAGTAGAAGACTAGCACAGATGTTAGCTCAGTGACAATCTTCCTCACCAAAAAAAAAAAAAAATGGAGAAAGGAAAGTCTTCAGTAAACGGTGTTGGGAAAACTGGGCAGCCACGTGCAAAAGAACGAAACCAGACGACCATCTTACACCATATACAAAAATTAACTCAAAATGGATTAAAGACTTGAAATATAAGACCTGAAACCATAAAACTCCTAGAAGAAAACACAGGAGATAAGCTCCTTGACATCAGTTTTAGCAGTGTTTTTGTGGATTTGACCCCAATGGCACGGGAAACAAAAGCAAAAATAAACAAACGGGACTATATCAAACTAAAAAATTTCTGCACAGCAAAGGAAACAATCAACAAAATGAAAAGGCAACCTACTGAATGGCAGAAGATATTTGCAAATCATGTATCTGATCCGGGGTTAATATCCAAAATATATAAAGAACTCATACAACTCAACAACAAAAAAACAAACAACTAGATTAAAAAATGGGCAGAGGATCTAAATAGACATTTTTCCAGAGAAGACATGCAGATGGCTGAAAGGCACATGAAAATATGTTCAACATCACAAATTATTAGGGAAATGCAAATCAAAACCACAATGAGATATGACCTCACACCTCCTAGAATGGCTATTATCAAAAAGACAAGAAATACAAGTGTTGGGAAATATATGGAGAAAAAGGAAACCCTCACACACTGCTGGTGGGAGTGCAAACTGGTGCAGCTACTATGGAAAACAGTATGGAGATTCCTCAAAAAATTAAGAATAGAACTACCTGATGATCCAGCTATTCCACTTCTGGGTATTTATCTGAAGAACATGAAAACACTAAGTTGAAAGATATATGAACCCCTATGTTCACTGCAGCACTATTTACAACAGCCAAGATATAGAAACAACCTAAGTGTCCACTGATAGTGGAGTTGGATAAAGAAGACATGGTATATATAAACAATGGAATACTACTCAGCCATAAAAAAGATGAAATCTTGCCATTTGCAACAACATGGATGGACCTTGAGGGTATTATGCTAAGTGAAATAAGCCAGATGGAGCAAGACAAATACTGTATGATTTCACTCATATGTGGAAGATCAACAAACAAGAAAAAGCAAACAAACAAAACAAAAATAAACTCATAGATACAGACAACAGATTGGTAGATACCAGAGGGGAAGGGGGTTGGGGGCTGGGTGAAATGGGTACAGGGAGTCAATTGTATGGTGACAGATGGAAACTAGACTTTTGGTGGTGAGCATGCTCTAGTGTATACAGAGGTCGAATTATAACGTTGTACACCTGAAATTTATGCAACGTTATAAACCAATGCTAGCTACCTCATAAAAAAAGTTAGCTTATTTGTAAAACATCTATATCTTAAGCGGTACTCTTTACAAGAAGCACTTCATTGTTTTGTGCACTGCCTGTCAGGGCCTTTCTCACGTTCTTCTAAAATGTCTCTCTCTCTTTTCTGATGCTGTCCTGATTTTTGTGCTTTTGTGAGAAATCCCGGCAGGAGGAACTCGTCTTCTCTGCCAGTGTCAAGAGCTGGATGAAGTGCGCTTTAGCTCTTTGCTGCTAGGACTGCACTAGAAAGAAGGCGACGCCACCAGCAGTGCCCGAGCTTTCTCACAGTTCTCCTGGTGACGCGGGGTCTTTTCTCCTTGATGAACTCATAGTCTACGAACCATGGCAGAGACTTTTCTTATGCGCATTCTGTGGCTGTAAAAGAGAGTGAAGCTCACTGACCAATATGCAGATGAAATCTGAAGCTGTACAGAACCCACCCCGCTCAGGAAGGGCTTACCCAAAGCTATGCTGAGTTACTGTCCACTCCAAGGTACCTAAAGGTGCTTAACTAGACTTTCAGGAGGTTGAAATCAAAACTGCTTTCCTTCAATTCTTCATTGTCATGAGATTATTTGAACTCTGAGGAGATCAAGCATTTACTTTTCAAGGAAACGTTTAAAACAAACTTTGAAGAGTACAAATAACTATCAACGTGCCATTTTTGTTGGTGTAAATAATCAGCCACAGAAAATAGACTCCCACATAGAGAATTTCCTTGGAAGTGGAATTCTTAGTTAAATACGTCCTACAAATGATGTCCACAGGAGACTAGGTGGTTATAGTACAACGGATGCTATTTCTAAACGGCCAGTTGCTAATCTTTAGTTTTTTTAATAAAAAGTAAAATAATGTGAATGTATTTCTAATGAAAATATATAACACTAAGCCTGAAAATTATTAAGTAAACCTTGCATTTGAAAACTACGTGAACAGAAATGAATGCAGTTGAATCTCAAAGTAATCACTTTCCGAATTTGGCCTAAAGTATAGTGACAACAAATTTCACATTAATCAAAGTGCTTTTAACCCTGAAAATACTGCACCATCACTGGTTTGTTCCTAAAATTGTGGAACTGATTTCAAAGAGCAGCTGATTCATCAAAAAGGAACTTCTTGGCAGATAAGATCTAAAACAAAGATGCCAAAAAGATGAAGAGCAAAAATCGAAGTAAAGCATAATGTGCCAAAATGCTGCTCCCAACTGAAGACAGATATGTCTCTGTCTTCCCTCCAAACGCTAACTTCACTGCCCCTATAATAAAGACCGTTTGTTTTATTCTGAACATTTTGTTCTCTTACTAGACTATAAATGGAGAATTTCCCTTTATGAGAGGACCAGTTCTGGGAAGATGAACTTCTAGGAAACTTAAACACTGAGTGCAAAGTAAAATAAGAGAATCTCAGTGCTGCCTGCTCTTTCCATGAGTTTCCCTCTCAGTCCTGCGCAATTACGGAGACTGCTTACCTAGTCCTGTTGCTTCCATTTTCTTTCTTCACTCTACCCCATTCTACCTTTGCACAATATACTATTCACAATGTCTTTGCCCTGCTTAAGATATAAAAACTGCAAGTTTAAAACACAACATACATAAAGGCAAGCTAGAAAAAATATAAGCAGCACATACGACAGACATAGGTAAAAAAATCCTTAAATTACAAATTTTAGAGATCAATTTTTAAAAAAATGAAAAATCCAATGTAAAAAACTAGCAAAAAGTAGTAAACAAGCAATTCAAAAATGAAGAAATACTAATGTTCAACAAACATAATGAAATTAATAATAAAAAAACGAGACAATGAGATACTATTATCACCTGTCAAACTGGTCCGGAAATAGTACAGAATAGCCTTTCTGGAGGACAATTTTATAATACAAATAAAAAGCACCAAAAATATGCATTTATATTTGACTCAGTAATTCCTAAGGGAATAACTGAGGAAATGAAAAAATTTTAGTGTAAACAGTTGTTTATCTATGCAGAAACAGAAGTATAATGACGTACACCTGAAATTTATACAATGTTATAAACCAATGTTACCGCAGTAAAAAAAGAAAAGAAAAAAATATAAAAATCATAAAAAAATAAACAGTTGTTTAAAATAGCAAAAAAATTAAAATAGCTAAAACTAAAAACAATCAAAATGTCTACTAATGGAGGACTGGTTAAATAACTTATAGTATATATAACGGTACACAGTGCAAGCATTAAAATACTACCGAAATATATTGATAAGTAAAATTTTCTAAGTATATAAATTGGAAAGAAGAGACCACAACCACTTAAATTTGTGTTCATTTATAGCTATACTCTAAACGTTCTAAAGAATGTAACATAGGCTGTGTTTGGATGACTCTTCTTTGGGGAGTGAGGTGAGTTTATTTTGCCTGTGGAAAGAAGTGAGTATTCAAGAACAGGAAAGTGGAATATGGTTGCTGGGTTATTGTTACAAGCGTATTTTGTGCATAGAGAAACGGATTATTTATGACCAAAGCTATCATAAATTGTATTATTTTTTCACAAATACCTACTATACACCCTACTCCCAAGGTTTCCCAAGGAAACCTTCCTATTCCGTTGATGTTGGCCATAGCCATGTAACTTGCTTTGGCTAAGAGAAGATGAGCAAATATGATCGATGTCACATTCTAGTGGAAGCTTTAAATGCACTGTGTGGTTGGGCTCAGCCTCTCTGGTGCTCCTTCTACCACAAGAATGGGCTTGGTCACAGAGGGACCACTCTTTCAGGCTGGATCGCCGAACGAGAAAACACCGGGAGCACAGGAGAGTTCGGCCATAGCCATCCCACAGCCACCCGTATGTAATGGGAGAGGGAAATAAATATTGACTTGATTTAAGTCATTGAGATTTGGGGGTTGTTTGTTACAGAGCAAAGCTATTTAATAAATACACAATGCAGTGCTATTCTGCAAAATGTCATTATGGGAGAATTTTTTTCTCTTGTTTTGCTTATCTGTATTTTCTAATTTTTCTACTGTAACTAGGTATTACATAACTACACAGTAGTTCAAAAAAAGAAAGAAAATAGCTCAACAAGCTGGAAGGATTCACTTTAACTTGACTGAATTATATTACAACATCTAAAGAAATACTCATTGTCAGCTATTTGTCAGCCAAGCAGGAACAGCAAAAGAGCCACACACAAGAGCACTGGCAGGGCCCAACTGTGCCCAGTCCAGGGGAGAAGAAACCTTAGCTAATGAGCTTGGATATAGTTTTGGTCCAGTTGGCAATCTCCTACCATAGAGATGGATATAGAAGCTGCAGCTAAGGAACTCCAAGGTTTGTGATCCACTGCCAAACTCATCCCCATTGGAAATGGCTATATCAAGCTGCCTTAGCTTGAAGATATTAACCATTCAATTCATCTAACTCGCTGTGTCCTGATGCCACACTAGCTAAACAATCTTCTGAGTATCATACGGTTTCTTGGTAGTTTTACCTATTGGGAAAGAATTTCCTGATAAAACGGGCTCAGATAAAATGTATTTAATAAACTGGCATTTAGATATCATTTTTAGGAGAGAAAACAGGAAGGAATCATTCAAAAAACATCTCAGAGCTCACCCCTTCCCCTTTCTGGAAAACCTACTCTTCCTCTCTAACTCACAGCAGCACCCCACTTGTACTGCCCTGCTCATGTGTCAAGTGTATCAGACTTTTCCCCCTCAGAGGACTACAAGCTCCTTGAAACGTTCTCCTATATTCCGTAGCTGAGTAGCAACAGGTGAGTAGCAGATCCTCAAAAAATATTTGTGGAATTGACTTCTGACCACATTAATTTGGCAGTTTCTGGCAGTGAGCTTTAGGATTCACGGTCGGTAGCCCCGCAGCAAACACATTCACTACGGCTGCCAGAGTCCTGACCTTTTTTTTTTTTCTTTTGGCTGAGGAAGATTTGCCTTGAGCTAACGTTTGTTGCCAATCTTCCTCTTTTTTTGCTTGAGGAAGAGTGGCCCTGAGCTAACATCTGTGCCAGTCTTCCTCTATTCTGTACATGGGACGCCACCACAGCATGGCTGATAAGTGGTGTAGGTCCACACCCGGGATCCAAACCTGTGAACCTGGGCTGCTGAAACAGAGCACACCGAACTCAACCACTACGCCACAGGGCCAGCCCTGAGCACTTTTTAATAAATTATCTCATAAAAACAAAAAGTAGAAGACTATGAGATTGATCCGGTCATCAGTCATCACACCCATGTTCCAGATGAGACACAAAACTCAGATGGTTAATAACGTTCCCAGGGTCAAAAGTGTACACCTGGGATGCAGAGCCCACGAGCCTAGCCTCACGTGTACTGCCTCCTGCTGATTATAACGTAAAACCCACTGGAAATGTAACGAGAGAGACAAAAGTCACTACACTCCTCTTCTGAAGAGCACAGTGTGAGACTGGAAAGTTTGGGGTGGGAAGTAAGACCCCCAGAGAGGCACACTGAATAAAACAGACAGGCACCACCTGTCTTCCACGGAGGGCAGGGACTGCGGTTTTGTTTGGTCGAGTAGGATGTGAGAGTTCTGGGCTAGAGCTGAATTTCTAAGGACAACAGAGGGCACACGGGTCATTGCCACCGACATTCTCCTCCTCTAGTCTTGGCCCAGGTAACAAACAACCTTGCCATTGTAACGGCAATCAGGTAAAGAGTATTTATTGACGATCTCAGCAAAGGTGCCCAGCCTCACCCTGGAGGTAGGGGAAAGTGGGAAAGAGATGGAGGAATCATGTCAGATTGACCGTTTAATGGGGCCAACTTCCATCCTCAGACTTACTTGTTCACACCTGTGACACTAAGAAAATAATTATAAAAATTACAGTAAAGCTCCTCTTCTCTACTGGTGAGACAGGGACGATAAGAAGCAATTCCTCAGAGCTGCACTGAGAGGCCTAAATAAGAGCCTGCAGTGAGACATCTGGCGCAGCTCACGAGAGGGCCACCACGACTCCCTCCTCACGTCCCTCCTGTGTGAACATGGACAGCTTCAGACGTCAGCTCTGGGCCCAGGGTTTTACTAGTCACAAGTCAGTCTCCCCACAGACAACTGTCTACCGTCCAGTCCTAGCAGCAATTCTGGGGAGAGCGATCACTGATGACCTGCAGATCACACAGTGGTCTCTCCACATTGTTCACCAAGTGTTTACTCCAATCTTCAGTAAGAAATAACATTTTCATCAGAAGCCAGTACATATAAGACACATATTTATCTGAAACAAAAGTTTCAGAAAGTAATACTTCCCTCTCCTATGTGTACTACATTCTTTTCTATTCCATTTTAATAAAATAAATGCTAGCCACAAAGCACTGAATTAATTTAATGATCCAGTAACCTGTAATTTGAAACGTATTGGTCTAGATTAGGCAATCTAAAAAAAACCTATATTAGGACATTTATTTTATTAACATACGCACACATGTCCTTGTTTATTGTCCATCTACAAATTCTAACACTTTAAGACAATATTTTGCTATTCAGATTGTTCAAGTAAGTTAAGCAGTCTACAAACTCTAAATTACCTAGTTTGTAAAGTGACAGAAATTTTAAAATGCAATTTATTTCTAGAGGCTAGAAGCCTTTAGACTTAGCTTCATATGCTAAATATAACAGAATGTTTTTAAAAGGAAAATCTCCTGAAAGTATTTCTGGACCCAGGTATCAGTCCGCCTCAGTCGTCATCGTCTATGGCAGGCATGGGAACAGCAGGCCCTGCCACTCCCCAGCCCATTACACATACCACCTCCTAACAACACTGGTCTTTTCCTGAACCCCACTGCAGTCTTCAGTTTCTATCTCAGTGCTCCAGACAGCTACCCTAAATCTGGAGTTGGCACATAAGTTCATTCAACACAGATTTACTGAGACCCTACCGTGCACCCAGCACTGCTCTGGGTATGGCCAGGCACAGCTGTAAAAACACAAAGCCTCTATTCTCACAAAGCGTAGATGTCATGGGGGAGGCACGGAAGTCCTGCCAGGCTGCTCACGTGCTGTGGAGAACATAAAGCGGGTAACAGAACAGGCCAGGGGCCGTAAGCGCCACTGGAGAGGCAGGCACAGCAGGAATACTGGTCAGGGTGCAAGTGCAGAGAACAGAATCCACTTAGCTAGGTTAACACTGTGATGTACCAGATATTAAATAATTTACAGATTGCTGGAGAGGCTGAAGAAAAAGTCCAGGCTGAGAGGCCAGGAAATAAGGCACTCCGCAGAACTGGGCTTCTGCAGGAGCCACTGCCTGGCCATGATCAGGACGGAGCCACCACCAGAACCGCCTGGCCTCTCAGGTAATCAACACCCACGCCCTGCCTCTGGATAGGTACACAAGCCCCGGACATTTAGACGCCTGCCACAGAAACCACAGAAAGCTGCAACTCCAGCTGAAACAGCAACGGGACCACAGGCAGACTCCCCTCCCGATGGCCCACGTTCGCCTCACACAGGTCACACGGCTGAACCTAAACCACAAACTGTAACCCGAGCAGCAAGGGAGAAGGGAAACATAGTTTTTACCTTTCCAGGCACTGCAGTGGAACAGACGCCTCTAAGAGAATGCAATATTTGAGAGTCCCCTGATTAACGAGGAAGAGCCAATGAAAGGAAGAAGGTTCGCGTGTGAAACAATAAAAGGGCTGAGAGCGGGAAGGAGCTTGATGTAGTCACACGGCAGCAAGAAGGCCAGTGTGGCTGAAGCTTGTGCAGTAAGAGAAAGACTAGCAAGAGATGGGGTGGGGGTGGGGTAAGGTGTCAGGGGCCAGATCATGGGAGCCCTGTAGGCCTTGATGAGAAGTGTAAACTTATTTTTCTAAGTGTGGAGGGAAGTTATAGGATAAAGGGTTTTAAGCAGGGCAGTAATATGATCTGATTAACCTTTATAATAGACCCTTCTAGTTCTATAAACTATTCTCCATGTCTGATTGAAGTCAATGGCTTAAAAACATACACAGTTTAAAAATGATTAATTTGATCTTGTATAGAATGAGAATTTTATAGATCAAAAGAAAGGCCTATAAGATAACATGTTCAATTTATACCTCTGTCACAGAGACAGAGTGTACACTAGCACGATCACCTCCACCTTCTCTAGGACCAAGAGGGGTGGCACCATGGTGGCTGGCCCAACCTTGGCATACATCTCCTGCCAACTCCAAAGAGATGTGGCTGATCAAGGATATGCCTTTTTCTAAAAAAAATTCACACCTCTGGACCTAGAAAACCTGAGGTTAGAAAAGAAAATGAAAATTTGCCAGCAACACTGAAATCAGCCATTTTTAAAGGAGTCCCAGCATCAAGGGAGGTTTTTTGTTTTCTTCTCCAATATACAATTCAAAACCAAAAGAACAGGATGAAATCAAAACAAACAAATCATCAAAGTAAATCATGTTTCTCCTTAAGTTTTTTTCAGATAGTAAGCATTTCACTCTAACATTCCATTTACAACAGACCTACTTTCTGTAAGGCGTAGAGCCATTTAGAAGAAAATGATAATTTTAAAACTGTTCCAGAATGGGAGTGAGGCAAACCTGCCATAAGTATAGACCTAGTTGAGCAATTGTCATGGTTCTGCCAGGAGCACCTCTTATTGGTTTGAGGTCATGCATCATAACTGTGGTCTAAGTGTTCTAATTTGCTTTTCTTTTTACAGTAATAATGTTTTAAGCTTTTGAGCCTAAACATATTTTGCTCCAATTTAAAAAAAAAAGAAAGTAAAATTGCAGAAAGGGAGTTAGTGTTAAACACATTTGATATATTATCTATTTTATATATTTGTATATTAGTTATTTATATACATATTTTTTACCTTTTTCTCCAAAGCAGCCACAATACTGGCTTTGATGAATTCCAGCCATTTTGTCTGAGTCAGAAAGATTAAAAAAACATTATTTCCTTTGCTTTCTTTCCATACAGCCTGCCTTGATGATTTCTTTCATATATAAATTAAATCTGAACCAATCACCCTCTTTCCCTTCCACAAACTTTCACCTTCTCCAGGTCCCCTACGTGCACTCAATTAGCTGAGGTGAGACCTGGTAAATCAAGAACACAAAAAATGTCCCAGGGTTGGACTAAATGCCAAAGACAGCTCAGAAAGATTTGTGGCAGCCAGCCTCCAAGAAGGCACCTGGTGAGTCCTGTCTCGAGGACTCATGCTCTTGGGCATCCCCTCCCACTTCTGTACCAGGGTTTAATATACTTTTTCCAAGTACATTTGGTAGAAAGGGGATTTGTTTCACATTCCACTGTGAGCTAGCGTTGACTGTCTCTTACCTCCTGCTGTTCCCCGACACACTCCACCTCCATTTCCCTCACGAGGTTATAGTGTATGTAACAGGCTTTTGCCCTCACATTCTTCATTTTAGTCATTCCTCCATTCATTCATATTTGTTTCTCCAGAATCATAGAGCAATGTTTACCTGTTGTTCCACGTTATCCATTAAATGCTCACATTACCTTTATTTTCCCCCACAGAGAATTATAAAAGAAGATTTCTAGCTTTAGCGTACTATTATATTTGTTTCTTCTTGTGGTAAGGAAGGAACCAGAGGCAGGGATTACAAAGAAGTAGATCATTTAGCTTCATAGACAGACAAAAAGGACTAGAAGGAAATATTCAAAAAAATTAATTATCTCTGGGCTATAGGAATACTGAAAAAGCACTTTTAATACTTTAAAGACTTTCTATAACAAGTGTTTAATAAATTTTATAATCAGAAAAAATATTTACAGAAAGAAAACATGAATATTGCATGTATTCTTGTTTTAACTGTGTTCTTGAGCATAAGCTCTTCCAAGACCTGAAACGTCATACAACCTCAAGTAAAAACACTAAAAGCCCTTAGGAGATGAAATACGGTAGTAAGAGAAAAACAGGAAATGATGGTAGAAGAAAGTAGGAAGTCAGGGATGTTTTCTTTCTTTTTTTTTTTTTTGTGAGGAAGATCAGCCCTGAGCTAACATCCATGCTAATCCTCCTGTTTTTTTTTGCTGAGAAAGACTGGCTCTGAGCTAACATCTATTGCCAATCCTCCTCCTTTTTTTTTTTTTTGCCCCCAAAGCCCCAGTAGATAGTTGTGTGTCATAGTTGCACATCCTTCTAGTTGCTGCATGTGGGATGCAGCCTCAGCATGGCCGGAGAAGCGGTACGTCGGTGCGTGCCCGGGATCCGAACCCGGGTCACCAGCAGCAGAGCACGCGCACCCAACCGCTAAGCCACCGGGCCGGCCCTCAGGGATGTTTTCTAACTGAGAGATATGAGTTTGAAAGTAAAGGAGTTTGGTGGAAAAAAAAAAAAAACTAAACTAAAATGGGAAAAACAGGTGATAAAAAAAAAAAAAGGAACCAAGTGAGGGGAGCAGAGTTTAGCACAAATGCCTAAACAATGTGCAAAAACAGGCATCACAGAACTTCAGATTCTATCTGACCGCCACAGACATCTGTAAAACCGTCAGGCAGCTGATATAGACATCTTGTGAGAATAAAGGATTAAGGAACGGAAGTGATAACAGTTATCCTAGATCAAGAGAAGGAGGCTAAAAGGAAAGAATGAAGATAGATTGAAAATTAGGTGGCTGTGACTTCCCATACTCAAGTAGACTGCTGCAGAAGCACGCTGCCCTGTTCTAGCTGATAAGCAAGTTTCCAAAAGGCACCATGGAAGAGGGAGATGAGTGGACTCCATTGAGACTGTCAAAGTAACAGGTTTGATGTGTAGCAGATATAAAGCTCCTCTTCACCAGACTGTACTGGGGTATCTGTCAAAAGGCAGAGTCCTTATGAAAACTTTAAAAATCTGAAACTGAGTGTTCAGCCTGAGGAAATGACCAAATCCAGGCTTTTGCCTTATTCCATGTTTTAGAGGACTCCAAAGAAAAAGAACTTGCTCTAGCCACATAAGCAACACTGGCGGAAGCAGAAGACATCTTCAAAGGCATCTTCTTTATTATGTGCTACTAGCCACCTTACTGTAAAACAACACTCAATCTGTATTAAACTGTAACAAAATACATACCATAGAATCTCATTTGAGCAAGACTTTAAAACTCAATTAGTCCAAATATTCTTTTAGCTGCACCCCTTGTTCGATGTCCCAACTAACTGCCCAGTCTATGCTTGGACACCTTCAGGCCAAGAGAGCCACAACTCACTGAGGTGCACATTGTATCTACGGACTCCTCGAACTCTGAGAAAGACTGACTTGCTTGTTCTAGGATATTTTATTTCTATTCCTAAAATTGCCTACATCTACTTTTTTTATGGTCAAGTAGTCCCACTTTAACTAAACAGCTCTTTAGGAATACAGCATATATGTGTATGGCAAAAACTGAACCAATCATCCTCTTACACTTTATTTTGCCAAAGATTTTTGAGGTAATAGGTATAAAAGCATTTTCTACACCATAAACTATATACTAACACATATGTTTAAAAAATACAAATCATATCTCTTCTGTTCTTAGTGATATAACTGTTATATTTCTCTTACTGAAACACAGAAAAGTAAAGATATATAAGTTCTCTTGTCCTCAATGCCCCAAAGTTAAAATAGAAACCTATAGGCAATTATGACCGCCCCACTCTGATTCACCACATTAAGGACTACCATCATACCCGATATGGCAGAACTCATACATACAGAGAAAATCCGCAGACATAGTCCCTGCAAGTAGAGGGGCATACCGGAAAACTCAAAAAAGCTCAAAGCTCTGGCTCTGGATACAAAAACGTAACCATGTTTTGTTGGACTGGGCATTAAAGTACACAGGCACATTCCAATCATTCCTATCTACCTGAACCACCAGATGTCTACTGGATTACACATTTTGGCACGATTGCATTCTATGAGCCTCTTAAGATGACCCTTTGAATTGACAACATATTTTAACAAAACATCTTAAAAAATAGCACAATTCTGTTGAGTAGAGGACAAGCAAAGTAGGAAACAAAACTTAAAACAAGCAACTGTATCTACATCCTCAAACTACCTGGAATTATATGTGTTTACAGCTATTTATAATTGGCAAAAAGTATCAAGAATTAGAAGTTCTTGATTTGGATAGAAATACAAAATATTATATGCAAACTGACCAGAAAAAGAAAAGTGAAAGATTCTTAAAGAAGTACATATTGAATCTGCCAGAAAAATTGAAAGAAAAATCCAGCGTTGAGTACAAACCCTCCTTCCTGCCTGACCACCCCCACAGTGCTCTGCAGATGGTGCACAGGCTCCATACTCAAGGGTGCAGGTGCACTCACGCAATGCACTTTAAATACACACATCATTACCACAACTCAAGGTTTCAAGAAAAGAAAGGGAAGTCCAAAGGTCACTTTCAAAACACTGATTTATTATTAGTGGCGATGTCTTAAAGGTTCTAATTTTTCCTACTTTATATTACTCTTCCCCAGAATTTGAGGAAAACAAAATGAGCTCTATTTAAAAAGAAAGCATGAAGATGGAAATATTCACACTGAGAGGTAAGCCTCATCAGCCAATGTGAACAAGGAGATTAAATTACGAACATCCTACTGGTCTTCTTGGGGAAAGAAGCCTTTGCCCACCGTCTATGTCCCTCTGAGAGCAAATCTCCTCTTGCCCTAGAGCTCCCATGAATCCTGTCATGGCCATCTGACCAGCAGGACACCGCCTCAGAACACTTGCTCTGGCTGGCGAATACAGTTTCTGATATGGTCTTTTCAAGTAATCTTAATGGTTTCCTCTAAAGGATCAATTATTTCTGAATAAAATCTGCCAACATTCTAATACAGGCTCCAAAGGGGGTGGGCGAGGCAATAGTGCTGTTTGATGTAAGATTCATTTTGAGATACGCCTACAAACGTCTATCTGGATGAATCAACCATGTCCTAGTTAGGACCAAGTACTCGAGCCACTTGAGACTATTTATCCTTTTATATTCCTCTAAGTTCTTTAGGATAGCTAGGACCATGAAAACTTTAGAAGTTAAAAAGATTGAGACTTAGTGAGATGATAACACAATGTCTCATTTTGTACATGAGGAAGGTGAAGCTGTGTGTGATTTGCCCAATGCCACGGAGCAGTGTACTAGTACGGCCAGGACAGGGCCTGGGTCTCTTAACTTCTGGGAAGCACTCCACACAAACAGACAATCACTCTGGAAAATCTTAACCCAGAGCAGAAGGGAGCCATTTAATTACTACAGTAACTATTTACTAAGTGGTTCCCTAGACAAAGACAAGTCACACTTCTTCACCCAATAAAATCCAGCCCATAGAGAATTACAGTCAGTATTTATTTAACCTCTTGATGTTCAAAATATGGTTGCAATTAAAAGATAGCTGTGAAAAAAACCTACAAGTCAACCAATGGCTGCACACATGCTGTTCCCACTGCAGGGACAACCATTTTAAGTAGGTCACAAATAGTAACGCCATATAATTTAAAGTGTGATGACTAACAACACATTCGAAAACGGAAGCCAATTTATTGTTATAATCTCTAAACTAGTGCAGACATAGAGACTGTGATTTTTGAGGCTTTTTTTTTTTAACAGTATAAATTATATTTCAACTCCCCTTTTTCCCAGCTGCAGTACTGAACTTAAATCAGTGGGTGGAAGATCAAAGAACATTTTTAAAATTTTAACTTTACTACCCACAAGGATGTGGGAGTAATATGTCAGTGGGACTAAAATGTATGTGACAGAGTCTTAGAGATTCCCTAATTCGACAAGGAGCAGGTTGTTCCCTCTTTTAAAGAAGCAACGTTCACCCTTCCTCTGCTTGGTGTACTTTATAGAGCTGACAAATCCAATAAAAAAGTTAAACCAGAATCTAAAAAATGTGCGTGTTCTTATATGTTCTCTTCCCAGCACAGTAAAAACACTAATCAGAGCTGATAATCTGAGATTTCTCTACCTGGATGGCCTTGTAAAAGGCTTCCCTTCAGCTAAGTAATAAGCAACCTACACTAAGAATAAACTTAATCTTTAAGAAACGGATAAATATTAACTCTTTCTGTCCATTTCCTCCCCCTTCATTCCTACCCCAAGGAAGTACAGCTGTGAATAAACATACCTAAATATAATCAGTAGAGAGAGGTATCAGTCTCATTTCCAAAAGCCTGAAGGCAAGGAGGAGGAAGCAGCAGCTGCTGTGGACCAGACAAGGAAAGCACGCTGACCTCCTTGGCCCCGGACACCCTTCCAGTGTCCCGACTAGCATTGTGACCTCTCAGTAGCCGCCAGACCTGTGAAGTCTGACTCAGGTCAGCCATCCTCACTGCCATCCAGCAGTAATACTGTGCCTCCTCCTACCTTCCAATCCTGTTCTTCTCGAACCCCAGGATGCCCTTTCCTCCTCACCACAGGCACCCTTTCCATCTGTCTAAATCCCATCTACTGTAAGGCCCATTCAAATTTCATCACCCCCACAGAGCCTCCCTGGAGTACTAGATACCCACCAAGCTCTCATCTTCTGAACGCTTACAGCACTATTATGTGAACCCCATAATTCGCACCAATTACAAAATGTCACGTGTCCTTTGCTAGTTGTATTTCGTTACCAGTTTTGTTTCCCCACCTAAAATAAAATGTAAGATTAAGGGCATACGCCAGAACTCATACTTTCAAAACGTTTTCCACAGCATTAGCATGCAAGTGTACAAATACATGCTTGGGAAAAAAATCCGGCTGCTCTGAATTAACACAGCCAAAAACTCACGCCTCTCAGGAGTGACCCACAATACTTCTTCCTTTGGCCGTGCATGAACTCAAGTGCAAGTGAAAGAAAGGTATATGGCTGTAAACTACACCGATGCTCTAGCTCCTCTGAAAGACTAGATATAATCATCAATATTACTGTTGTTGTTATTCATCTTCAGAGAAAGCTAAGTGCCATAAGTAACACTTGGGCATGAGCTGTCATGCAAATTCTTCAAATGCCTTTGTGCATATATGGATGTAATTTTTCTTTCATTTTTGGATTTCATCATCCACTTTCTCATTTTATAGCAAGTCATTAAAAGGATCCTTCATTCAGCTATTTTAATGTAACCCAAGTTAGTTTCATAGGCATTTCTCTACTGAAGAGCTATTAAATGCCCAGTACCACACAACATCCTGAAAGAAATACAGGAAGACACATGACAGAGTTCACTTTCTATTTTGTTAATTCTCAAATGTAAAACGCATGCACACACACACACCCAAACACACACACACAGCTCTCAAGGAAAGGAACAAAAACCTGTTCCTTCTGCATCTCCAACACCGTTTCTCCCGCATCTCCAACACCGTTTCTCCCAATGCTGTGTATACTGTAACAGCTCAAAGAGTACGTCACTGGCACTGCATTGTTTATGCAATAATAAAATTTGTAGGTATAAACATAGCAAAGCCCTTTATAAATAAACAATCATATGGAAGCCAAGTACATAAAAATAAACTCATATATTTAAAGAACAAATTTTTCTTCTGACTTAATTTCTAGAGAAGAGTTGACTTTCCACACACTGTCACTGAAAACCATTTATTGATTTTAAATCTCCTCTCACATTCCCTGAAGCAGAAATTAGTTTAATTTGAGAGGCAACTTCTGTATCTATATATATCAGGATACCTATGGAAGCCTGCTGCTGCCACAGCAGTGATTTGCTGTCACAGCTGTATTAATACAAGGAAAGGACTGTAAACCTACACGTATAAAGAAAGTTACATGGAAAATTATTCTTCTGAAAGTTGTTGATAATAGATATAAAAAGAACAGATATACTAAAAAGAAGACAAAAATACGAGCCTAGGGTTTGTGTCACATATAAGCAGGTGAGGGTAGAAGCATCATGTGGAGTGAGACTGGGCATCAGGAGAAGCAGAAGGGGTATGTCTACCATCAAGGCCTATCACAGAGGTTTATTACCAGAAGAAGAAAAATGAGGCAACATATTGAGGAGCCAACGGTGGGGTAGGCGGGTGGGGGGCAGTATATAAGTTAATGTGGGCACGTAATGGATAATTGAGAAAAGTAAATATTGCTTAACAAGTAATTCTAGAGCAAATGAACATATGAATAAATAGAAGAAGGAATAAAAAAATGCATGCATGAAATAAGGAGTGAGGGCATAAATGATGAGTAGCATGAGCTCCTGGATACAAGGGAATAAATGGATGAAGAACAATCCTAACCACTAGACAGGAATCCTGGAAAATCTGGAGTGAGCAAAGTTACCAGTTCAGGGAAGAAAAAAAAAAAAAAAGAAAGAAAACTTGTGTAAAAAGTATATATGTACAAAGTGAACTGAATTCTCCCAGGTAGGAGATCACTGAGCAAATCCTAATTTCCTAGTTCTTTTCTGCCAAATAACCTTTCATTAAGCTTTCAGTGTAGAAAACACATTCTATTTATTGGCTCCCAATTATGTTATTTCTTTTGTAACCTACGTCTGGAATACGCCTCCAGCCCACCCCAATCCTTTAAGGTCTAACTCAACACAAGCCCCAAGGACTCCTTCTTCTTCAGGAAACTTAGAAAACAGTCAGCTTCGAGAAGAGAGGCTACAAACAGCTAAGGGACAGAAATAGATAAAGGAGGAGATGTAAGTACGATCAGAGCTTGGAAGAAACTAAACTACAGATTTCCTTGGTTGGGATCTGAAGAAAGATGGAAACCAGGTCTTTCAATCACACTTTGTCCTAAGAGGGTAAAAATCCTTTATACTTCCTTCGAGGAGGCTAGCTTTTCATTTCTGGAATCACTTGAGGCAATGGAGTTGCCACTCTTTTCTACTACCCTCCTACCTTATGTCCCATTGTCCCTCCTTTTGGCAATTGGGGCATCTAGGGTATATTCATTCAGGATATGTCCCAAAGCAAAAGACAACCAGAGAGAGAAAGTAGAATGTCCAGTGAGAGGGACTTTCTCTCTCTCTTTCTATTTCTTTTATGAATTCCTCCAGCAGTAACCCTGTAAGATGGGATGGATGACGTCTTCTAGGTTATTGATTGAGAACACTGCCACAACTCCTAAGAAAATATAATGCTGAGACGCTGGGCTGCTCCCAAAGAAACAAGGGTGGAGAGGGGAAGTAAGATTAGTGGCACCAGTGGCAATGACGCAAAGAGAAAGAAAAAAGGAAGAAATGCCAAGCTGTAGCCAGGCAATGCAATGCAAACCATTGCTTCACGTCCCGCCCACTTCCACACCCACTGAGAGTGCTGTTCTTGCCGACGAAAAAAACAGCTTGAGACAGCAACATAAGAATCAATGCCAAACCATCCTGATTTCTGAGCCAAGATGCTAACCTCACAGTTCACGGCCATTATCAAAAGACAGAAGACAAAGACAACAGGAGAAGCTATACCTGCGGGTCTCTCCTCGCTTGTCCACCACTTCCCCAAACCCAGACAGGCACTCATGTGCTAAATCTGCTTAAAAATCACATGAATTACTGGCCTTTATTTCTTTCATGCATTTGTTGGATACCAGCCTAAATTGACATCGATGAGCTAGTGAGATATTGCCAAGTAAATAAGCAGGCAGAGACATTAAGCTACTGAACTTTAATAAAATGACAGCTTAGAACTTAAAGGCAAAGAAATGTCTTTTTTCTTCCACATACAGAAAAGGAATATAGCTGGTTAAAAGATCCACAGTAATTCCTTGATTTTCTTATCTCTTCATTTTGATATCAATTGCTATATAATTGATTACAATCATTACATTGTTATATCAAACCAAATCAAAATTATATAAATATATAAAAATTTAAATAACTACAGGATTATCTGCTACTTAGTTCCAAACTCCCATCCATTCCGTGACTTCAAGTCATACTTGTCACAGAAGACTTCCAAACACTGATCTACAATTCTTTCCTCTCATCTGGGTATCCAATAGAATGTAAACTTGATGACAGCAGGGGCCTCAATCTGTCTTATGTATCTTTGCGACTCCCATAGCATGAAAAGAGTGGCAGCTTAGTAAGCATCAATTGAAAGAACCTAAGTCTGATGAAATCTCAGATTCAACTTATGCAGAATATCTTAATTCCATCTAAAACTACTGCCTCTGTCTTTCTCAGTGTTTCTACGGCTCTTCTGGGCTCTAAATTTATAGTCTTACATTCTCTCTCCTTCATCTCCTCTATACAGACAGTGTACCATCTAGGAAATTTTCTTTAGAAACTATATAGCTCAATTAAAAAGAAATCCAAACATCCCCACCCCCACCCCACCCCGCCAAACACATCATGTCTCTTGCATTCATTGTTACCTCTCTGCTCCCACCCTGTTCCAAGCTGGGTATCATTACCCCCATTTTGGCAATCTTCCCTAAAGTGGCCTTTTTACTTTCAGTTTCTGTGTACTAATTACAACTAAAAGTCTCCTTTGCTCAAAAGCTACATATACTGCTCCATTAACCACCTACTCTCCAAAGTAAAATCATGCTCTTAAGGGGAACCACTCAGAGTCCAACCTTGCAACATACCCTATCCATCAAGTTGGCCTCCCATTGCCTTGCCAGATTGCTAAGCTAATTTCTATATTCATATTTAACCCATTTTTATCCAGTTAGTCCATTAGAATATAAATTCCACAAGAGCAGAGATTTTTCACTGTTATATTTTCAGCACGTAGAATGATGCTGAAACATGCTAGGCTCTCAAAAAATATTTGATGGACAAATGAATGAGGTGTTATAAGAAAAAGAGAAATACAAAAGGGAGGGAGGATGGGAAGTAGGAGAGAGTGTGTCAAACTCCCCCCACGAAGGAGCTTATCATCCAGGTCAAGTCTTCATTTTCACTAATCACTTCTATCTTCACTCGTTTCTCTCTTCATATGATTTAGCACTTGAATATGCATTCCCAGTATTCAAGAGCCTGCTGTGTGTCCAGCCCTGTGTTAGGCACCAGTGATACACCAATGAACACAATAGACATGGTCTTTGCCTTCTCCAAACTTACAGTCTAGTGTAAATATTAAAGTCACTTAAAACCAGATGCTACAGATGCATACAGAAAGGACACTTTACTTGGACTTCAACAACTGAGAAGGCTTCTCAGAGGAAGGGATATCTAAGGGAAGACTTGAAGGATGAGTATGAGTCAGCCAGACAAAAAGTAGGGAGGAGTGTTTGAGGCAGAGGGAATGGCACGGCTGAAGACCCAGAAGCAACAGACAGTAGAAGAAGGCTGAGGAACTGAAAGCAGCTCAGTGGTCCAGAGCTCACAGCACAGAGAGGGCAGGAAAGAGCTGAAGCCACAGGGACCAGAATCTGAAGAGCCTTGACATCACCTCCCGTTGCCCCAAGCCCATCCACAGAAAAAGAAGTATGAGCTATCAAAATGAGCATGAAAAGGAAGCTGGGAGGGGTTGAGGAAAGGGAGAGGCCTTTGTGTCAGTCCTCTCTCTCAGTCTAGGGAATAAACTCTTTGTGGTCTTATCTTTTCTCTGTATCCCCAAATGCCTAGTCAAAAAATGCAGTGTTCAAAAAGTTGACGGAAAACGTTGATTTTTCCTGCCCGTTTCCCACCGAAAGAAAGAGTACATTTAAAATGTAACAATTGAACAAAGAGACTAATAATTTTAAATGCAGGAGATTTTATCAACTAAATGAACCTTAAGTCTCTCTAAATTTTTTTCCCTTTGAGAGTTTGAACTTCCTTTTCTAGTCAGCAGAGATTTCTGAACTGGACTCCCCTCAGAATCTACAATCCTACAAATTCTCATAATTTCCAGGCAATTTGTAAAAGTTTAAGCAATGAGCTAAGGAAACAGCTAAAACCAGTTTTGATTTTCCTTTTCCTTTTGCTTCAAATTAATTGGCTCCTTTAATCCACGGCAATTCTTAATATCAGTCCATATTCAACACCAAGTTCTATCCAAATGTGGTACCTTGTTTGAGACTGTCTCATCCGAAATTCTTTCACGACAGGGCTGTATGTGGACATCTGCAGCACTCCTGAGGACATGCCACCACATTAAAGAAGGGGCAGCAAAGACAAAAGGTATAAACAGAATTCAAAGCTCTCAAAACAAGGAAGGACGCAGATTTCTAAGTATGGACTAGAACGGTATGCATTTTAACTAGACAATTTTTAGTAACTCTCTATTAAGAAAAGCCACCCAGCATCTGTCTCATACATTACCTTTAAACATTGTTCTTCCTCATAACAGCTAGCACTCACTCTGGGCCATGAATAAAATGAGGGCACTATGAAAAACTATAAATGCCATTCTGGGGGAGAATCCATCCTATCTCTGTCTCTAGCCTACTACGCAGGATAGGGAAATAAATCTCCTGCTAAACCTTCCTAGTGAGGAAGTTACTGACACACTTTTTCTCAGTAATGTTGTGCAATGCATTAAACAATGTTTCTACTCAGTAAAAACAACTCTCATTATTTACCACATTCATTTATTTCCTCTTTCATTAACGTAGCAAAGCCTGAATCCCATGGAGACTACAAAAAAAAGCATCACAAAGTAAAAAAAAACTTCCCCTTTTCTAAAATAGGAGTATCATCTGGCATACTAGTCCTTGACTTTCAAAAGTAAGAAATACACTAAAGTATTGCTTTTTTCTAATTACAAGAAGTATGCTGGGGTTTTTCCCAATGAACCAGTTCTTTTGAGATGTTCTTAATCTGGAATGTTACTTTGCAACAACTTTAAAAACCCCATCATTCCACAATGACAGGACTACAAAATTAGGACCCGACATTTTAGGGATGCAGGTACCATGGCGTGATCATCACCCTCACAACAATTCTTATCTGATAATACATCTTTCTGGCTGATAAGTGGCAAGTATTCTCCAATATAAACACAGACACCTCACATTATAATTAAAACTTATCTAGATCTGATCCCTGTCATTGTGTGGAGGAAATGCAAAAACCCTTTATATAAGCACATTAACAAGAAGGCCATGGGTGACATCTGAATGAGTAGTTGGATCTTTTGGTGGTCTAGTGGTTAAGACTCGGCGCTCTCAGAGCCTCAGCCCAGGTTCCTTTCCCGTCAGGGAACCACATCACCCATCTGTTGCTTGTCATACATTGGTGGCTGAGTGTTGCTGTGATGCTGAAAGCAATGCTTCTGGGATTTCAAATTCTAGCAGGGTCACCCATGGTGGACAGGTTTCACCGGAGCTTCCAAACTAACACAGACTAGGAAGAAGGACCTGGCCACGCACTTCTGAAAAAATTGAAAATCCAGGAAAACCCTGTGAATAGCAGCGGAGCATCATCTGATATAGTGCTGGAAGGTGAGAGGATGGTGCAAAACGACTGGGCAGGGTTCTGTGTTCTGCTCTGCTGTCCACAGGGGCGCTAGGAGTCAGAATCGACTCCATAGCACTAACAACAAAATTTGATTTTTAACAAAGCCTACCCTCAGTACCTTTAAGAAAAGAGCAAGAAGAAAAGACACACTATATCCATTGTTACATTCGCTGGCCTGTCATCCATCCATTCAATAAGCACTTATTGATTGCCTCCTATGTGCCAGATGCCGTGCACTACAGAATGCTTAGCAGCATCTTTGGCCTCTAGCCATTAAATACAAGTAGCCCCTATCCGTCCCAAGTTGTAACAACCAAAAATGTCTTCAAACATCGCCACATGTCTAGTGGGAACCACTGTCTTAGAGGTTAAGAGTATGTAGCCACCATTTTTCAGAAATTTAAAATATAATTGCAAGAAAAGATATGCATACTTGAAATATGCTTGAAAACATTGAAAAAAATACATAAATAGCCTGCAATTGCATTTTAGGGTTGGTGACCAAGCAGAAATTCACATTTACTTAGGTAAGGTTGAAAATAATATTTATTTTTAAATGAAACTAGGCAAAGAGAATTTGCTCCTAAAAGCATTCCCCTCTGTCCTCTCTAGAAAATTCTCTCCTCCCCCCCTGCACAAAAACCTCTCTTCATCATATAGCAAAACATTTATTCTAACTATTAACTACCAAGCTCATGGAGTCAGTGTTACTAAACAAATGACTGGAAGGATGGGAAACAGTAAACAAATCAGTCAGGTGGGCTTGATATGATTCTCTCTGTCGACCAAGAAGGGCAACTGAGATCCTCTAAACCCAGCCTCTTCCACCCATCTGACACTTAAACTTTACTGCCCTGCATCACACATGATCCCAGTAATTCTTTTAATCAACTGGTTAGAAGAGCTTGAGGAAAGGAATTGCTAGGCAGAAAGACAAGAGAAAAAACGATAAATCCTTAATTAAAGTACAAAAAACTGAAACAAAATGAGAAAACTACTACCTTGAGCTTTCAAAAGAAATTGCTTATAGAAGCTGATACAAGGACATCAGAACAAACATTCATTCTACTCAGGAAATTAAAAGTTGTACTTTTAAAAACTGATTCAGATCCTTCCAGAAAATTTAAAATAAAACTAATAACTACCTTCTAAGTTTTTCAGGGAATACTTACAATTTGAACAGAAAGTATATATTGCAAACTCTCCTGGACTGTCTTGACCTTTGCTTTATTTTTTTTATCCCAGATCCTTCTGTCTTGTTCGTTGTCCACCAATAAGCTATTCATGGAGTGTGAGAGGTGAGTATGGTCTAATCTGGTAGCAGCAAATACTCTTTAGAGAAAATAACTTGTCTTTTTTGTTCATTGTTTTTCTTTTAAGAGGAGTAATTTTTTGTCTCCCATAAACAACTCTAAGAAATGGTGTCACTGAGTGCCCCAGAGAAATGACCTCTCAGGGTCAGGAGACACATCTGCTCCAAATGAGGACAAATATAAAATCGGTAAAGAACAAAATGAGAAACAGCTGCTAAAGAATGTTTAACAAATTTTTACCACAACAAAATACTGACCAGTTAGCCGGTCTCAGGAAAATAGCGTCATGGCTGTACCTGAACAAACAGTAACCAGATGCGAGAAAAGGAGGAAGATTTGGAAGATATAAAAATCCTGTCTCAGTCATCTACTGCTCTGCAACAAGCTACCCCAAAAGTCAGTGGCTTATAACATCTATTTTCTTATTTGCTGTGATTCTGTGGATGTGCAGTTTGGGGCAGAGCTTGGAGAGGACTGCTCCTCTCTGGCCCACAAGGCATTGGCCGGGCTCACCTCGGGCTAGAGATCCAAGCTCCTCACTCCCATGTCTGCGAGGGGTGCTGGCTGCAGCTGCAGAACCTCAGTGCTCCTACTACACATGCTTTCCTCTCCAGCAGGATAGCTTAGACATCCTTCCCTACACAGTGGCTCAGAAACTGCTCCTTCTTAAGGTCTGTAATTGTCACAGCATCACTTCTGCCACATTCTGTCACACGAGGCCAGCCCAGACTTCAAGGGGAGGGAAACAGACTCCATTCTCTTGAGGGGTGGGACAGCAAGTGCATATAGGGATGGGAAGGACCACAGCTGACCATCTTTGCAGACAATCTACCACAAACCCCATTACTGGAAACCACAACAGCAGAAAGGAAATCAAGAGAAAGAAAATAAAAGAAGACCATAATTAAGTGCCTTTTCTTGCCAATACACTCATCTGCCCTTGACTCTTCAGCCAATGAAGAATAGAAAAGAAAGAACAGAATGGAAGATGCAGCACAGACTACATCTTCATAGAGAGCAACCTTGAATACAACACCTCATTAGAATTCTTTAAAAATACAGAAAGAGAGAAGCAAAGAATGAGGTTATAGAACCACCACTGAGCTTCTTAGTACCTTTGGCTAAATGTACATTTTACAGAAAAAGATACGAGAATTTAGTACCAGGTAAAGAACGTATAAATTGTTAGGGAAAAAATGAAAAGTTCTTTTTAAATATGAGAATTTCTACTTCATAGAGTCATGACTTTAAAAGGCCCATGTCTCTAATATATCTTTCTAGAAGAAGTAAACATCGGGATCTCCACGGCGCAGATCCTGTGGACAGGCAGCTGCGGCTCTCCTGCACCAGAGTGCCATGCTGCAGACCATCAGCCTCTCTTGAGATCTCCACTCTGTGTGTAAGAAACAGCGGTCGTATCCATGTATGACTTTTGCCAAAAAGTGGTGGGCAGATGGGTTTACTTACGTGGAGATATGATGAGATTATCCTGAGTCCCAAGAAACTAGTCCAGTTGAGCCTGGACAAAAATTTCATTGGATAAGAGGAGGTTTATCAGTTTCAGAGAATGTGGACAAATGTGCCATGTTACAGTGGCTTCCACTCATTTCCTGGTTTGTCATGATTCCTCTCCATTCTCCTTAATAAAAACAAAAAATGGCAGTCTCCTTCTTCCAGCTAACGATGTTAATCCTCAACCTGGTTTTAATACCTTTCCATCTCAGGGGTATCTACAATTTAGGAGAAAAGCTTTAAAGCCTGCAAATTATTTAGGACCAAAATAAGGAAATCCAAGTTCAATTATGGGGAAATGAGAAACAAAAAGGGAGCAGAAAAGCCCTTCAACTCAGACCACACAGGAGGCCAAGGCTGATGACCATAGATGAAAGAAACTGGGAAACGACGCTTCTTTCGCTGCCTTTTAAATACAGACCTCCAGGCTAAGCCAGCATTTACTTAAACTCTACAGGTGTTAAGGTGTGCAGCATATAAGGGCTGGGCTAAATCATTTCAGGTACTGTTACTTATGGGCCTGGATAATTCTCCCTATTGATAAGCACTGATTCCCACGTAAAAAGCAAAAGCAGAAAGACCACTAAACTTGAAGGCAGAAAAACCAGATTTGAATCCTGGCTCTGACTAACCCCCAGTAAATTAATCTTTCAATATGGATAAAATTACCTTCAATCAATGAGTTGTACTATATGGGTTCAATGAAAAAAGTAATTTATATGCCTGAAAAACAACATTCAATAAATATAAACTGTGTATGATTCTGATTTTTTATACAGATTAAGGCCCCCAAATAATTAAGACTCCCAAAGTAAAAGTCTATTTTTTTAAATCATGGAAAAGGCACAAAATTTGTAGTCGGAAGATGAGGTTTCTAGGTCAGATTTTGCTACTGACTGGCTGGACAATCTTGGTAAGTCTCTTCTCTCCCAAGTCCTAGGTTCTTCATTTGCTCAGCAAACCAAAATGGGGCTCTAGGACACAACAGTGAACAGGGAAATCCAGCCCTGCCCTCATGGAGCCTCCCAGGTCATGGGGAGACATCAGAGAAACAAATGTATGTGCCAGGTGGTGTCACCTGTAAAATGAGGTGATTGGGTTACAGTATCTTCAACACCCCTTGTGTAAGTAGATGAATATATGACTATAAATATGAAAGTCACCAAAAAGAAAGGAAGATCACAATTTCTCATTCTGATGTTTTCTAAGGTGTTAAATCATTCCTTATAAAGCTGAAATCAAAAGCTTCCAGGAGTCGGCCTGGTGGCGTAGTGGTTAAGTTCACGTGCTTCACTTCGGCGGCCTGGGGTCCATGGGTTCGGATCCCAGGAGTGGACCTACACACTGCTCATCAAGCCATGCTGTGGCGGCATCCCACATACAAAAAATAGAGGAAGATGGGAAGAGATGTTAGTTCAGGGACAATCTTCCTCAAGCAAAAAGAGGAAGATTAGTAACAGCTATTAGCTCAGGGCCAATTTTCCTCACCCACACAAAAAATAGCTTCCAAACAACAGCAGCATCACTACAAAGGCTTTCTGTACTACAAAAGCAACAATCTTCATCTGAGAATGAAAACTTAAAATTCTGCTGTTAAAGGGAAACCTTTGCTGTTAAAGGGAAAAGCGGATCTTCACATCAGACTATGCTTTTCTTTATACTCCTAAAACCAATAATTTAGAGGGTAATGCTGGCACATACACAAGCCCACCCAAGCTTTAGCACACACAATCACAACTGATGGCTGAGATGCTCACAAAGTGAGTTCAGAAGAATATGTTGAGCTGGCAAATGGACTGCAAATGAGCACAAGGAGACACACCACCCGTAGGCTAAGATTTACAGTGAATAGAAACGATTTATCTGCAGCCTTTATCCTTTATATTCTGTTATCAGTCTTACAAACATATTTGAAGCTAAAGTAATCAGATGAAGAGTAGGTTCTACAAGGTCAATTTTTCTCTGAAATGTTTCTATTCCCCTGTAGCATGGTTTTTACTGGCAACTTCGAGTGTATAAGCCTTACACAGAAAGACTGCATTTTCAGAACCAATCAGACAAGGACTAAGAAATAATATTCATAATGAGTTAGAATCAATACATATTTCTCAAGCGGGTGAAACTGTGAGAACATAAAGGATTTTGGGATATCAACAAGGGTTCTTTAAATGATTTTTCAATGATAAAGTCAGAAACTCTTGTTTGAGTCAACAAAAGAAACACTCATCTGAATAATAAAATTATGGTTTAGGAAATTTATTTGGCAAATTGAATGAAGATTGTCTAGCAGAATTCATTAAAAATCTACTTTCAAGAATAAATAAAAATAACATAATTAGCATATAAATTGTTTTTATGGAAAGTAGCTTCTGAAGTACTTGAGGTTTCTTAAAACAGCATGTAATTATAACAAATTTGAGCACATCTCCTATAATCTAGTGTACCTATTTGGGTATAAGCATAAACCTTCTACCCTCCATACAACTTCTTTAACCCCCAACTTCCATACTTAGGAACTAAGGGTAATTGACTTCATGAGTCACAAGGCTTAAAATTCTAGAGTTCTAGAATTCTATGAAATACATCAAGGTTCAGACCAGACTCTCTCCAGACTTTTACATGATGGATGACTGAATAGAACCCAAATTCCTTTATTGTGTGTATGTATGTATTACAGCAAAATAAAAAGATTAGTTTCTTGTGTAAATTCAGGCAATGGTATTTGTGATTTAGAATAAAACGAAAAGCTCTTGGCTTTGTTATTACTTTAGAAACAGGCCTAAGGGGCTGACGATTTTTTTATTTGAATATGCTATGTTAAATTGTTATAAATATACTATCATCAATGTACCCAGAATCATAAGGACTTGGAGGTGGCAACACACTTAGAAACCAACATTCTTATACTACAGATGAGGAGATCTCTACTGAAAGCCTAAGGATTATAGGTGCTACAGTAGGATGCCTCATATTATTCACATTCTAGCTCTGCCTCTTACTGTGAAATCAGAGGCAAGATACTTACTTGCCCTGCTCCTTGGCTTGTTTCTTCTTTTTATCCATAAAATGGAGATAATAATGGTACCTACCTCATAGGATTATTGCAAGAATCAAATGTGTTAATATATTTAAACACTAGAACCATGCCTGGTGCATAATAAGATTTCAAAAATGCTAGGAATTATATCATCTACTGTATTTATTAGTGGATGTAGACCAGTGAGAGTAAATAATTAACTATTTACTAAAACTAGGGACTTTTATTAACCCTACGCTTAATAAGAGTTTGAAAACAGGACAATCACCAAATGCCCCAGGCTTCTCTCCTCTGATCATCAGGGATTATGGTCACCTCTAGGGAACACACTTCATGGACATGATGGCAACCCAGATGACCCCCAGAGCAGGACATGCAGGATGTTGGAATATAATGGAAATAAGATGGAAATAATGTCACCTGAACAAGAGATGGAAAAATCGGGAGCATTTTGCCTGAAGAGATAACTTTGCTGAAACATAAAAGCAATCTTCAAATATCAGAAAAGTCATCAAAGAAAGAATTAGATTTAATATCTGTTTCTCCAAAGGCAAATTTGGCTGCTTATCAGAAAAAAACTTTTTAAGAACCTAAGATTTCTAATGGTAATGAGCATTCTCTCAACACGAATGTTAACATAAAAACAAGATGCGGCTTTTCAAATCCTGAGAGACGATTATGCTGAGGGAGCAGCTGGACTAGGTGACATTAAAAAATCTCAGAATTCTAGAATATTAGAACTTGAAAGGGACTTCAAAGTCATCTGGTCTGGTGGCTTAGTTGCCCATGAGGATCACCTGGGGAACTTTAAAAACAACACCAATACCAGATCAATTAAAATCAGAGCTTTCTGGGGTGGAGGCTGGCACTATTTTGTTTATTTGCTTTGCGTTGTCTTTATAATTCTCCCAGCTGGCTCTAACAGATAGCCACTGTTGAGAAACACTGCATTAGTTCACAAATGAGGCCACTAGGGCTCACTGCTAGAATACGATGGAACTAGCACTTGAATTCAGGTATTCTGCTGTGCTATTTTCAATTCACTACATTATGCCAAAAGTCCATGGCTTTATGATATCTGTAAGACTATAAATCACTCTGCAGATATAGGTTGGGGGGGGTATGTACTTTCAATTTTTTTCCCCAGGGTACAGATTATTCTCTAGTCTATTACGCCTTTTCTAATTTTATAGCCATGATATCATCGAACTTTAGTAAAAAAGACACACAAACTAATCTTGTACCAAGGGGTTTACTTTTAACTTTGATTTTGACCTACTTGAATCTGATTTCCTATTTGAGTAAGTGTTCCCTTGCATAGATCCTCACCACACATGTTACAGGAACCGGCTCCTTCTACTCAATTTGTGACCAAGAGAAATTGCTTGTAAATTCTTTTCCTTTTACAGGTGAGAAAGACTAAAAGCTATCTTTGCTTGATTTTGAAAGTCTTAATCAGTGTGCGACTGGGAGAAAAGCAATGGAGTGGGAATCAGGAAACTTGAATCCCTGACATGGGGTCAAGGCAAAGAACAGTAAACCTAGAACTGAGTGTTAATACACACCTGAGCATCTGCATCACAGACAGTTATCACCAGTTTCTGGTAACCACTTTTGCATGTCGTTTCAAATTAGAGGAATCCTGGCAGGTGGGAAAACCATGGCAATGGGAAGGACAATTAGCTTTATTCATCTCTATTCTGTCTTTGCCTGTCCACGCTAACTAGGGCCTTGAACAAGTCACTAGCTCTCCCTGAAACCCATTTTCTCATTTGTCAAAGGAGATGGCTCGTCAGGATCATCTCAACGGTGACTTCCAACTCTAATAATCCATGATTAGATAAGATCTACATTGTCAAGATCAACAGGGCTGGTCTATTATGTTTTACTGTATATAGTTGCTTTTTTCTGGGGACACAATCCACCAGATAGTACATTTGAATCCACATAGTCACCCATATTATAAAGGGCGTCTCTACCATACATATTGCACATTAAATTAAAACTCTAACCATTATTGCAAACGTGAATTCCATTACAGGTTAAACCATAACAGGAGCAGGTGTGAACGCCAAACTGGCACCTTACTCTCAGCACCAAAATACTCATACTAGGGACCAGAACAATGGCTCCATGAGAGAGAGATAAACATCATACAGGTTGAACGGCTGATTATAGAACTCATCATTTTCCAGAAATGGGCTTTTCAGATTGCTAAAAAGCAGACGAAATTAAGCTTTACTCAAAATCAGGAAATCTCCAACCCCCCCTCCCTCAAAAAAGTGTGCTATAAGAAATTCTAGTCATTTTTTAATGAAATTGTGTCTTTTAATATATTTGTAAGACAAAAACTACCTGAAGAATCATTTTATTCCTTTTAAGAAGAAGCTTAGGCACTAGACATCACAGATTGCTCAAGGCAGATTTTACCTAGTGATTTAATTAGTAAACAAGTTCAATGCTCCAAAATCATTTTGGAAGGCACATATGGAAAACTAGGAAAAATTCAAATGGATGAAAATTTAGCAATAATTATCTGTAAGAAAGAAAATATTAAGCAACAGAAAAACTCATTTCAATTGAAAACGATGCTCAGTTACAAGTGGTAACAAAGAGACATATGACTCTCCAGCAGAAATAAAGACTTTAGACAATAAATCTTTGCGGAAGAAAGAAGACTAGGATATATAAGGGGAAAAAAAGGGTGTTCCTATGCCTAATTATTAGTTACAGGCTCCCTGTTGAAATACCATGAGTATTTAAAGAAACAAAGGGCCAGGCAAAAATGGAAAACATCAACTGTAAATACGGCGCAGTTGTTTGAACTCTATGGTGAACCACAAAACGTCCTGAAACATCTGTGTTTTATTATATGGTTGGAAATAAAGAAGATTATATACTTTGAAATTTACTTTTTAAACTTACATTTTTCACGTGTCTAACAGTCTATAGAAAGAGCTCCATTTAAAAAATACAGTTTATCTTTCACTATTAATAAACATGGTCATGGGACTCTAATTTATCCTATTTTTTAGTAGCAAAAAAATAAACCAAATATTTTTAATGAATATAAGAGACTAGATAAAATTAACACTATTAGCTATTTTTAGAACATAAGTTCTTTCCAAAAGAAATTTCAAGACATGACAATGTAACAGCAGTGGAATAATAGACTGCTTGGTAATTTTCTTCTTCACGGAAAAAGCTCAGAGAAATAAAATTGTAAGATGTTACATAGTCGAACTCTGAAGAGCAGTGGAGGTAGGCCAGCCTGTAGGAGAGGTCCTCAGGCATCCAACAGCTGCCATCCATCAAATTGCTCTGGACCAACTCCATATCCACGTAGAATGGCTTGGCTTCCTTGTCTTCTCTTCCACCTCTGATCTCTGACCGGCCTGCCAAACTGGACACTGACACTGGCTTCGTGCTGACAGCTCCTGCTGTGTTAACTCAGCCTGGATCACCCCCACACTGCATTTACTAGCACTAGGTTTTGGCAACCCACTCACTCTCTCCTCAGAATCTGACCTCAGCTCTCTCCTTTTTTTCCCACTTCACTACTCCGCCTCAATCTGACAGCTTGCAGTGACCTTCTCTTGCCACAAAGACAGAAATGCCTTGGTGTTTCATGTGTAAAATTCTCAAGTCAAACACATCATACCTTCAGTCCCATTCTTTAGGGCCCCTTTCAGCCATCAAATTATTGCACTCCTATTAAAGCAGGGAAAGTCTAACCGAGTGACCTTGAATAAGTCTCAACTCCTCTTTGAGACTACACTTAATAGTTCCTCAGTTTCCTCATCTAAAAATTCAGGGATATAACACTAGATAACCTTTTAAGCTTACCTCCAACTTTAATAAAATTGCTTCTGTATTCCTAATCTCAGGGAAATGGCACCACAGGCACCTACATCCCAGGAGTCATCTGGAAACCCTCTCCCTCATCCCTGGATATAAATGAACACACCATTCCCTCTATCCCTGCCACTCTGTCTCCTATTCTTCCTGATTTTGCTGCAACTTCCTCTGTGAAGCCAATCTTAACCCTCCCACACCTTCTAGCTCCCCCACGGTTCAGACTTCTGCTTCAGGACTCTCTCCTGAGTATGAATTAGCTTGCGTGCCTTCCTAAGGGCAGAGGGCTTCTCTTATCCTCCAGAAAGATATGCTGGCACACAGTCAACAATGAATGAAGGAATGAACGGGAGAGAGAAAATTTATAAGGATTTTCAGACTCAAATATAAAAAGGGACTTAAATAATATTTTCTGTTGTCTGTTTTTTAAAACTTAGAAAACAAAACTCTGAGCAACAGGTAGATTAAAACAAGTGGAGTGGGGGGGAAAGGCTTATAGGTACCAGTTATGAGCCAGAGGATATGCTAAGCATTTTGACCTAATTTGATCCTTACAACAACTGTTAAAAGGAAGTAATGTTACTCTGTTTTACAGATGGAGAAAGGAAACTTAGAAAGCTTCATTAATTTGCCTAGTATCACAAAGCTAGTAAGTGGCAGGTCAGAACTTTACCCAAGATGATGTGACTCCCAGAGCCGATGCTCCTTCATTAGATCTTGTTACTGTCATGACCCACATCACAGCAGTGGCTCTCTGAGCAGTGCCCACTACAGCTAGCCCATTTTATCTGATATTACAATTCCAGAATTTCCCAAAGTACCTGGGGAAAAGTGGAAAACTCCACAAACACTGCAGCTGTGCTATTCATGTACAGACTCTCTACACTTATATGTTAGCTATAAAAACGAGCACCTTTAAAATGCAATATTCTAAAACTCAATCTTGTGCAGACATTATCTACCAGTATCAGTGCCACACTGCATTTCGGGATGTACTCTCTCATCTACTTGAAGCAATCCAGAAACTGCAATATAACAATATGGGCTTCAATGCATTGCATCTAATTTTATCATGAAAGACAAATGCTCCGCCATCCAGTTACCCCAGATGAAACAGTGACTGTTACAAACAGAAGAAAAAAGCAGGTGGCGTCCTGAAGGGAAAAGTGGAACTTGAAAGCTAAATGATTTTAAAATAGTAGGTCAACCAGTATTTTATATTTAAACAAAAGTGTTTAAGGAAACTTAAAGGATAAGTTTAAGGAAACTTTTGTTTAAGGAAACCAGGATAAAAGATGTGTAAAAACATTTCCAAGAGTCAAATCAGGAAAATATGCTTTCAACATTTTCACTTTTTTCCTTGGAAAGCTTTGGTGATTCAAACTTGAGGGGCCTATTATAGAGAAGAAATAAAAAGGAGTTACAAAGGCAAGAGAACAAAAGTGCATTTTACCTTTTATTCTAATGTCTTGGAATGGTCTTCCCATCCCTGCGATAAACTTATTTTTGACATTTCATCCTAGTTCCACCCTGTGTTCTTGTTGGAAGTCCAGTACAGCCCAAAACCACAAGGACAGACAGGGCTTAAGTCCGCTACACAGACCTGTACATCTTACATCAGAGTGGTCAAGCTTGGGGCCCCAGCACGAGAAAGACCTTCAGAACTTCACAGGCATTGAAGCATGCACAGAAAAAAAAAAAAAAACACCTTTATAATCATAAAAAAGCTGACGCCATATCCAAAATATGAATATAAGCATATTCTTTGAAAATACGTAGTTATTTACATATATAGTTCCATGTATATTCTACCTATGTTGCCTATAATATAGATGGCTTCTGTTAAGATATTAGTGAATTCTGGCTCCCACTGTAACTCAGGTGGGCCACCACCCCCGGGGAATCAAAAAGCAATTGCTATCTTTCCCATTTTTAGCTATAGGCCTGGAGATTACATCATTTTGGTGCTCTACACTTCAGGGTCTAATCATTCTAATGAAAATTACCAGAATTACTTATTTTGGGCTAAACTCTACAATTTAGGCCTTTTGGTTTATTTCCCATGAAGACAAGAGCTGGTCACACCCGCCCTCACAATAACCTTTCACAGCCCAGAATCATAGGCCAGAGCCATTAAATTCTTCATTTTCCCAGTTAAGAACCATGTCCCAGGGAATTATAGAGATACAGTTTTCATTTCTAAATAATTTCTATTTAATAATTATTGATAGCAGGCTTCTTTTAAAAGCTGCTATGTATACTTCTTCAACTGTAATCTTTGTATAGAAAATAAATTTTTAAATGTTTAACTTAGAAAGCGGGAGTTCCCCAATTTGCTGCCCTCCCCCAACACCCAACAGCACCACCATTAACACATTAGTATCTAATCTTCAAGATTCATACACATGATTTTTTTAAATGGAAATGGCATCATTTGATACTTAATGATATGATGGATTTTTTTTCCATTTATTCTTATAAAATAATAAAGTAGTAATATTTTATCAATATTATGTGCTAAGTATTATCCTGAGTGCTTTATAGGGATTTTCACATTTAATCTTCATAGCCAGTCCTTAAGTAGATACTCTTATTATTCCCAACTTATTATTCCCAATTATTCCCAACTACAGATGAGAAAACTGACAGAGAGAAGAATAACAACATGCCCAAGGTCACAAAATTAGTTTTAAGTATTGGAGGTGACACCGCAGGCAGCCTGAATGGAAATGTACACACTCTCAACCTTTTCTCTTCACCACGACATATGTATCAGTACACATAATACTACGTGGTTCTTTTTAATAACTATATTAATTATATGAATACAACATAATCTACTTAATTCCTGATTGACGGACATTTGTGTTGTTTTCGATTTCTTGCTATTGTAAACAACACTGCAATTAATGTCCTTGCACACACACATTAGTAATTTAAGTATTCAGCATTTTTTTTTCTTATTCTGAAATAATTTTAGACTTAACAAAAAAGTTGCACAAATAGTACAGAGAGAACCCTTCACCCAGCCTTCCTCTAATGTTAACATCGTACATAACCATACAATAACTATCAAAACCAGGAAATTAACATTGGTACAGCATTATTAACTAAACTACATTATTTGAATTTCACCAGTTTTTCCATTACTGTCCTTTTTTCTACGCCAGAAGAACCCTATCCAGGATTCTTCGCCCCATTTAGTAGTTGTGTTTTCTTGGTCTCCTCTAATCTGTGATAGTTCCTCAGTCTTTCACTAACTGGACACTAGGAAGAGGACGGTTATCCTGTGGAATATTCCTCAGCTTGAGTTTGCTAATGTTTTCTCATGTTTGCACTGGGGTTAGACGGTCGGGGAAGGATACCCCAGAAGCAATGTTGTGTCCTTCTTAGTGCATCGTATCAGAAGCTTTATGACACCCATACTCTCATCACTGGGGATGTTAACCTTGATCACTTGGTTAAGGTGGTGTGTGCTAGGTGTCTACACTGTACAGTTACTATTTTTCCCTTTGTAATTAATACCTTGGGAGAGAAACTTTGAGACTATGCAAATATTCTGTTTCTCCTCAAACTTTCACCCACTAATTTTGGCCCCAATGATGAGGCCTGTGTGCAACAATTACTGTGGTATTTGCCTAATGGTGATTTTCTATTTCCCTCTTTGCTTTTATATTTATTAATTAAAATTCTTCTAGAACAAAAAGCTGCCTTCTCCACCATTTGTTTATTTATTCCTTGGCTATTTATTTTTTTCTATGGAGTATAATCTAATTCTATCATTTTCTTGCTCAAATTGTTCTAGTGTTGGCCATTAGGGCCTCCAGATTGGTCAGGCTGTCTTTTTGGCATGCCTCTCTCCCTTTTTGGGCACTTCCTTAACCTTCTGGCACCCCAAGATATTCTAGGCTCCTCTTGCATTTTCCCTGCCCCAGGCCTAGAATCAAACCCTCCTCCAAGGAGCCCTGGTTCCTCTTATTGGTGAATGGTATTTAGATACCAAGGTCTAGACGCTAGGTTGGTCACTGCTACTGGGTGTCATTGCTTGTAGATGCTCTCAGCAGGCAGAGCTAGGAAGTATCTGGAGGTATATTAAGCCATGCATACACACCTAGCTACATCTGTGTATCTGTCTATACATTAGAAACTATGACTTCATACCGATAATTCCAATTCCAGTCTAACACCACAGGGCTCGTTTTAGCTTTCCCCCTTTCCCTAATTTGTAATTTCTTTCTCCCATAGAGAGAAACCTGGTTCTTATAACCTACAGTATATTTACTTATTTGTTTAATCCTATATACATGAAGTAATAGTTTCAGAATTGCTAGCTCATAGCATCCTTTACTCATAGGAAATAATGTGAAGTTTAGAAACTTACTGATTTTTTAAGGTTAAAATGGGCTTATCAAATGCAAATATTGCCAAATAATTATCTATTTCTTAATAATAATAATGTAAAAATACACCATAAATTGGAGTTTGGCCTTTTTATAAAAGTACATGTGTGGGTACTCGCAGGAGCACCAACACCACTTACTGGAAGTTAACAGCACTGAAAAGAAGTTAACTGCTGTTAACAGAGTCAGGTTTTAATTAAGTATTACAAACAAGGAAAATATAAGTACATAAGAAATTGAAGATATCGCCTAAGAGAGTTTCTAAAGGTTGTTTCATGTATTTTTAATTCAATTTTTCCAACAGAAAAATATATGTAGCTGATGTGGTGGACAGGCAGAAAAATACATTCTCAAAAGTGTCATCGTGGAAATATGAAGAGAAAAAAATGAGCGAGAGCAACAGCAATCTCTTAGAACTATCAGAAAATATACCTTAGCATATTAAAGTAGGAAAATGAATGGAAAAAGATGAAATAGGAAACAGTCCCTGGTATCTTTGGATATGAATGCATAAAGCTGTAATCAAAGCATCAGCAGAGATCACGAATGGTGACAAGAAGAACACTGCAACATGGAGAAGAAAGCAGCGCTTCCTCTGCAGGTGCTAAACAGCTAAAGTAATCACTGTATGAATTACTTGTATACTATTTACTCAGATGCAGAAAGCAAGTCCAGGAAAAAGCGATTTCTCCTCTCAAAGCTAGTAAAAAAGTGACACAGAAGAAGAATGAGTTTCCTTTAGTAAGCCTCTAATCATCATGACCAACACTTCAGGTTTGGGTGGAAGGTGGGAAGAGAAGAAAAGAAAACAAATACCGGCAAGAGATGGTAAGAAAGGTTTGGAAAGACTCTGGCATGCTTAGCATGCACTAGAAGTTTAAAGAGCAAAATGTGAGTCACCAAAGGAAAGTGAAATTTATTGATCCCCATTAAAAGATCCCTTGGCTTTTTGCCACCATACCTTCCCTTTTGAATTCTATTTCTCATATCCAGCTTTGGCAAAAAACACCAGCTAGCGGTGCTGGTTTCATTATTTTAGCCCTTATGTACACATCCTTTAGAAGGCTGAATAAAAATGACCACAGGCAGTTATATCCTTTGTGTTTTTAAAAGGTTGGTAGGAAGTATTCTAAGACTTTTTTGTATAGATGCATGCATGGCTTTCATAATAAAAAGGTATATGCAATCCCTTTCAAAAGCTTATAAATAAATTAGGTAAAAAGGAAGACAAGTGGTACAGAGTAATTAATACTCATAAAAAAGGATTTTTCCTTTATGTGGAATTACTACAAAAAGTCAGTTGATAAGGCTGCAGTGTTTAGACAGATGCCCCAAGGCCACAGCCTCACTCTGCAGAAGCTGAGACTGTACTGATGTTATCATCCACCTAAAGCAGGGCACAAATCCACTGGAAACGGTCCGGAAATATAAAGGAAGACTGGTACACTTTTATGGAAGGCTACAATCCCTGGTTTTCATCAGATCTGGAGTTTTAAAAAGTTTAGAAATATGGAAATAACTTTTTAGACTTTCATATCTAATTCTACTGGGTTCTAACAGCCAAAGAGAAGGTGACACAAAAATCACACTACAAAGTTGTCCCAGTCCTTTTAAAAATAATATTTCTACACATTAAATGTGTAACTTTTTGATATTCCTCCTGTTTTTCTACTCTGATCTATAAAAAGTATGACTTTATGCTACAGTGGCCTGAGAGGCTCAGTGTAAATAACAACTGACACACATGGAGGGCGTTCATGAGTAGGGCTGTTCTCAGTACATCACACATTGCCACCCCTCCTTTCTCCACATTGGTACTTAAACTGTTACCCCTACTCAGAGTGTTTTCTCCTATTCTGGCTCTGTAGCATAGATCAGAACTGCCTTTTAAATGATAACTAAAGGCTACCTCCTCGAAGGAGGTTTTTCCCATATGCTCCCCAGCTAGAAATCATTTCTCTTTATTCTGATAGCCTACAGCTTTTCATATGTAACTCTCTATTATAGGCAGAATTCTAAAGATGTGGACATCCCAAGATTTTCATCCTCTACTTATTTAACCAAACACTCATCTAGGTGATACTGGGAAAGAACTCTGCAGATAGAATTAAGGTTACAAATCAGCTGACCTTAATACAGGAAGATTATTCTAGATTATCTGGGTGGGCCCCTGTAATTACATGAGCCCCTAGCAGAACAGTCACTCAGGAGATGCACTGAAAGAGAAGAGCAGAGGAGAGATGAGGCACAAGCGGGGGTCAGAAAGATATGAAGAGTGGGACTTAACCCAGCATTGCTGGGTTTGAAGATGGAAGGAGACCAGAAGCCAAGAATGGGGGTGGCCCCTAGACGCTGAAAACGACCCCTAGCCAACGGCCAACAAGGAAACAGGAACCTCAGTCCCACACCACACGGAGCCGATTTCTGCCGACAACGTGAATGAGCTTGGCGTGGGTTCACCCTCGGAGCTTCCAGAAAGAAACATAAGCCTACTGACACCATGATTTTGGTATTGTGAATCCTGGAGCAGAAGAATTTAGGCCAACCCAAACCTGTGACCTACAAAATCGTGAGGTAATCAGTCTGTCTTGTTTGAAGCCGCTAAGTCTGTGTTAATTTGTTACAAGAGCAATAGAAAACTAATATGCTTTCTGTTGTACTTTATCCTATGTAATAGTTCAAATCTCAGTGGACACTAGAATTATCTGAGGAGTTTTTTAAAATGCATACGGGCCCCATCCCCAAAGATTCGAAATTGGTTAGGGATGGAGGGGACAGCAGGTTAGTTTTGCCATAGGTTAATTTTGCCTATACTAGAACTTCAGCTAACAAAATTATGCATTGCATATGTTTGTATAAAGCTTCTTTCATTCATGATGTGGTGTGTGTCGGTAATCCATTCCTTCTTATTGGGTATCACATTGTATGGATATACCATAGTTTATCCATTCACCTGCTGATGGGCATTTGGGTTATTTCCAGTTTTGGTCTAGTATGAATAAAACTGCTATGAATATTCTTGTGACATATGCTTTCATTACTCTTGAACTGCTGGATCATAGGGTAAGTGTATGTTTAGTTCTATAAGAAAGTTCAAGACCTTTCTCTGAAGTGTCTATACCACTTCCACAGTTTCCATCTGAGTGAGAATATATCAGGAGCCTACTCTTCTCTCTTCACCTAAATAATTTCAATGAGCAGCCAGAGTTGAGAACCATGATCCTAGATGAAAAATTCCTTCAGGGCAGGAGGCATGTCTTACTCATCACTGTTTCCCCCAATATATTCATCTTTACCAAAGATCTTTACCAAAGCAGGAACTCACGAATCCTATAAAATTTCATCTTGATCCAGCTTCTGACTTTGGCCATACATGGCAAATCTATCACGTATGCTTTCTATACCCAAACACAATTAGTGTCTAACACTGAGTAAAGCATTTCATGATCTGTGTAATGATGGATCCAATATTTGTTTTCCCTACCAAATTCTGAGCTCCATAAGGGCACAGCCTGTGTCCATCTTATTAAGGGCTACACCCAAATCTAGTGCAGAGATTGGCACATAGCAAGGCCTCAATAAATAAACAGCGTGTTTTGGGGAAAGAAAAATCCTTTCCCCAAGTTTTTTGTTGCTTTATTTTAATTAAAACAACAAGGTAGAAGTCTCTACTCTGGGAGGGTCCTAGGTCTATAGCTCTAAATATTTTGGGGAACAAAGATCCTTCTGAAAATCTGATTACAGCTATGAATCGCTCACTCTCTCTCTCTCTCAAAAAAAAAGATGGAATTATGTGTACACACATACATAGTCACGACTCTGCATACAATACCAAGTTGTTCACGTGGTGCTCACAGAGCCTAGCCATGCTCAGAAATCACTGCACTGGTTTTTATATGAAACTGCAAGCATTTCTTTCACAAGTATTTGTTGAATATCTGATTTGTCCCGGAATTACACCAGGTATAAGGAATACTCTGAGCAAACAGACACAGTCTCTGCCCCTAAGAACAGGGGTAGGGAGGAGGTTACATACAAGTGACAAGCAATAATACTGTTTAATCAAAATTCAGATATTCTCAAAATCCATAACTCTTTTCAAAGATTTCTTTTTTGCCTAAGTCTATAACATACAACTAACAACCTGAAATGCAAATAATCCCTCAAGGTAATATTTTGGGTATACAGATTTACTTTTGATTTATGTTTCTGGAAGTGAAAGGAAAAGAGAAAAGGAAGAGTAATAACTTATCTATGTTGCATTCTCAAGGAATGATTGCTTCTGATTGCTTCTAGAATTAAGCAACCTCATGGTGAAATGACTTGGCCCAGAAGTAAGCGTTGATGTCCTCAGGTGGTCTTCTTCAAATGGCAGTGTGTCAAAATGAACACAGTCATTCATTTATCTGGCAAAGAGTGTGAGGGTATCGGAAATCTCAACAGACGGTCTGGCGAGACGATGAGGGAGAACCACAGGAATGTGTGTCTCCACCGACCATGAGGCAGGAGTCAAGAGGAAGGTTTATGGACCTGCATCATCCTTATGAGGTCTGGGAAAGCGTGTTTCCGAGAAAGCAACATTACAGTACAAAAACTATGCTGCTATCTATGGCAAGTTTGAGGGAAGGGTAAATGTTAAAATAACTAAAAAACTTTAAAAGAACAACAATAAAAATCCAAAATTGAGAGGGAATGGAGTTCAAGAACATTTTGGGGTAGAGAAATGAATTATTCTATATTAGCGGGTTTTCTGATTGAAGCTAATTTCTTTAAATGCCAAAATCTTTATAAAATAGTTTTGCTGGCAATCTTTCCAAATCTATTTCACACTCTCTGTCTCCTTAATCAAACTAAGTAAACATAATGCAACATTTCTGATGTCTCATGAAGCACATCCATTACTCCACTGTGCTATAATACAGCCATTCTCTGAGAAGCTACTGACTACACAGACGTGCCTGCCCCTTGTCAAAACAACTCCAGCTGTTCTACTCGGAGACCAGTGCTTTCTAAGGTTGCATTTTCTCTTCACCTCATTATCAAATCACTTCTTGCTAACATCCATATCAGACTAACAGCACTCCCTCCAATTTCATCCTTCTGATTCATGACTAACTAGGAAAATCATTGATTTTTTCAAAATAATTTCAACTTAAAAATTGAAACAACAACCTAAATGCTTGTAGCCAGCCCTGGTGGTCTAGTGATTAAGATTCCGCACTCTCACTGCCACAGCCTGGTTTGTCTCCCAGTCAGGGAACCACACCACCCATCTGTCGGTTGTCACACTGTGGCGGGTACATGTTACTGTGATGCTAAAAGCTATACCACCAGTATTTCCAATACCAGCAGGGTCACCCATGGTGGACAGGCTTCAGTGGAGCTTCCAGACTAAGACAGACAAGGAAGAAGGACCTGGCCACTCACTTCTGAAAAAACTTGGCCATGAAAATCCTATGAACAGTAGCGGAGCATCGTCTGATACAGCACTGGAAGGGGAGAGGATGGTGCAAAAAGACTAGGCAGGGTTCCGTTCTGCTGTACACAGGGCCGCTAGGAGCTGGAATCAGCTGATGGCATCAACAACAAAAATGCCTGTGTTTTATTAAATTATTATAGCAAAATCAATTGGATGTGGCTATTACCTTGTCAATGAAGAGCTGGCTCAGAGATGATCAGTGGCAGGTGCCTAGTCTAGTCCACAGTTTTAAGCTGTTGTTTGTATACTGGTACCTGGGTCTACATGGCTGTTTGCTTAGGATACACCAGGGAGGAAGATTAAGCCAAAAATTTTAAAGTAAAAATTGTGGTTATTATTAAAAATAGGCCATAAATGAGGGTCTGAGTAAAATTTGTAAGGTTTATCACACTTCAGAGTTATTTTTATTTTAATTTTTTGTGTGTTTTCAACGTTTTGAGTCTTTTTCAGACAACTGACCTTCACATAAATGAAGCATTAAAACAACTACAAAATAAATTGTTTTCCTTTATGGGATTTTTTTTTACTGTACACGTAGAAATGCCTTTAAATTAAAATGTGTTTCTCCATATCCTTAATGGATAGTAAGCAGTGTTTAGGATGAAATATTTGCTACGACAGTTTACTTGCCATTGGGCTGCAGGCCTGTTAAAAGAAGCGCATCACTCCAAGGAACCCCTCCATCCTCATCTGGTATGTCATAAGCATAAGGAGGATGGTTTAAATTCAAAATGTGACCTATTACATTCATATCATTATTACACATTCATGCTTGAGTGGTAGGAGCAGCCACCTTGATGGACAATGTTATGACGTTTAAAAAAATGCTCCAAACATACAAGCATTCTCAATTCTATGGACACATCTGAATATGAAATTCAGGAGCACTTCTTCATGATCAAATTCAAAATAGCATCTATCTGAGAATCATTAATACTCCACTCCATTACAGTACCCTTAACGATTATTACCTCCCTACTCAAACTTTTTTCCTTTCTTTTGTTTTTTTTTTTTGGTTAAAAATCCATTGGTACTCTTTAAGCAGCATCTGTTCTATCAAAATGTTCTAACAGATTTCTTTTTGATGGATTTTTTTTTAAAGCATGAACATAATTTGTGGATCTTCAGCTACTTTAAAGCATTATCCTCATCATCGTCACTGTTTTTCATTCAGGGTCTGAACCTTACCAACGGTAGCATCATTATTCTGTCCATGACAAGCACGTGACTGGAAGCAGTAGCATGCTTCCAGATCTCCATGGGGAAGGCAGAAGCAGAAACACACCACGAACCTTTTGTCACAACTCAGCTTGATTCATTTCACTGAAAAAAGCAATATTCCATATTTTAAGCCAGAACCTTTAAAGCTTTTCTCTTAAAAAGCTCGCTAATGCAGCTTTTCTCTTAAAAGACTCTCCCGCTTCTACCGGGAGAAGCATCCAAGCCCTTTTCTTCCATAGATACTGTTGCTACCAGGTTCCCATGACCTTCTCTCGGAGAGAGCTCACCTACTCTAGGCAACAGTTGATGCGCTTTTTTTAGCTACACTTAAATACCACCCATAAGTTCCTATTTTCAACTACATACTCCGAATATAACTCAGATCAAGTATTTTTGAGAATTCACTTCAGGCTTTTCATTTATAAAAAGTTCAGACTTTTTTCAGACTGGGCCTGCTTCTTTCTCTCATATAAATCTTTAGGAGTGTGCCTTTGAGAATGCTGCTACAACAAAAGTAATTTTCTTGGATTTAAATCTGAACTTTCTTAAGTACACACTTTTTTTTTGGGGAGGAAGGTCAGCTCTGAGCTAACATCCATGCCAATCTTCCTCTTTTTGCTGAGAAAGACTGGCCCTGGGGTAACATCCGTGCCCATCTTCCTCTGCTTTACATGGGACGCTGCCACAGCATGGCCTGACAAGCAGTGCATCGGTGCGCGCCTGGGATCCAAACCCGGGCTGCCAGCAGCTGAGCACACGCACTTAACCGCTACGCCACGGGGCCAGCCCCACAAGTACACACTTCTTTGTCTAAACCAATAAATACAACATAAAAGTTAAAACTTGAGAGATATGATTTGAGTTTACGAAGGAAAAAAAATGACATTAAGAACACTCCCAATATTTAGATTGAAAGGATACTTAAAGATCACAATAGAGTTTTTCCAACTTCCTCTTTGCCACAGACTACTTTGCTCAAAAAACATCACATGAGTGTTTGAGCACAACAGAAAAACAGAGCAAGAAGTTCTGGTCGGGGTGGGGAGTGGTGACAGGCAGGGGTGGGTGCTGGATACTGTGGGCTACAGGAGCCTGAACTGAAAACCTGAAACTTATAGGCACAGCCCAAACATCTTATTTCACAAAGAAACCAAGGCATAAAGAGGTGAAGTTATCAGCCTGAGGCTCCATTACTAGTCACTAGTAGCACTAAGGCAGGCTCGGAGCCCAGTGGCTTCCACAATCCAGTCACAAAAACTAAAGCAGTGCAAAAAACAAAGCAGCTAACGTTTATGGACACGTGAAGGCGTTCTAGATGGCACAATGCTGGCCCCTGAACACACATCATCTTATTTAATCCTCACAATGACTCTTGCAGGAAGGTATTATTATCCGTTACACATGAGAAAACTGAAAAAAGTTAAGTTGCCTGGTCACGGTAAAACATTGGGCTTGCTTTCCAGATCTGACAGTACTCAATCCACACCGCCACAAAGCCTCCAGTACAGCTGGCCTAATAGATCAAACACGAACTCAGTAGAAACAATTAGGGTTTTTCTACTTTTTCTTGTTCTTGCACTCCATGTAGCTTAGAACACAGGAGATATGGGAAGGGAAAGAAGGGCAATCTTGGAAAACAATTTAGCAACAGAAACTCTAACAACAAGCTCAAAATAATCCAACAGCTAATATATTTCCCTCAATACTTTCGCCACCCATGTCCAAGCCACCATTCCTTCTTGCATGGACTATTGCAACCATTTCTTTACTGTCTTTTCCATTTCTACTACTTCCTTCCAAACAATTCTCCACAGCATCAAGTAATAATAATTAATTTTTTAAAAAATAGATTCATGTGACTTTTCAGCTTTCAACTCTTGAAAATAATTCCCATCGCCTTTTTCTTAATACACCATTGTTTTTAATGCTGCTACATAGTTAAATCTAACCTGTTGATCATGATATTCAGTACTCTGAAAGAAAGACCAAGAGTAGTAAAATTTCATTAAGCTAATTTTTAAACGATACCTAAATCTCTGGCTGAATGGAGAAAAACTGTCCCACTTGCCTTTCTTTTTCAGTGGACCATTTTTTCCCACTGATTATTTTGAGATAATTGTAGATTCACATGCAGCTGTAAGAAAATAGATTTCTTTTTCTTTCCTTTTTTTTTGGTGAGGAAGATCAGCCCTGAGCTAACATCCATTGCCAATCCTCCCCTCTTTTCTTGAGGAAGACTGGCCCTGGGCTAACATCCGTGCCCATCTTCCTCTACTTTATATGGGAGGCCGCCACAGCATGGCTTACCAAGCCGTGCATCGGTGCGCGCCCGGGATCCAAACCTGCGAACCCTGGGCTGCCGGAGCATGCGCACTTAACTGCTTGCGCCACCTGGCCGGCCCCAAAAATAGATTTCTTGTATCTTTTACCCAGTTTCCTCCGATGGTAACATTTGCAGAACTACAGTATAATACCACAACCAGAATACTGAAATTGATAAAACCCGATCTTATTCAGATTTCTCCAGTTATACTTGTCGTCGTTGATAATACTGGCAGCAAAGATGAAAGAGGAGAGAGCAAAAATGGGGGGAATTGTTGCCTAAAAGCAGGCTTTTGGTAGTGCAGGGCAGTTGTCAGCATGAATTCTCCCCGCTGAAAGGCTCCACTGAGACAGGGAGAGGAAACTGTGAAGTGGGCTGCACTGGCTTTGCTCTCTCTTTTTTAGAAGACTCCTCACAGCTCTTGCTGTCCACTGCGTACACAGGTCCTTTTCAGAGTTTGAGCTTATAAAAAATTGCTTATCTCTAAATCTTTAATGGCTGATTTTTTTTTTTTTTTTTTTGCCTACCCTTACATACAACTGTAAGGGATTAAAAAGCCTAATGGTTATGAACCTGCATAGTATAATTTTACATTTCCTAATTATGCCTCTTCCTTGTCCAACAAAACACATTAATCTATTTAAAATGTGGTGTTCTTTGTTGATCTTTTGAGTCTGTTTGTTTAAATGCTACCCTCCTGGCTAATTTCTCCAGCATTCTCACAAATTATTTTTCCCTAAATATACCAAATGAGAAAACTGCATATGAAACAAAACATATAATGCTTTCAGCCAACTATATACGTTAAAGAATGGATGTAGGTAACCTATATATTCTTAGAAACTTTTTTTAAAAGAACCTCACCTACGTTCTGTCTCTTGGGAAAGAAAGAGAGAACAAATGCATATGAATAAGAACTTTTATTAGGATTCTAACCAATTGAATATGCAACACTCTAATTCACTATGTTATTTATCATTTCATTAGCAGAATGAAGTATATGAATTCCACTAAGCCAAGCAGCTGATTTTCATTCTTTCAATTTAACTGCCACTCCCAACCACCCTGCACACCCCCTCCCCACCCACGCACACACTTCACTATTAACTACAGACCTGAGAAAGTGCAAAAACTTTTGGTCTTCCCTTAAGAGACTGCAAGCTAATTTCAAAGTTAATAAACTCCCAAGTAAAGGAGATAGAAGCAAGCTATTTCTACCACAAAAATCAAGTTTCTTAAGAATATTCTGAAGTCAAACATCTAATCATAAGCAACAGCCCGAAAGGATGGCATGTTATTGACTTGCCCAAGCAAGATTTATTTATCTTGCTTTTTAATGATTTCTAGTGACACTGCCTTGTAACTGCAATTATTCTTAAAGCTATTTGTGTACTTAAGCAGATTTAGGTGGAGGTATGTTTTAAAACACTCTGCAAATTGTACTCAGTTTTGTTTTTTAGTTATAGTAAAATCATTTTCAAAGACTTGGGTGTTTTGTTGTTTCTGTCCTCTCCATCATTAGGATGATATTATTGGGGCCCAGGACAGGCCAATTCAAAATATCCCACAATGGCATATTGATTATTTCCAATTAAAGTCACTTGAGAAGCAAAAAGGGCATTCTGACCCTCCTGTCTCTGTCCCCGCTGAAGGCAGGAAATAAATCTCCCCTGTGAAAGGTGCCCTCCTCACACCAGGAGACAGAGAGACATCGACATCCTTATCACCAGAGCTAGGAAATTTAGGGCGGGAGTAACCTTGTCACTTTTTTACTAATTTACTACTCCAAGCCCAAACTCTGCTTCGAGTCCTTACTAATTAAGCACCCAAACCTAACTTTCTTTGTCCTGTCAATTCCTCACAAATTTATTATTTCTTTGTGTAAAAAATATAAAAGATGCCTGCTTTGGTCACTTCTCTGAGCATCATTTTTATGATCTCCCATACATACACATTAAGTCGGTTTTTCTCCTGTTACTGTCTCGTGTTAATTTTATTATTAGTATAGCCACAAGAACTCAAGAGGGGTAAAGGAGGAAATTTTCCCCTCCCCGACAATGTAAACATTCTTAAAATTAAAGAACAGATTTTTTAGCTAAATTTTTTTTCTAATTCCCCTTGCTACCTATTGAATTCAGCTGCTGCTCAAGAAAAAAAAAATTAAAGATCTAACTATGACTAGGATAAAAATATTAAGGAGAACATTATGTCAGTATCAAGTGGTAGGTGGCAATAAGAAAACTGGGATAGAAAACAATTAGGATTTCATGTTTTGTTGTCAAAATCTTCAGTCTGGATGTCTCCTCAAAATGAAATTATCATGCAGCCAATAATTGACCTTCCTTCCCATATCTTCCTATGCCACTTTTCACTGGCTTCTTTTCTCTTCTTTCATATTGTTTTCTCCCTTCTTGCATGTAAATATATTTTGAAATGGCTTTTTCCCCTCTACGTGTATAAACAACGGGTGGCCATCACCCATCCCTGTGTCTCTCTATTTATGTACAGTAGTCTCCCCTTATCCACAGGGTATATATTCCAAGACCCCCAGTGGATGCCTGAAACTGCTGATAGTACTGAACCCTATATATATTATGTTTTTTCCTATACATACTTACCTATGATGAGTTTAATTTATAAATTAGGCTCAGTAAGAGATTAACAATAACTAATAAAAAGTAGAACACTTATAACAATGTATTATAATAAAAGTTACTGTGGATCTCAGCAACATCAGCCTATGATTTTTTTCTTTCCTTATCAACTTGAGAATTTTCACCTTTTCACTTAAAGGAAGCACTGCACGGCTTCTCTTTGGCATATCCAAATTGCCAGCATCCTTACTCTTGCACTTTGGGGCCATCATTAAGTAAAGTAAGGGTTACTTGAACACAAGCACTGCAATACTACGACAGTCAATCTGATAACTGAGAAGGTTGCTAAGCGACTAACGGCTGGTAGCATATGCCGCGCGGATACACTGGACAAACGGATGATTCACATCCCAGGTGGAATGGAGCAGGATGGCGTGAGATTTCATCATGGTACTCAGAATGGCGTGCAATTTGAAACTTATGAATTGTTATTTCATTTGATATTTTTGGACCACAACTGACAGTGAGTAACTAAAACCAAGGAAAGTGAAACCGTGGATACGGGGAGGACTACTGCAATAAGAAATGGGGGATTATCAACCATCAGAGTTAGAAATGGAAAGCAGACTGGACTGAAGATAAAAATGTAGGTTTTCTGTTAAAACCAAGAATAGAAGTTCATAGGAAACTCAGAAGAAATAAAACTTAGGGAAAAGGAAGGCAAAGGAGTAAGGTGCTGCTACATTTTGAACATGAGATAGAGGAACATTCAAGAAAAGTTTTAATTATTCTACAAAGAGTTTCAGAAACATGCATATGACGACACGCCAACACTCTCACCAGGTCCCTGGTATCTGCCCCTGAGGGGACTGAGTGGAAGAGATCCCCAGGCTAAAACAGTCAAGAGTCTACAAAACTGCGGAAGCAAGGCTCTACCACCGACAGTCCCTGTCCTGAGCCTTCTGGCCTAGGACTCCCTATTTGGAGAAAACACAAGCCAGGAGATAGACATTTAGCAACGCTTCTTCTTCCCCAGAGAATTTTAGACATTTCAAATAATTAACATCATTAATATGCCAGAACTATCTTGACATCTTTGAAAGAAGACAAAAACTAATTTGCTTCCTCAAAAGCTGTTCAAGATTCCAGTACTAGTTTAAGACCCTTGCAGTACCACCTCTACTGTTACAGCATCAAAGACCCAAACCAAACATAAGATATAAAAACATGGCAAGAGGGACAGGCCCAGGAGAAAGAGACTGTTAACAAGGTAAAAAGGCAAGGAAAATATAGGGTTAACTAAGGTTCATTTTCAGGTGCCTCCACAACGTTAAGACAGACTACAGAACAAACGCCTCTTGTAGAGGATTTTCACGGCTATTTGGAACCAACAAGTCTTTGGAAAGAAAGTCATAAATTATGAGGATTAAAAACCTTAGCACAAAAGGAAGAAATGCTCAAGGTCAAGGTCACAGACTGTTCCTTTGAAAAAGCAACAGGAAGCCTGTGCTTAGACTAAAAAGGGATAGGGGATAGACGTCTTTGTCTATTGACAGTAATCCCACTTGACCATAGGAGTTGTAAAACACCTTAGGTCCAAACACCTACAGGAAGGGATGGAGTCCCTTTCCAGTCCACTTTGAGTCAGGTAAAGAATAAAACAATATTAAAAATAAAAAGTTATAATAGCTAACAAATATAGCATTTACTACATGCTAGGACTCTACTGGCTTTATGTATTAACTCATTCAACTATTAAAACAACTAGATGAGATGAGTACTAATAAAATCTCCCATTTCACAGATGAGGAACTCAGGAGACAAAAGCTGAAATGAATTTGCTCACAATCCCTCAGCTAGTAAGAGAGGGGAGCTGGGATTAGAATGCAGCCAGTATAGCTCCCAATAATCAGAATCATCATACTACCGTGTCTCTCAGGAAGTTCAGCCTCCAATCCAGAGCTGGCCCACATTTTACATTCTCATCCTTCTCTATTCATGTCCTTAAGAATTTTACTATTTATTAGGGAGTCTTAGGAATGTCTTATTAAATCTATCAGAACCAAAAGCAGAACATCCCCGTTCCCCTTCTTTTCTACTTTGTGCCCTGTGACACATGAAGGTAAACTACACCCAAGTGTTGGGATGGGCAGGCCCTGTAGAGCCACAAAATATGCCAGATGGTTTGGCATATTTTGTTCAATGAATTACTATCTTGATTTGGTGAGGTAATAGGGAGAGGCAATAATGAGAAAGGGAGAACATTAATGTTTATGGGTGGGAGATGAAATGAAATAATGACCTAAATAATAAAAATAAGTGTTCTACTGAAATCATACCTATACTTCAAAGGCCTATCTCAAAGATCACATCCTCCCAACCAGACTTCAGGTTTAAAGAACCTAAATAATATTCTATCCCAGTTGGCCTTTGGTACCCAACTTTTTCCAATTTATATTACAGATATATCTATAAATTATACTGTAAGCAACTTGTGGGAAAAAAATTCTTATTTGCACAAAGCACTCATACCTGTTTAGTTCATCTGAGTGAAAAGCGAAACTGCAGTGGAACTGTAAATTGTGAAAAAGGGCTCAGTGTATCATCTAGCCCTTTAGTGTAGTCTAAGGCAAATTTAAAGCAAAATATTAACTGAAGTCTCTGAATTAAAGGCTTGAAACAAGTTTCACATTTTTCATACATTTAAGTATGTTATACTCTATATTTTTCATAACTATTTCTGTTGAGAACAAGCAGAATTCAGTTTACACTTTTAATACGGAATAACTATCCATTTTAAGGGAGGAAAAAACCCTCCATCTTTCTCAATTTTGTGATCTCTGAGGACAAGGGCCCTTTTGGTTCCAGCATGTTCTCCAAATCCACAACACCTGGTGAACATACAGTGGGCCTTCATAAACATTCCCAACTACACAACCGCACTCAACAACAGACATAAATCCAAATGTTACTTTTGATCCAAAGAAATCTAAAAGTAATAAGGTCAACATGTAACATTAGCCTCAGTTCAATCCATGTAACTTTAAGCATTTTACCTCATAACTTAAACTGAATGTTGTACATGCCTGTAATTTTTTAAGTTGGAGATGGGGTGGAAGAAGAGAGATAGGGGTTACTTGGAACCTGTAAGATGATACCAAATGTTTTTGTGTTTATCTGTATGTATGTATGTATCTGCATGACGTGTATAATCATATTTTCCACCAAAATTCAAATTAATATTCTACCCAATAATTAATCTCAGCAGAGAATCAAGAGATAGATATGGAGAGAGAGAAAAGAAAGACACACAAAAGGCAAACAAAAGAAAAAGGAGAAGACAGAAACAGAGAGGAAGAAAAGGAAGGGAAGAGGTAGGTGGGAGGAGAAGGAGAAGGGAAGAGAGGGGGAAAGGAAGAGCCACATAAAGAGTGAAATGAAACAAAAATGGTTTGAAGAAAACCTTTTCTTGCTGAAATTTGCAGTAAAATCCAGATTTCTACTGAAATGGAAAACTCGCATCTTGGGTCGGTGAGTGGCTGGGGTTTGTTATGAAAGCATATCAATATTTTACTTGACAATTGCCATGCTAAATGCCACTGTTATTTTCAGTGTCATTTCACTGTCATCTTCTCACAGTAAATAAAGAAAAATATAATACATATTTTTCCCCCTGAGGTTTGTAAACATGATCTCAGTTGTACAACTGCAACAAATCATCCAGCAAATTCCTGGTAGAGTAAATCAAAGAACATATGTTTACCCAAGATGAACAGTAGCCACTGGACTGTACATTAACTATGTTTGGTTTCAGACAGCTCCATTAAACATGCTCTAAATCTGCCCAATAATTTGCCCACAGTCATACTACCATGAGCTACCACTAAAATCTAAAGGCTTCACTACGAAAATTTTTCCTGTCAGTTTTCATTTCTGACATAACTTGATAAAAGTCTCACAAATCCTCTTAGAAAGATTCCATTATTTTCCATGCTAATACCACTAAACTGAAAAAAGACTCGTTAACATGTGTACATGTTCAGTGGATGTACAGAATATATTTATCATGTCATATTCCAATACCTTTTATCTCCCATTTGGAATTGTAGCTTTAGAAATGGCAGCAAATCTATAAAGAACCAACTTGAAAAATACCTTCCTTATATAGTAAGCTGAAGCTACTTTTCTTTCTGCTTTTTTCATAATGTTATTTGTTTAACAAGCTGCAATTAAAGTAAGACTTAGAACCTCCTAATACCATATTTTTATAACTTCTTTCATTTTCCATATAGTATGTCTTTCCAAATCTAGCAGAACTCTATTATATATACTTTATATAGTTTAAAAGTCATATAAAACATAATAAAGGGGCCCGCCCCGTGGCGCAAGCGGTTAAGTGTGCGTGCTCCACTGTGGTGGCCCGGGGTTCGCCGGTTCGGATCCCAGGCTCACACCGACGCACCACTTGTCAAGCCATGCTGAGGCGGTGTCCCATATAAAGTGGAGGAAGATGGGCATGGATGTTAGCCCAGGGCCAGTCTTCCTCAGCAAAGAGGGGAGGACTGGCAGATGTTAGCTCAGGGCCAATATTCCGCACAAAAAAAAAACATAATAAAGGACTAATCTCTCAGCTGGTACATTTCCATATTATACCATGACTCAAATGTGCCACCCTTCTTAGCAAATTCATTCAAAGGAACTGATGACAAAAGAAATCTACATGTGTATAAAGTTCTTACAGAGAAGGCTGGAATCAAATAGAAATCTGTAAAAATCACATTCTCACCATACACATCTTATCCTGAACTTCTAAAATATTCACACCCATTATCAATCAATCACAAATTATATTTGATCAAATGCACATCTCATTTATGCTGCTGTAGAATGTTACGAATTCCAAAGTTGATTGTGTTGTCTCCTCGAAATCAATCTGATCATAGGGAAAAACATGTTGATTATGACCAATAATAAAGCCAAGTACAAATAATTCAGGCATTCTACAATTACCAGACTTAATTTAATCTATTTCCGGAGACAACCTGAGTGGCTCTGTGACTAGGGACTGAATATAGGCAGAAGCGCTTCCCTTATAGTCTGCAAATTCTTTTTTGTTTCCACAGTGACTATACCTTTGTGACCCTTCTCAATTTATGACGGTCTGCTTACAAATAAAAGTTCAAAAGCTGTCTACTACCTATTTTTACGAATCATTCCAAGTCTACTTATTATCCCAGTATTATTGATTACAATGTGGACTTTTAGGAATTATTAATTGAAGGGTACTTTGCAGTCTGACACATCAAGGACAAGGCCCAATAGAAACATCACCAATAAAACCAAGAGCAAAAACCAAAATACTTGCATGATCCTTAGCCTGTCTATTTTGAATTAAAAAGTAAGCAGAAAATATAAACTTAAGTATATCTAAAAACCAACATTTCAATGCTTACTTTCAGTAGATCCTTGGAGAAATCACCACCCTCATTTACCCCTTGGAGGTTTGCAATGAACTCTTGGCAGGTCATCTTCTTTCCAATATTCTGGAATATAGGCAAATAATACATCATAATGACATATACAGAATTAAGATTAATTCTTAAAATGTGATTAAGTAAAGCAAGATTGAGTTGGATTTTCAAAACAGGAATACACACACACCCCCCAAAATATGTGTATATATATACACATACATATAATACAAATTTATATGCATAAGAAAAACTAGATGGCTTATGCTTTTAAAACTGTCAGTAAATACAAATAGCAAAATTATGTCAAACTTTTATTTTAACCTATGAAAAAAATCTGAAAAATCTATACATTCATATAAATAAATAATGTAGTTTTTAATGAAAAATATGAATAAAAATGACATTTCTGAGCTGAACTCTGATAGCTATTTATTTGCTTATTTATTTGTATTTCCTAAATAGTGTCAAGAAACGTGAAGGATCTGAGATTTTAGCTTACTTTCAAGCTAACGTCAGCCCGTCACAATCTCATGAATGCTGGCAGAAGAAGTAAGACTCCTAGGTCAGAGGCACAGGAATTTATTACAACAATAGAAGTAGCCAGAATATCAGTATTGTCTTGCTCCAGTTCCCTGAATCCCACTTCTCACGGAGCAACTTGAGTAGGGCCAGCTGACACCTACACACACAGTGGGCTGCGATACAGGAGAAGAAGCCTGAGATTTGGGAACCTGAATCTTCATAATGGACAGTAAGCACGCTTGCCCCTTTGCTCTAAAGAGAGAAATCAGCTCTTACCTTCCAAAGCTATAAGCAAATCTATCCACTGCTCTGGGGTTACTATATCTTCCAAAGCTGCTCACTATAGAAATAATCTTGAAAGACAGACCAAAACAAAGGCAACCAAAGCTTCTGTTCACAAAAGGTACAGAAAAGCAAGAGACCAGTGGAGAACTGTCTCCAAACTTGCTGCCAAGCTGATTGAAGGATAATAAGTTTAACCAAAGAAAATCTCATTAAGAAACAAAACATAGTTAGAAAATCTAAACTCCAAAAAGAGAAAAGATACAAATTTGCTGACTGGGAAAACTAATAAAATTACTATGACAGAGAGTCACCTGCTATGCCAACTCCAACCAACTGGTAAAAGCTGCCAGTTGTGAAGGATTCTGAGGTTCACTCTGAACACCAACAGAAATCCGTCATGAGTGCAGGAGAGGGATGTAGAACACAAACAAGTGGCACAAGCAGGGGATCCTGGGCAAAATGTGGTCCAAGCGAACAGGAAGTACACGCACATATTAATATCCCTTTGCAGAGTACACACACAAATAAAACGTATGCTCTGCAAGGCTATTTTATTCAGAAAAGACTAAAAGAAGGGTACAACAGTAGTCTTCAAGCTGGGGCAGAACATTACTGGAGATAGACTTTAAAAGGGATGCAACGCCACGGATAGTTTTAAGTGAGTATGTATACAGAGCCTTAACTTTAAAAGTACAGATCTGCCTGAGAACATATACACTTAGGTGTCTTAAAAGTAATGGCTTCCCACTTCCCCTTTCACAAGCGCTCTGCTACTTTACAACATGAAACCCATGCTACCTAATTAATTATAGTGAAAACGCTAAATAATTTTTGTTAAAATTCTTGCCTCTTCAATCAGCAAAGAGGGCACAGTCAGACTTTACATGAAATATTGGATGAACATTTTAACAAGAACTGGCTTTGCCAATTAACTTATTTGTAGATAGTTCCCGTAATTTGAATAAGTTAAGTCTGCAGTCCTAAGTTTGGATAAAAATTTATTTGAAGCACAGAAAGGAACTTTAATGAAAAACACCATTTCACAACATTATGTTGAAAAAGACATTTCAGTTTTCCCAATTCTTATCAAGTGTATCAGATCAAACAAGGTGCCTCCAGGTAAAAAGTAACAAGTATAATCAATAATCATTTTGATATGACTTGGCAAGGCCTTTTTGGATATGTTCTGATGATTTGAAAAAATGGATGAATAATGACTAGGTAACAAACTCTTTTCCAAGTCAGGTGGTTTCCAATTCTTTGCTTTTAACAAAATTAAAAGAGGACATAATTTAATCATCAGTTAAAAACCAAAATGTTTTTTAATATGTGATTTGGTGAATTCAAATACTCGTAACATTATCTGTTTTTTAATCAATTTCGTATTGTTAACAATGATAAAAATTTCTTTCAGAATGATTTATATTTAAACCCTTGAAATCTTATAGTCATACGAAATTGAAACTTTCATTTCAACTTATATAGTTTTTTGTTGCAAATAAGTACCAAATAATGATCAATAGAAGGCTCCCAAGTATAAAAACATTACATGAGGAAAAAAAAAAAAAACTATGGAAAAGTAGACAAATTATGACTAGTAGGAGAAAAAGAAATGGAATAAAAAGAGTTGATTTTTTTATATGATGATGGAGAAGTGCCAACTCACTATATCTTTTTAAAAATATCAACTTTATTGAAATATAATTCACATAACATTCACTCTTTTGAACTATACAATTTAGTAATTCTTAGTATATTGATGAAGTTGTGCAGCCATAACCACTATCTTAGTTCAGAACATTTTCATCATGCCAAAAAGAGACTCCATATCCAGTAGCAGTCACTCCCCAAATCTCTCCTCCCATCCCCAATACCCATCTCCTGGCAACCACTAATCTACTTTTTATTTATGTAGATTTGCCTATAGAGGACATTTCATAAAAATGGAATCATATAAAATGTGGCCTTTTATGACTGGCTTCTTTCATTTAGCATAATGTTTTCAAGGTTCATCCCTATTACAGCATGAATCTGTAATTAATTTCTTTTTATTGCCAAATAACATTCCATTGTATGAATATATCAAATTTTGTTTATCGTTTAGAAGTTGACAGATATTTGGTCTGTTTCCACATTTTGGTTACTATGCATAATGTTGCTATAAGTATTTGTGTACAAGTTTTTGTGTGGACATATGTTTTCATTCCACTCATGTATATAACAAGAGCAGGATTACTGGGTCATATGGTAACTCTATGTTTAATCATTTGAGGAACTGTCAGAATGTTTTTTGAACTGGCCACACTAGTTTACGTTCCCACTTGAAGTGTATGAGACTTTCAATTTCTCTATATCCTCACCAACACTTAGCTGCCCTTTTTATTTTAGCCATCCCACTGGGTATGAACTGGTATCTTGTGGTTTTGGTTTGCATCTCCCTAACGACTAACGACGTTCAGCATCTTTTCATGCCCTTACCGGCCATTTGTATATGTTCTTTGGGGAAATGCCTACTCAAATCATTTGCCCTTTTCTTATTGAGTTGTCTTTTTATTGTTGAGTTTTAAGAGTTCTTCATATATTCTGGATACAAGCACCTTATCAGTATGTACTTTGCAAATATTTGCTCTCATTCTGGGGGTTGTCTTTTCACTTTCTTGATGGTGTCCTTTGAAGCACAAAAAGTTTTTAATCTAGATGAAATCTAATTTATTTTTTTTCTTTTGTTACTTATGTTTTTGGTGTCACATATAACAAATTATTGTCTAATCCAGGTCACAAAGATTTACTCCTATGTTTTCTAAGAATTTTATAGTGTCAGCTCTTACATTTAGATAGTTGATACATTCTGTATTAATTTTTGTACAGGGTAGGACATACCAATACAACTTCACTCTTTTGCATGTGGCTATCCAGTTGTCCCAGCACCATTTGTCAAAAAGGCTATTCTTTCCTCCAGTCTTGGCATCTTTGTTGAAAATCAACTTACCATAAATGTAAGGGCTTACTTCTAAACTCTCAATTCTATTGCATCGATCTAGATGTCTGGTTTGATGTCAGTATAGTATTCTCTTGATTCTTGTAGCTTTGTAGTAAATTGTCTTTTGCATTTGCATTTTTTAATTGTGGTTAAAAAAATTTACCATCAACCATTTTTAAGTGTACAGTTCAGTAGTGTTAAGTATATTCACATCGTTATGAAACAGATTTCCAGAACTTTTTCATCTTGCAAATCTTAAACTCTATACCCATTAAAAAACAACTTTCCTTTTCCTCTTCCCCCTGGCCTCTGGTAACCATCATTCTACTTTCTGTTCTACAAATTTGACTACTTTAGATATTTCATAAAAGTGGAATCACAGATTTTCTTTTTATGACTGGCTTATTTCACATAACAAAATGCCCTCAAAGTTCACCCATGTTGTAGCAAGTGTCAGGATTTCCTTCTTTTATAAGGCTGAATAATATTTCACTGTCTATATAGACCACATTTTTGTTTTTCCGTTCACTCGCTGGTGCTCCACTTCTTGGCTATTGTGAAGAGCTACTATGAACACAGGTGTGCGAGTATCTCTTTGAGATCCTGCTTTCAGTTCTTTTGGACTGACAAAGAAATGGGACAGCTGTATCACGTGGTATTTCTATTTTAATTTTTTGAGGAACTTCCATACTATTTTCCTTAGGATTGCACTATTTTACAATCCCACCAACAGTGTACAACTGTTTCAATTTTGCCACATACTCACCAACATTTGATATTTTGTTTTTTTTTTTTTATAGTAGCCATCCTAATCAGTGTGAGGTGATATCTCATTGTAGTTATGATTGGCATTTCTCTGATGATTAGTGAATGCTGAGCATCTTTTCATATGCTTGTTGGTTACTTGTATATATTATCGTCAGAGAAATTTCTATTCAAGCCCTTTGCCCACTTTTTAATTGGGTTACTTGATTTTTTTGTTGTAGATTTGTAGGAGTTTGCTACATATTCTGGATATTAACTACTCATCAGATATATGATTTGCAAATATCTCCTCCCATTCCATAGGTTGCCATTTCACTCTGACGACTGTGTCCTTTGATGTACAAAAATTTCTAAGTTTGATGTAATCCCATTTGTCTATTTTTGCTTTTGTTACCTCTGCTTTAGGTGTTATATCCAAGAAATCATTGCCAAGTCCAATGTCATGAAGGGTTTCCTCTGTTTTCTTCTAGGAGTTTTATAGTTTTAGATTTTATATTTAGGTCCTTAATCCATTTTGAGTTAATTTTTTACATGGTATAAGGGTCCAACATCATTCTTTTGCTTGTGGATATCATTTATTCCCAACATCATTTGTTGAATAGATCCTCCTTTCCCCATTGAATGGTCTTGGCACCCTTGCTGAAGATCACTAGACCATATACGCAAGGGCTTATTTTAGGGTGCTATATTCTATTCCATTGGTCTATTTGCCTTGTCTTTATGCCAGTACCACACTCTTTTTAATACTGTAGCTTTGTAATATGTTTTGAAATCAGAAAGTGTGAGTCTTCCAATTTTGTTGTTTTTTTCCAAAGTTATTTAGGCTATTCGCAGTCCCTTGATATTCCATACGAATTTTAGGATGTTTTTCTATTTCTGCAAAAAACGCCATTGCAATTTTGATAGGGATTGTATTGAATCTGTAGATCACTTTGGGTAGTACAGACATCTTAAGAATATTGTCTTTCAATCCATGAACATGGTAAGTCTTTCCATTTATTTGTGTCTTCTTTCATTTCATTCAGCAATGTTTTGTAGTAAGTTTTGAAATTGAGAAGTGTAAGCCCTGCAATTTGTTTCTCTTTCTCTAGATTTTTTTGGTTATTCCGGGTCCTTTGCATTTCCACATGAATTTCAGGATTAGCTATCAATTTCTGCAAAAAAATAAAAAAGAGAAAAGACCAGCTGGGATCCTGTCAGTGATTCTGTTAAACCTGAAGATCACTTTTGAGGATATGCCACTTTAACGTATGTGTCCCAATCCATGACCATGGAATAACTTTCCACTTCTTGGTTTCTTGAAACAATGTTTTGTAGTTTTCAATGTCAATGTATTGATCCTATTTTGTAAGTTTATTCTTAAGTATCTTACCATTTCTGATGCTATTGTACATGAGATGAATTTCATTTTCATATTGTTCATTGCTAGTATATAGAAATACAATTGATCTTTGTATTTTCAACTTTTATTCTGCAGCCTTGCTGAACATTTTTTTTTTTTAGATTCTAATACTTGTTCTTTTTTTTCCTTTTGTAGATTCCTTAAGGTTTTCTACATACAGAATCAGGTCTTCAAACAGAGATAATTTTACTTATTCCTTTCTAATCCTGATGCTTTTTCTTTCTTTTTCTTATCGAATTACCTTACCTAAATTCTTCAGTAAGTTACATAGAAGTAGCGAGGGCAGACATTCTTGTCTTGTTCCTGATCTGGGGGATAATTTTCCATCTTTCACCACTAAGCATGACATTAGCCATGAGTTTTTCACAGATGCTCATTTTCAGATTGAGGAAATTGCCTTTTATTCCTGGCTTATTACATGTTTTCTTTTAATCACGAAATGATGTTGGATTTTGGCAAATGCTCTTTCTGTGTTTACTGAGATGATCATGTGGCTTTTCTCTTCTATTCCATTAATATAGTGTATTAGATTGATTTTCATATGTTGAACCAATCTTGCATTCCTGGAATAAATCTCAAATGGTTATGATGTCTAATCCTTTTTTTTTTAAGGATTTTTCTATCTATATTCACAAGATATATTCTTAAGGGATATTAGTTTTCTTGTGATTGCTTTGTCTGGTTTTGGTATCAGGGTAATACTGTTTTCAAAGAATGCTTTGGAAAGCATTCTCTCTTTTATTTTTTCTGAAGATTTTGTGAAGAATTTATATTAAAACTTCTTTAAATGTTTGGTACACTTCACAAGTGAAGTCATCTGGTCTTGGACTTTTCTTTGTGGGAAGTTTTTTTTTCATTACTGATTTAATCTCTTTACTTGCTGTAAGTCTATTTGGATTTTCTATTTCTTCTTGACTCAGTTTCAGTAGTTTTTATCTTTCTAGGAATTTGTCCTTTTCACTAGGTGATCTAATTTATTAACATACGATTGTTGATAGTATGCATTTATCATCCTTTTTATTTCTGTAAGGTAATAGTAGTGTAAGGAAACAGTAGTTTCATCACTGATTTTAATAATTTGAGTCTTCTTTTTTTCACGGTCAGGCTAGCTAGACATTTGTCAATGTTGATCTTTTCAAAAAACAAACTTCTGGTTTTATTAAAATGTTTATTGTTTTATCTCTATTTCATTTATTTCTGCTCTATATTATTTCCTTCCTTCTGCTTTCTTTGGGTGTAGTTTGCTATATTTTTGTTTCTTATACTGGAAGCTTAGGCTATTGATCTGAGATCATTCTTCTTTTTTAATATAGGCATTTATAGCAACAAATTTGACACTTAGCACTGCTTTAGCTGCATCTCCTAAGTTTTATGCTGTTTTCATTTTCATTCATCTCAAAGTATTTTTTAATTTCTCTTGTCAATTTCATCTTTGACCTATAGGTTATTTAGGAATGTGTTGTTCAATTTCCACAAATTTCATTCTGTTAATGATTTCTAATTTCATTCCATTGTACTCAGTGAACATATTTTGTATATTTTCACACCTTTTCAATTTATTGAAACTTGTTTTATGTCCTATCCTGGAGAACGTTCCATTTGTACTTGAAAAAAATACATATTCTGCTGTTGTTGGGTAGAGTGTACTACAGACGTCTGTTAGATCTAGTTGGTTTACATTGTCGTTCAAATCTTCTATTTCTTTGTTGATATTCTGTGCAGTTATTCTGAGCATAATTGCAAGTGGGGTATTAAAGTCTCAAACTATTATTGTTGAATTGTCTATTTCTCCCTTCAATTCTTTTCTCCCTCAGCTTTATTGAGATATAATTGACACGTAACATTGTGTAAGTTTAAGGTGTCCAACGTGATGATTTGTATATATATATAGTACAGAAATTTGTTTATATATATTGTATTATATATATGTATATATAATGAAATGATTACCACAATAAGGTTAGTTAGCATATCCATAGCATCACATAGTTACCTTTTGTGTGTGTGTGTGGTGAGAACTTCATTTTTTTAATTGATGTTTTAACAGTTTATAACATTGTGAAATTTTTGGTTGTACATTTTTGTTTGTCCATCACCATATATACATCTCGCTTCAACCCTTGTGCCCACCCCCTACCCCCATTGCCCCTGGTAACCACAATACAGTTTTCTCTGTCCATGTGTTGGTTTATATTCCACATATGAGTGAGATCATACAGTGTTTGTCTTTCTCCTTCTGGCTTATTTCACTTAACATAATACCCTCCAGGTCCATCCATGTTGTTGCAAATGGGGACGATTTTGTCTTTTTTTATGGCAGAGTAGTATTCCACTGTATATATATACCACATCTTCTTGATCCAATCATCAGTTGAGGGACACTTAGGTTGTTTCCACTTCTTCACTATAGTGAATAATGCTGCAATGAATATAGGGTGCATAAGCCTCTTTGGATTGTTGATTTCAGGTTCTTTGGATAGATTCCCAGTAATGGGATAGCTGGATCATAGGGTATTTCTATTTTTAATTCTTTGAGGAATCTCCATACCATTTTCCATAGAGGCTGCACCAGTTTACATTCCCACCAGCTGTGTATGAGGGTTCCTGTTTCTCCACATCCTCTCCAACATTTGTTGTTTTTTGTCTTGGTGATTACAGCCATTCGAACGGGCGTGAGGTGATATCTTAGTGTTGTTTTGATTTGCATTTCCGTGATGATTAGTGATGTTGAATATCTTTTCATATGCCTATTGGCCATCTGTATATCTTCTTTGGAGAAGTGTCTGTTCCTTTTATGTGTGTGTGTGGTGAGAACTTTTAAGATTTACTCTCTTAGCAACTTACAAGTATATGGTATTGTTAATTACGGTCCCCATGCTGTATATTAGATGTCCAGAACTTATTCATCTTATAATGGGAAGTTTGTACCCTTTGACCACCTTCACCCATTTCCTCCACCCATAGCCCCTGGCAATCACCAATCTACTCTCTGCCTCTATGAGTTATGTTTTTCTCCTTCTCCCAAGTTTATTGGGATATAAATGACATATAACACTGTGTAAATTTAAGATGTACAACATAATGATTTGATATATGCATACACTGCCAAACGATTGCCACAATAAGGTTAACACATACATTACCTCACATATTTACCATTATTTTTGTAGTGACAACTTTTAAAAACTATTCTCTTCTGATCCAGAGTCAGACACATTATCCATTATTGCATAAGTGGCCCACCAGTAAAAATCTATTCTCTCAACAACTTTCAAAAATACAGTATTGTTAACTATAGTCATCATGCTGTACATTACATCCCAGGAACTAATTCATCTTATAACTAGAAGTTTGTACCCTTTGACAACCTTCACCCATTCCCCCAACACACACACACCCAACTGGCAACCACCAATCTGCTATTTCTACAAGTTTGGTTTTTTTAAGATTCCACATATAAGTGAGATCATACAATATTTGCCTTTCTCTTTCTGACTTATTTCACTAGCATAATGCCCTCAAGGTTCATCCATATTGTCGCAAATGGCAGAATTTCTTCTTTTTATGGCTGAATAATATTCTATTGTGTGTGTATACGTATGTATGTGTGTGTACATATGTATGTGTGTGTACATATACATATATGTGTATGTATATGTATACATATATGTGTGTGTGTGTGTATATATATATATATCACATATCACATTCTCTTTACCCATTCATCCGTCAATGGACACTTATGTTGTTTCCATGCCTTGGCTGTTGTAAATAGCGCTGCAATGAACAGGAAGGTGCAGGTATCTCTTAGAGATGGTGATTTCCTTTCTTTTGAATATATATCCAGAAGTGGGATTGCTGGATCATATGGTAGTTCTATTTTAATTCTGAGGAAACTCTGTACTGTTTTCCATAACGCTTGTACCAATTTACATTCCCACCAACAGCGCACAAAGGTTCCCTTTTCTCCACATCCTTGCCAGCAGTTGTTGACGCTTGTCTTTTTGATGAGGGGCATTCTAACAGGTGATGTCTCATTTTAGTTCTGATTGGTAGTTCCCTAATGACTAGTGATGGTGAGCATCTTTTCATTTAGCTGTTGGCAATTTGCATATCTTCCTTGGAAAAATTCAGTTCCTTTGCCCACTTTTTAACCAGATTATTATTATTATTTTTGCTGCTGAGTTGTATGAGTTTCTTATATATTTAGGATATTAACCCTTTATCAGATATGTGATTTACAAATATTTTCTCCCATTCCATAGGTTGCCTTCTCATTTTGTCGATGGCTTCCTTCGCTGTGCAGAGCTTTTTAGTTTGATGTAGTCCCACTTGTTTATTTTTGCTTTTGTTGCTTTTGCTTTTGGTGTCAAATCCAAAAAGATCATTGCCAAGACTGGTGTCAAGGAGCTTACCTGCTATGTATTCTCCTTGGAGTTTTACGGTTTCAGATCTTATGCTCAAGTCTTTAAACCATTTTGAGTTGATTTGTGTGTACGGTATAAGATAGTGGTCCAGTTTCATTCTTTTGCATATGGATATGCAGTTTTCCCAACACCATTATCCAAGAGACTGTCTTCTCTACCCCACTGAGTATTCTTGGCTGCTCCCTTGTCAAATATTAGTTGATTGTCTATGTGTGCATTCATTTCTGGGCTCCTTCTCAATTCTGTTCCATTGGTTTATGTGTCTATTTTTATGCCAGTACCATACTGTTTTGATTACTATACTTTTGCAGTATAGTTTGAAATCTGGAATTGTGATGCAGTCTGGCTTTGTTCTTCTTTCTCAAGATTGCTTTGGCTATTTGGAGTCTTTTGTGGTTCCACACAACTTCTGGCATTTTTTTTGTATTTCTGTAAAAAATACCATTGACATTTTGGTAGGGATTGCATTGAATCTATAGGTGGCTTTGGGTAGTATGGACATTTTAACAATATTAATTCTTCCAATCATGAACATGGGACATCTTTCCATTTATTTGTGTCTCTAATTTCCTTCATCAATGTCTTTTTGTTTTCAGTATACAGATCTTTCATCTCCTTTGTTAAATTTATTCCCAAGTATTTTATTGTTTTTGATGCTATTGTGACTGGGATTGTTTTATTCCTTCCTCAGATAGTTTATTGTTACTTTATATAAACACTACCAATTTTCGAATATTGACTTTTTATCCTGAATCTTTGCTGAACTCCTTTACTAGCTCTAACAGTTTTTTTGTGGAATTTTTAGGGTTTTCTGTATTTAAGATCACATCAGCTGCAAACAGAGACAATTTTACTTCTTCCTTTCTGATTTGGATGCTTTTTATTTCTTTTTCTTGCCTGATTGCTCTGGCTAGGACTTCCAGTACTAAGTTGAATAGGAGTGATAAGAATAGAAACCCCTGTCTTGTTCCTGATCTTAGAGGAAAAGCTTTCAACATTTCACCACTGAGTATGATGTTAGCTTTGCTTGTCATATATGGCTTTTATTTATGTTGAGGTACACTCTACACCCAATTTATTGAGAGTTTTTATCATGAAAGGATATTGAATTTTGTCAAATGTTTCTTCTGCATCTATTGAGATAACTATATGATTTTTATCTTTCATTCTATTAATGTGATGTATAAGATTTATTGATTTGTGTATATTGAAACATCCTTGCCCCCTAGGGATGAATCCCACTTGATCATGGTGTATGACCCCTTTAATGTGCTGTTGAATTCGGTTTGTTAGTATTTTGTTGAGGATTTTTGTATCTGTATTCATCAGTGGCCTGTGATTTTCTTTTCTTGTAGTGTCCGTAACCGGCTTTGGTAGCAGGGTAATGCTGGCCTCGTAAAATGAGTTTAGAAGTGTTCCCTCCTCCTCTTGAATTTTTTAGAAGAGTCTGAGAAGGACTGGCATTAATTCTTCTTTAAATCTTTGAATTCACCAGTGAAACCATCTGGTGCTGAGCTTACCTTGTTTGGGAGGTTTCTGATACTGCTTCAATCCCCTTGTTACTGGTCTGTTCAGGTTTTCTATTTTTTTAGGATTCAGTCTTGGTAGGCTGTATGTTTCTAGGAATTTATCCATTTCTTCTAGGTTGTCCAATTTGTTGGTGTATAATTGTTCATAGTAGTCTCTTATGATTCTTCGTATTTTTGTGGTATCTGTTGTAATGTCTACCTTTTCATTTATAATTTTATTTATTTGAATCCTGTTTTTCTTGGTTAGTCTAGCTAAAGGTTTGTCAATTTTGTTTATCTTTTCAAAAAATTCACTCTTCATTTTGTTAATCTCTTCTACTGTTTTTCTACTTCTATTCCATTTATTTCTGCTCTTATTTTAGCTCTAATCTTTATTATTTCCTTCCTTCTGCTAACTTTGGGCTTAGTTCTTCCTCGTCTAGTTCCTCAAGGTGTAATGTTAGGTTGTTTATTTGAGATCTTTCTTTTTTCTTGATATATGCGCTAATAGCTACAGTTTCCTCTTAGAACTGCTTTTGCTACATCTCATAAGTTTTGGTATGTTGTTTTTCCATTTTTGATTGTCTCAAGATACTTTTTAATTTTCCTTTTGATTTCTTCTTTGATCTGTTGGTTGTTCAGAAGTATACTGTTTAATTTCCACATATGGGGCCAGCCCCGTGGCTTAGCGGTTAAGTGCATGCGCTCCGCTGCTGGCAGCCCGGGTTCAGATCCCGGGCGTGCACCAACGTACTGCCTCTCTGGCCATGCTGAGGCCACGTCCACATACAGCGACTGGAAGGACGTGCAGCTATGACATACAACTATCTACTGGGGCTTTGGGGGGAAAAACAAATAAATAAATAAAATTATAATTTCCACATATGGTGAATTTTCCAGCTTTCCTCCTGTTATTGATTTCTAGTTTCATATCTTTGTAGTCAGAAAAGATACTTGATATAATTTTTATCATCTTCAATTTGTTGAGACTTGTTTTGTAGCCTAACATATGATCTATCCTAGAAAATGTTCCACATGTGCTTGAAAAGAATGTGTTTTCTGCTGCTGTTGGGTGGAATATTCTGTATATGTCTGTTAGGTCCATTTGGTCTACAATATTGTTCAAATCCACTGTCTCCTTATTGATTCTCATAACCATTGGTGAGAGTGGGGTATTAAAGTCCCCAAGTGTTACTGTATTGCTATTCATTTCTCCTTTGAGTTGTTAGTATTTGCTTTATAGATTTAAGTGCTCCAATGTTGGGTGCATAACCTACCTTCCATTCATCAGTTGTCTATCCATGTATTAAGTGCCTATACCTTAGAATTGTTATATCCTCTTGGTGGACTGTCCCTTTCATCATTATAAAATGTCTTTGTCTCTAGTAATTTTGGTCTTAAAGTATATTTTGTTGATATTAATATAGCCACTCCATCTCTCTTTCAATTACTATCTGCACAGTACTTCTTTTTCCATTCTTTTATTTTCAGCCTGTTTGTCTGTGAATCTAAAGTGAGTCTCTTGCAGACAGCACACAGTTGGATACTTTTAATCCATTTTTCTAATCTAAGTCCAATGTCTGGCTTCCCTCAGGGGCAGTTTCTATTGACTGCTATCTTTTACTGTGTATGGACCATACATTCCCGTTTCTTTGCAAGTTTCATAATTATTTGTTGAAAACTAGAGATGTTAAATAATATGGCAACTCTGTAAATCAGATTCCTCCCCCCCCAGCTGTTTTCTATCACTGTATTGTTTGTTTAGTGGCTTTTCCTAAACTAATTCTGTAAAGTCTACATTCTTTGTTTTGTGTGGCCACTGAAGTCTCTCCTCAGTTAGCTCAGCAGTAGACTTATTATTGGAAAGCGACTTCTTTAAATGCTTGGGACCAATAAGTATCCAAGCCTTTGCCATGAGGTTCTATGTGCGTGTTGAGGCATATTTTCAATGCTCCAGGAGGCAGTTTACAAGTCTGTCTTAGTCTTTACTTTCTGCTGGAGCAGAATCTCAGGGTCAGCCAGACATAAGACCCTGAGGCCTTTTTAGGTTTTTCCTGGGCATGTGGACAAAGATTTCCAAGAATATGTCAGAGCTTACCAAAGCCTCCTTTATATGTCTTATTTCCCACCTTTTCCTCTTAAGTTTTTTGGTCAGCCTCTTGTTTGCCCCAACTGTTATCACCACCTCAGGCAGCAGTAATGTTGAACTATTGCCACATGCTCTGGGGAAAAGACTGTTTTCACTGAATGAGCACAGAGTTGAATCAAAGAAAGAGGAGCCGCCAGACAAGTCAAATGATGACAATTCCCTGGGAATGGGGCTTTTGGAGGAGCTCCAAACTGCCCACTCCAGCGGGTGCTAGACCTCTGTCTTCATAGCTACTGTGATTGTGAGGCTATTAGTTTTCAAGATCACTGTGGAGCTGGGGAGAAGGGAATGGTAACAGGGCAAGTGAAAACCGAACAAAACTTAGGAACTTATGGAAATTCAGCTCATTGTTTTTTCTTCAATAAACAATCTTTAGATTGTTGCAAGCCTCTGGTTAATTTCCAGAGTTCTGAAAATGTTGATTTTGACCATTTTTTTTGCCAGTGATCTCACTGCTGTTTGGAGGAGCAGATTTTCAGAGGTATTTACTGTCGTTTGGAAATGCTTCTCCCTCATTATGATCTTTAGATCTAATGAAAGACTACTTTTTAATATTAATAGTTCATGTCCACATCAAAAGTTAAGTCTTTTTATAAGTTTTAATTACTTAAACTTATATTAAAAAAATGTAGCTGACAACTTTAAACTGGAAGAAAGGATAGTTTTTTCAAAATTCTTTTGGGAAGATTCACGAGCAATATGTTTAAAGATCACTGGGTCAAAAATGCTTCTTTAAGACACCATGAATTTCATTGTAAGGTGTAAATAAAACTTTCATCATTTAATTAACAACAATTCTGATGTTTTATAACATTTAAAAACAATGGTAAAGGCCTTGGAGTTATTTTGGTTTATAAAATCATACCTCATTCCAAATTCAAATTTATTTTATTTGGTTTATTTATTTAGCTTATTTGGCATTGCCTTTTATATAGCTTCCCAGTGACCCTAGCATTGCCTACATTAGTATAAAGATACCAATTTGACTCACACAGACTTTGAAACAGCCATTAGAAAAAGAGCAATGAGGCGGGAAAATGGATATGTAAATTCAGACCAACAGAAAACAATCCAAACATTTTGGGTCCTCCACAGTAAGGAAACATTAGTGCCATCACCCAATACATTGTGCCTAAATTTGTCTGACCAATGCAGGGAATAAAGATAACCAAGATACATGGCTTTCTATGCGTCAAAGATGCCCAACAACGTCTTGAATACTTGATTAGTTGAGGCTGTTTATATCTGTCATTTATTGTCCTGTTCTGACTCACCGGTAATTCTTCTAGATAAGGTTTAGGAGCAAAAGCTAAGGGTCAGATCAGTCCATTTTGCATCTTCCTGAGATATATGTTTAAACACTCCCAGAGTTTTTATATCATTTTTTATCAGGGAGTAAAAGTAAAATGAAGTGAAGTCTTTGTCATCAAGAAACACTCCTTATGATACCTGGATTTTTTTCTTCTTGCTATACCAAATTGTCTCAATTATTTTGAAATACTATTATTCAAACAAATGCTGTGCACTGAACAAAGCTAACTCTAACCATTGACTTTGTATCTCCGCAATTCACAGGTATCACAGAGAAGCTCACATTGTCATTGTTCTATTCATTTTCGTCCCAAATTGATTCATAACTTTGGAAAAAAGTAGCCCTGCTCTGAAACAAATGCCAGCCAGTTGCATGCCAAGGCAGTGCTTTCATAGTACTTTCTTATATTCTGAACTCCTTCCCATTAAATGAATATGGCACGGAGATTTGAAAAGGCCTCCCGATGCATTTACAAGGCACAGAAATTGTCCCTTGAAATGAATGCAACATTTCCAGTCAAATCAGATACTCAATGAATATGAATCTCTGGATCATTACCTGTAAAATCAGGAAATATTTTTAATCAAAACTAACCTAAAAAGATAATACACAAAGTAGAAAATCCATAAAAAGAAAGAATTCTATTTGAAATCCCAAAATACCAGCAAGCCCAAATCTTGAATATTTAGCCAATTGAGGTACCATCATTAATGAGAGAAAATATTAATCAAAAAGTCAAGGGCCAGCCCTGGTGGCCTAGTGGTTAAGTTTGGTACACTCCACTTCAGTGGTCTGGGTTCCACTCCTGGGCGCAGACCTACACCACTCATGTGTTATTGGCCATGCTGTGGTGGTGGCTTACATAAAAAGGACAAAAAGGGTAAGACTGGCAACGGATGTTAGCTCAGGGCGAATCTTCCTCAGCAAAAAAAAAAAAAAAAAAAAAAAAGTCAAAAAACCCTAGACTGGGTGTTCACATCTCCAGACAAACTTAAGGCTATTTTTCTTTTCAAGACACATTAAATGACTTTTAGAGAGAAATTCTTTGATGAATTTATCATTTCTGAAAAACTTAACTCGGATATGTTTTTAACACACTCCCATTTAGAATGTTAAGTAAAAGGATCATCCTCAACCTCACCCTACAATGTCTGGGGGAGGGAACAGAAGGTTTCACGGACTAAGGGCAATAGTCTGCAAGAGATAAATTCTGTAAATTTCTGTTAAGGACCAGAGAGGAAATATTTCAGACTTTACAGGCCATAAGGTCCTTGTCACAACTACTCAACATTGTCATTTTAGTATAAAGATATAAACAAATGGGTGTGGCTGTGTTCCAATAAAACTTTACTTACGAAAACAGGCTGTCAGTGGGTTTTGCCTGTGGGTCATACGTTACCAACCTCTGGTCTAAAAGAAAACCGGAAAGAGGAGGCACTGGTATTGAGCACATCCATGAGCCAGCATGCAAATAGATTAGGCATCCTCATGTATTCTGTGCCTTAATTTCAAGTTTTCCCTTTGTTAAAGTTATGGTATTTCTTCCCAGCCCAGCAGATAATCAGCTCCCAACTTCAGTGGTAATGATGAGAGCAAAGGGGGTAAGTTAAGATGGAGAGAGAATTTCGTTCTTAACAGAGTCACCTAGAAACCATACAAGCCATAGTCCAAACTTAGCAGAAGTGTGACCAAGTCTTTGCTTTGAGCATGCCTTCCCTGACAGCTGGGGGAATGGAACCTTCTACAAAACTCCAGCCAAGACCTAACCTTAACTCAATCCTAAGGGAGAGCTGCTAATAGGGCCAGCTGTCTCAATTAAGTATTTACCAGCAAAGCCAACCACAGCAAACACTCTGACCTAGAGGGTGAAGAATTAGATAAAATAATGCTAAAATTTTTCATTTTTAATAGTGTAGAGTCTGGAAGCTTTGCGGAAACATGCTTTCTGAGAAACTAAAAGCTCTCATGATCCATTGGTAAAATCTGGCTTCATAAATCTTGGGATATTAAAAACACAGCCGGCACACCCTCCCACATGACAGTTCCACCTCCTCCAACATGTTACGATAAATGGTGAAAAAGCATACTACTGATTTGGTAATTACTTCAGTTCTGTAGCTCTACTAAAAGCTCCTACTTTGTTTTTGTTTTGAATGCTGCTCTATCTAATAAGTTTAATTGTGTTATGCTGCCCTCAGGTGTCCATTTTTCTATATGCATGATTAGTGGGCAAAGCAGGATCCTTTGTAAATTTCCAAACCAGGAAGTCAAAGCTGTGATATTCAAAGTGTTCTTTCATAAACTCCAATCACAGAGCTACTGTAAGTGTTAAAAGTTCAATTCTCAGGGATATCTGAAATATTACTGGAATTTTTCCTACCACTTGTGTAATATATTGCCATTGAAAAAGGAACCAAAACTGATATAAAGGAAAAAAAAATACGACAACTGAAAAGTAATACTGCAACACAGTGCTTCTCAAAGTGTAGTTCAAGGATTGTGTTCAGGGTGTCCATGAGGCCAAATCTATTTTTATAATAAGACTAAAAACGTTTTTCACTCTTTCTCTCACAAGTTATAGTGGAGTTTTCTAGAAGCTACATGACTTGTGATATACTAGAAAAGACAAATGTAGAAAGAGAGAATCTAGCTGGCTTCTATTTAGCCAAATCTGAAAGAGATTTGCAAACACTTTTAAATGCTATTCTTTTTACTAATTTTTTTGTTTTCCTAAGTACAATTATTATTCATAAAAAGTATGTTATTTATTTAATGAGTTTATTAATGCTATTTTAAAATGATTTAATAGGTATTTTAAAATCTTATCTATTTTAATGTCTAATATGGTAAATATTAACAGATATAAACAAAAGCTCTTTAGAGCTCTCAAAAAATTTTAAGAGTATAAAGGGATCTTGAGACTGTAAAGCTTGAGAAGTACTATAGCAGCAGATTCTACCACTACTTCATAGAAAGTATTTCCTCTAAAATGTGAGAAGATAAAGGAAAAGACATTGACCTCATTGTATCAAATTAAAAAGACTAACTAAAGTCTACTTTTCACTTGATTGTCATAGAAGGAGAGGCAGTAAATTAAGTAATGGGATTTGAGGTCAGAGGTTCCAATCACCTTTCTCATCCTCACTTCTCCTTCCCTCCCCAAACCATCTGCAAGGAGAAAGGAAGACCAAAACCTGACTTAATAGAGTGTCACCTGCTTTCCTTGATCATCTTCTACTAATGAGCTGTGCAAATGTGAAAGACTCATAATGGTAAGAAGAAGGGATGTACTGACTGAATAATGTACAAATTAAATAATTTGAGGTCCCTAAATGAGCCCTATTGATTCAGCTGATAAAAGCTATCCATGTTGTATTTTCTACGTATCAACCTATTCTCAAAAAAGGCAGAACTACCCCCCAAAGAAAGAAAAGCATTAAGAAAGAGGAAGGGGCAGGGAGAGAGAAATGGAGGAAAGGAAAAAAAGAAAGGAGGCTTTCATTTTGAAGAGTCATAGGACCCAAGAAAACCCACCAGTGCATGATTAATTTTGACATGTTTAAATAAGGATTCCTATTAATATCTAGGTAGTTGCCAATTTGACAGTGAATTATACTCTAAAGGTTGTGACATTTTTCTATAAAAACATTTCCACAGCTGATGGTTAGGTTCTCAGGCTATTCCATAAATGCTCGATCTGGTGATAGAAATAGTAACAGTAAAACTAAACCCCATGCCCCACTAGAAACTCTTGGAAACTTTGAATCTAGACCTAATGCTCCTGTGAACTTTCAGTATCACTGACAAACTCCAGGGATGAGAGCCTGGTGGAAGCCACTGTGGCTAGGGAGCTCCAATGAGGTGAAAAGAAGATTCGGCACAAGGAGGTAGAAAAGAGGACTCCAAGGGAAGGAGGCAGCACTGGCTTAATGGAAATTAAGAGCAAGGCTGGACTCTACAGGAAAGTAAAGCTCAGATAGAAAAAGGAATAAATGCCAGGATGGCTTTCCTAGCAGAGGGCACTGAGGATGCAGGGCAGCACAGACAGGAACAGGGATCCGCAGAGGGGACAGCTATACAGAAGGAAGTGAGGGCGGCAGGCAAAATGCACCGCAGGCAGCCACCAGTTACTATAATGATGATCACAGATACAGAGATTTCCTGAGGATATTAACTACCAATCAACCTCATGGAGGTTTGTGGTGCTTTTGAGGGTGGAAATATAAAATAGCACAATATGAAAAGTAAAAGCATTAAAATTCTTTAATAATAATTCTTATAATAGTCATTTTCCACTTCTGATAATAAATATTTTACCCACCATTTAAACTTCTAGGAACCTAGGGAGCCAATCTAAGAATCAGAAACTCAGAATTATCAGTGCAGTTGACAGACTGAAAAACAATGAATTCCTCTGACCTATTTCAAACTGAACTACACATATCTTTTTAACATTATTCTGTTATAAAACTTATACTTTATTCCTTGACTTCTTTCTTCCCCCTCATACATTAAACTCAGACCACTGAGGATGATATTCACCACGCCCTGAGCATCCCAGAGACAAAGCACCTGCAGGATGCCCAGCCTGAGGAAGACAGAACCTCCACTCCAGAAGAACCACATCCCTGCTCCCTTATAGCCACTGCGCTGGCTAGGCTGGCTCCCATCAATACTGTAAGGCAGAGAGACACCTTGGGTAAAACTGTTACTAAAAACCCCAAGCCGCGGTGTTAAATGGTAGATTTTGTCACAAAATCTTGATTAAAAATAACGTCCTGGCTACTGCCTCTGACCATGGCCTGACCCTAGGCAGTCACTGTCTTGTGGATCTCTTTCAACTTTTAGTTGTGAAATTGGCCGCCTGACTTTGCACCTATCTATCCCACTCTATACTGCAACTCAGTTCTATATCTAAAACTTCCTTTCACCTCAGGGTCCAGCCCTGGTGAGAAGTCTCTGCCTACTGTCCTGCCCCTGCCATCTATCCTCAACCTCAGCGAAAATCCTACCAGAATGACTGAATCTCAACTATGATCCAAGTATGAGAGAGCTAGTTGTAGTCAAGAGAGTATACCTAGAATAGGTTTGAATTTATTCTAACATAATAAATCCTTTTATTCGTACCATTTCCAACAAAATACAAGGCTTAAAAAAAATTTTTTTCAACTCTTTCTTTGTTGATAGTTCAAATAATATTCAATACAAGTTAGTTCCAACATAGCAAGAGAAAAATAAACTCTAGAGTTTGTTTTAATAGAAATTTATCTGTATTTGCAAAAGTTTAATTTACATATATATTTCATAGATGAAGAGGCATTTTAAAAATAGATTACTTAGCAAATTAGCCATGTGCCAAAATTATAAAATATTTATTTAATCTAAGAAAATAAACCTGCAGACAAGTAAACTTGCAGACAAGTAAAAAAACAAGTCAATACTATTGCAAAAATAATGGTGAATCATACATACTTTTAAAAAATAGGTACTGAAGAGAATCACCATTCTTAGCTCCAGTGAAATGATTATAACATCTGAATGAATTTTTCCCAAAAATATTGCATATACTTCAGATTGGCTTTTTCCTAGCCTACTTAGTGAAGTTTAACTATAATCCAACGTGTAACTAAAATATCTCCCCGGGGTCGGCCCGGTGGTGCGAGAGGTTAAGTGCGCGCACTCCGCTGTGGCGGCACACGGTTCACCGGTTCAGATCCTGGGCGCGCACTGACGCACTGCTTGGCAAGCCACACTGTGGCGGCGTCCCATATAAAGTGGAGGAAGATGGGCATGGATGTTAGCCCAGGGCCAGTCTTCCTCAGCAGAAAAAGAGGAGGATTGGCAGATGTTAGCACAGGGCTGGTCTCCTCACAAAGAAAAAATATATATATCTCCCCAGTGCTTTTCCATCACAGGACCTTGGTTACCTGCTACGATTTCTTCAGTTAAACCTGACTAATGGAGGTCAGCCTAGCCAACACTACCAGAGATGAGATTTGACTTCCATGAACACATCTCATTCATTTCTGATCCTTACCCAAATGGCACAGAACTTGGAATGGAGTGGACACACTATAAATGTTTGTTGAACAACAAATAAATTAGAAAAAGAAAGATAGAAAGGCATTCCAACATGTAACACTGTATTAGATTCATTATATTAGTATATATTCTATCATTCTATTAGTAGGAAAATTAGCAGGAAGAAAAAAGGACCATACAATGCATTTTCAATGCATCATTCCTTAGAGTAAACAAAACCCGCAAGAAAGATTCACAAAGAACATCCAAAAGAAGTTAATCTCCCAAGTTATGCCCCCACCGAAAGCATGAGGACAAGCTTGTCTCAGCACTTCTCAGCAAGGTCATGCTGCTGTACTGCAGGATGGTAAGGAAGAGAAGGAAGATGGTTTACTAGTCATTCTCCAAGAGGATTATTCTGGTATAAGAGCTGACGGCCTAGGCAGTACAGCATAAGGAGAAGGTGAAAAGGGGCAGACAGAAATAATTCACTTTATATTGTGAATGAATCACTTTCATGGGGCCATGCTAATAAGTCAAACAGACATTGTAACAATAAATCAGGCAATCATGATGCAAGAGAAGCTACATCCAGAATTATGGATAAAAACTTACCACCTAGAAGGAAAATTTGTTTTTAAAATGAATCCAGAGAAGGAAGATAAGAAAAACACATTTTCGTATGGTTAGTTCTTATGATAGCTACTATATATTCAACAGACCTGTAACAGCATGCATTGTAAATAAGGATAAAAAAACTTAATATACAAAACCTAAACAACAGATAATCCTAAGTACGTGGCACACATTTTTAAAAACAAAGCTGAGAACTAATAATCACTAAAAACATGATTTTTAAGATGATATAGAGAGATTTACTTGTATTTATAATTTTCTCCCTCTTATACGTAATTCTGCCACTATAGCCAATTGTTAAACATGTACAATTGGCATAACTCAAGATAATATTAAACTGTTCATTTATATAAACTGTTTCTTATATTCTAGTTGCCAAAAAGAAGTGTGATGCTTCATTTAATCTCCTTTCAATTCTTCAAAAATGGTCGAAGACAGAGCAAGAGCAAATCTGAGGTCTGTGATTCTGAACCTGCAGCACAGACACTGGGGCACCCAGGGCTTACCTGGACATCAGGCATGCTCAGTTATCTGAATAAATAATAAAACTCACACTTTTATTTACTGCTATGTTTCAAATTATTGTGATCAATAAGATACATGTTTATTTGAAAGTATTATTAAAGCAGTATCAGCTTTTTAAAAAAGCCATCTAGCTTTAAATGGAAACAAATCCCCCAAAATCCCACCACTTCCACAGAAGTTCTATGAGATCCTCAACCTTTAAATAAGAACTGAACTGTTACTGGATTCTGTTTTTCATCATTACACTTTTTCTCAGTCAACAGATGCTAAACACACAACTATCTTATGTGGATGGGACCTCAAAATATCTGATGCAAAGACGATTCCTCATGCTGGGTATCATTGGCCTAGATCAGTGTTATTTGCGGACAAGTGTAATCAAAATTGTCTCCTTTAGCTGAAAGTCAAGATGAGAAATTGAGTGGGAAGAAGAGAAGGGGACAAAGTTGCTACTGGTATCACAAGATGGGCAGAGAAGAAAGCAGTGGAAACTTGCTTCTCTGGTAAAAGGAAAACTGAGGTTAGGACAGTCCACTGATTGGTCACCCCCACAAAAAGCTGGATGAATACTAGATTCTGATATTCATTTCAAGGCTCACACCATGGGAATCCCAGTACGTTCATTTCCACAGATGTATTATGGCCCTGTTACCCAAGAACGTCCTCTGAAAGTATCTACATTTTTTGTCTAGATAATCTCTGGACACATGTTACATACGTCTACAAGTCACTAAGGTATTCTGAATTCACCTCTTGCAAACTGCAAAAAAAACTTCCTAGTTGAGTATTGTGAGATTTGTGAAGACGGGCATTAAAACTATGATTCTATCACTATTATCTCCTCTTCACTTTTCTGACAGTAGAACCCTTATTTCCCTTTAGTTCATCTTTTAATGGCCCCGCACAGCTCCATTTTGCCTTTCTTAAAGAGGAGCACCATAGTTTTGAAAAAGGGAATTATGTGGCCTTTTGGAATATGTGAACAAATTTGGACTGATATCTAACTTTCAGTTCTTTTAATGTGATTTTTTAAATTGTAAGATATATCATATAGTAAATCAAGGGATGATCAAGACTCTTCAAAATAAAGGGACCTGGGACTATGAAATAATTTTTGTGTTAAGTAAGTATCTACTGATCTACATATAACTAAAACATTCTTATTTTCTCTAATACGAACCGTTTAAGTAAATGCTAAAATTACATGTATCTGAAAGGTGAAAGTTCGTATAAAATTATAAATTTAAGAAGTTCATCCTATATTTTAAACAGAAGGTGAGACGGTAATTAGATTTATTTTGGTATTTCAACTAGCAAAAGACCATGTGAGCTATGGAGTGTGGAAAAGGCTGAGTTCCTAAGACTTACTACTGTATTACTGAAAACATAGTTGATATTTTCAGATCTAACCTATATTTTCCTTCCATCATTGTATATCAACCCTATTAGGGAAGCAAAAAACAAAATAAAAATAAAAAACAAAAAGTAACAGCTCTGTCTCTGCCATTTAGGGGAAAAAGAAAATACACGACACACACATTATGGATAAAACAACTCCAGACATGTAGACAATACGGTATTCACTTAAAATTATGCTCTGTGCTAACATGTAAAATAAGTTATTTCTTTTTCCAAAGATTTATCTTTACCAACCTGCCATGTAGAAAATGAGAGAAAAGGAGGCAGAGAATAAACGTGTGTGAGCACAAAAGCAAAGATAAGCCCAAAATATTCTGGATTTCTGTCAGACGGCTTCACACGCCTACACTTACATGGCCGTGGAGATCTGTGTTAAGAAGCATCATTGCACAGGTGAGGCAATGGACTCCATCTAAGGAAAGAGGCAAGGACAAGGGCAGAAAGCATTAATTCACTATTCCCTTTCGGACTCCTTATTATCATTAAAATAGCACACATTAGGAACTTATGAAAACATGATCCTGCGGCGAGGCATAATTAATCATATTCATTTGGGGAGACAGAAAATAGATAAGAATAAATTATTAAAAGCGCCTCAATGCACAGAGATAAAGTCTACTGGTGACAAAGTAAATTATTCCTACCTCTCTGAAGGACACTTTGACAGTACAGATCCTAAGCTTTGAAATAGTGTCCTTTGACACAGGAAATCTATTTCTAGGGCTTTACGCTAAAGAAATAAAGATCTACACAAAATATAAGGCTATCCAAAGAAACATTGCTTACAATGGGGAACAAGTAAATATGACCCTTCAAAAACAATTCTGCTATGTTGAAGTCATGAAAAATGTTGTCCAAGTATACATGTTGAAATGGAGAGATATTTCATAATAACTTATTATATGAAAAACAAATTATATGCACTATGATTCCATTTATTTATTTTTTTTTTTAAAGATTTTATTTATTCATTTTTTCCCCCCAAAGCCCCAGCAGATAGTTGTATGTCATAGGTTCACATCCTTCTAGTTGCTGTACGTGGGACTCGGCCTCGCGCTGGACGCAGAAGTGGTGCCTCGGGGCGCACCCGGGATCCAAACCCGGGCCGCCAGCATCAGAGCGCGCGCACTTAACCGCTAAGCCATGGAGCCGGCCCTATGATTCCATTTAAATATAAATGTACCCAAAAGAAAATATAATATTAAAAGAGATTATCATCTCCGGATATTGAGATTATAATTTTTATCTATTTATTTATATTTTCTCAATTTTCTATAACACAAGATATGGAAATGAAAATAAATTATTTAATACTGTTAATCTTTTTACTTTCCGAGAGGAAAGTGAATTAGAAAAAAAAGCAAAAGTTAAAGAAAACCAAGATTTGTGCCTTCTACTGTTTACTGGGTATTAGTTCTCTGGCTAAAAATATCTAGGCAGGAACAGTTATCCTCTTTCCTGGCATTTTTTAAAGGCAACATTTAGGGAGACCGGTTTAGGATACTATGGATCAGACAAAAACAAAATATTGAAATAATCTGTGAAGATTAAAAAATTAAATATTCAGGGGAAAAAAGTTGTCCAAACAAGAAGAATCATTTCACACTTATATGGAAACACCACTCTCTCTTCTTACTTTATAAAGGAAAAGAACAAGCATTAAGAATTAAGCTTCTCATTTCCAAACCTCAGAATTCATTCTCCTCCTCCTTCTCTCCCTGCAAGTCTCAATCCAAGTATAGCAGACAACAGCAGTTGCAGATGCAGAAAAATCTTATTCATTTACACTAAATGTACAGAAGGGCCTGTGCAATTGCTGAAGTCATGAATTAAAGACAGCTTATTTTTCAAAAGTATGCCTTTGAGTATAGTAGGTGATTTCTATTATTCATGTCTCTAAGCAGATGCTACTAAATGCCTATGTATATTTATTCCCATTCCAGTTTATCACAACTTCTAAATACATTTAAAACAAATTCCTGAAAGCATTTGTAAAACTCAGTAGCCAGCTCTCCAAATATCCTTATCAACAGCGAATTGAGTGCACAAATCCATATTCCTTGTTTCACTCAGAAATGTCAACAACTTCTTAGATTTGAAGAAAGTTCTAATAAGAACAACCCCCTTCTATCGCTTTCACTCTCTAGTTAATGCTGACAGTGTTAAGAGACGGTGACTAAATTGTCTAAATACAGTCAAAGAAGGCTTTGACAAGCTCCCATTTTACAGATAGGAATGTGACTTGAATAATCAGACAGTTAATTTAGCTACAGCCTGCAGGGCGGAGGCGGGGGAGCAATCACTTTAGTCAATAACAAGTATACTCATCCCAGTTAGTTGGCAATACTGAAGCTAAGAGATAATTACTATTTCTAGTACATCTGGTCTCAGCGGTTTATTCCAGAATTTGTAAGTTTATGTAAGAGTCTCCAATTGCAAGTGAATGTGCTTGACTTCAAAGCCTGAAAAATTTTGCTTTACTGCAGGAAATGAAATGGAGAAAAGACTTCTCTTCACAGGGTACATCAACAATTAAAAGTTGCTTCTTAACAAGTGGGACTTTATCAGATCAAAGAGCTTCTACAAGACAAATGAAACCAGAATCAAAATGAACAGACAACCCACTAGCTGGGAGAAAATATTTGCAAAACATATATCTGACAAGGGGTTAATCTCCATAATATATAAAGAACTCACACAACTGAACAACAAAAAAACAAACAACCTGGTCAAAAAAATGGGCAGAGGAAATGAACAGACACTTCTCCAAAGAAGATATACAGATGGCCAATAGGCACAGGAAAAGATGTTCAACATCACTAATCATCAGGGAAATGTAAATCAAAACAACACTAAGATATCACCTCATGCCCTTTAGAATGGCTATAATCACCAAGACAAAAAACAACAAATGTTGGAGAAGATGTGGAGAAACAGGAACTCTCATACACAGCTGGTGGGAATGCAAACTGGTGCAGCCTCTGTGGAAAATAGTATGGAGACTCCTCAAAGAATTAAAAATAGAAATACCCTATGATCCAGCTATCCCACTACTGGGAATCTATCCAATGAACCTGAAATCAACAATCCAAAGAGGCTTATGCACCCTATATTCACTGCAGCATTATTCACTACAGCGAAGAAGTGGAAACAACCCAAGTGTCCCTTGACTGACGACTGGATCAACAAGATGTGGTGTATATATACAATGGAATACTACTCAGCCATAAAAAAGACAAAATCATCCCATTTGCAATAACATGGATGGACCTGGAGGGTACTATGTTAAGTGAAATAAGCCAGAGAGAGAAAGACAAACACCATATGATCTCACTCATATGTGGAATATAAACCAACACATGGACAGAGAAAACTGTACTGTGGTTACCAGGGGCAATGGGGGTAGTGGGTGGGCACAAGGGGTGAAGGGAGACATGTATATGGTGATGGACAAACAAAAATGTACAACCAAAAATTTCACAATGTTATAAACTATTAAAACATCAATAAAAAAAAGAAAAAAAAGTTGCTTCTTAAGAATAGTACAATAAATATAAAGTCATAGTTCATTAAAATCATAAACCAAGTCAGTGGTCAGTCTTGTTATTACGAATATCAAACAAAATTGCCAGAGATACACCACAAACTCCAGTGAGATTTGTAAATGTTTCCGAAACTCACCACAAAACCAAGCATATGTGCACTTCATCAAGAATTTTAGAGATCAGACATATGGGAAGAAGAGATAAGAAAACTGGCATTTCATTTAGTATAATGTGCTTTGCACGTAAAATGTCAGAGTAACAAGGCATGAGCAATTTAAAGAAAGTATATTGTCATACTACAGAACTGAAAACTAGAGTAAAAATAACTAAAGGAAGAGTATCACGCTTTTAAAGAATATCTGATGACATGAGAAAATGCTTACAATGAAAGAGAAAGAGTAGGAAACACAACTGTGTAACAATTCTAATTTGACATTAAATGTCGTATAAACAGACTAGAAGGGAGCAAATCAAACTGTTAATAACAGTTATCTCTAGGTAATTCAAGATAGCTAGATGATTTTCATTTTCTTCTGCATAATTTTCCACAATAAAATGTAACTTTCATAATGAAGAAAATAATCCTTGTTAAAAATAAGAAATTCAAGCATTTCCATCAGATTACCTTGTGAAGCAATGGTATCTGGGTTACAATAAAAATATCTATTGGAGAAGTGTACTAAAACTCTCTCTCGTTCTTGAGTTTCTCCCACAAGAGAAAATGCTTTAAAGAAATACCTAAAAAAAGAATTAAGGGGAAAAAACGAAACTTCAGAAAATGTTACCATATTCTTTATGTTTAATAAAGTTAATTCATACAAACATAAGCAATTAATTATGCAAAGTAAGATATTCTACAGTGATTTCAAAAGAATCACTTAATGGCCATTCAATATAAACTGATGCTGACATTTAAATTCTATAAAGTGTCAACATAAAGGAGGACAGAGTGGCCAGCACATCCACAAAAGCCTTGGGGAGGCAGGCAATTCCCCATGAGACTGAGTGTCAAGTTGCCAACGTTAAAAGATCAGCCAGATAAAAACCAAAGAATGCTGAAGACTGAACACGTAACCACGTAGCCTCGGTTTTAAAACTCTACATGGACCACAATTTTTTCGTCGTTTTGTTACATGATTATTAATCACCACTGACCCACTGTTAAAATCACAATTATACTGTCTCGTGCACCGTATATTTCTGTTAATTTCATTCTGCCTATTATCATATTGTATTATTAATTTGTTACATGAGGAGGAAATTGGGAGATAAAAACTCTAATTTATTCCTTAAATTACGAATAAATTAATTTATTTGTAAAACTTCTTTGAACAATAGAAAATACGCCCAGAACCACACACCAATCTAAATCAGAGTCACCAAGAGTACTGTCTATTATAGATAAATCTAGATGACTCTCACTTGACAAAATAGATGCATTTCCCTACACGAGATGGGAAGAGTCATTTAAAATGTTCTAAGAAATCTTACTATTGAAAGAAACATACAATAAACCTTATTTCTCTGATGAAAATGCTGCTCTCTGCCTTATAGTTTGTTAATCTATATTATATTGGTCAAACTTTAATTTTTCATAACTTTTTTTTTTATAAACCACATCAAAGAAAGCAAAGCAGAAATACAGATCTTTTCTCCACTCTTCCCTGTTTTCATTGGAAAACCTACGAGTACCCTTGATTCACGTAAAGAGCCACAGAATAAGTCACTGTTGTGCACTCTAATCCAAACATCCTCCCTTCACCTCCCAGGCCTCAGTTTCCTGATTTGTAAAACTAGAGGGTTATGCAAGACAATCTCAGAAGTCCTCTAGGTCTGATGCTCTGTAAAGTTTGTGAGGTCAAATGCTGACTGGGTGTCACCCTCAACTGCTCTTAGAGGTGGTACAATGTGGTGTGAGAAGTGAGGGTCAGTGCGCTTAAGATCTTCACTGGAACAGACCAGCAAGAAGTGCTACCGCCTGAAAGAGGTTTACTGTGTACTGTCCGATACTTTCTGCTGATATTTATGCTGATATTCATTTTTAATCCCATTCATGAGTTACTTCCAAAGTATTGTCTTAAAGGCTATTTGGATATTGTAAACAAATGCTTAGGAAAAAATCTATAATTCTACAGTCTGTAGACGTGCCTTTTTTTATTGATCATTTGAAAACCAAATTCCCACAGATTCTATTTTTTCAAGACTTATTTTGCCACTATTCTTTACTGTCATCTACTAGATGCAGAATCATGTGTGATTTCATTAAAACAATATATTTTTCTCACTTTCAATTGTGTTTAACATCTATAGTACAACCTGAGCTAAGTTCACAAAGTAACTGCCAGCTTAAAAACATAAAATCAGATTTTAGCTTCAGCACATTACTTTCTCTTTTCAGAATTAATTATTTGGAGGCAAAGAAGAATGGAAGTGATGTTTAATCATACCTGAGTGACTGATCCAGCGTCATTCCTGTAAAATCAAAAAACTTCAGATATTCTTCAGCGACTAATTTGCTAAATTCATTGCTATAAGAAAACACAACAGACTCGGTTACTAAAATCTAAGCTATTAAAACACACACACAAGGGTACACTCAGACACCGGCCTTGGGACAGAACGTACTTTTTGCCCAGGTGCTTTGCAACATCCGATCTTTTGAATCTGTCTAGTTGATAAAGACGTTTGGCCAACCTTTTGGCTGCTTCTACATTGCTGCTGGTACCATTACTGAGACTTTCTGGGGTCTCCTTATCCAGAATTTCAGTGCTCCCCATTTCAGAATGAGCCTCCAGCAGTGTTTTTTTCACCCCAGCATTGCTGTGAGAATTGATGAGGAAAAAAAAGAAAAGATTTTTCTTGTGTGGCAAAAAGGGAAATAGCTGATGAAACTGTCATGATATCATAGAGCCAACTAAACGAAAACCATTTTAAATGAGACTGTTTTATGTTTATTCATAACAATATTTTCAGTTACTATATTTCAACATATTAAAGAATGTTGCTTAAATCCTAGATGAGCAGTTCTCAAGCCTTTTGGTCTCAGGACTTTTACATTTTGAAAAGAATGAATGACTCCGAAAACCTTTGTCTATGTGAGTTATATTACTATATCCATCTCATATCTATCATAGCTGTCTATATGATAGTCACCACATTAGTAATTAAAACAGAAAATTCTCTAATATTAACTCATTTAAAAATAATAAATCCATTTCATGAATATAATTAATACATTTTTATTAAAAATAACTATATTTTCCAAAACAACATAAAATTTAGTGAAATAAGTGACAGATTTACTTTTTTTTTTTTTTTACAAATTTCTTTAATGGTTGGCTTTCTAGAAGATAGCTTATCATAGCCACTTCTACATTCAATCTGTAACTATATATTATTTTGGTTGAGATATATTAAAAAAATCAGGCTTCATATAGGTATTTAATCAGAAAAATAATGAGTATTTTAATATTTTTTTCAGATAACTGTAGATATTCTTTTTTGATACGACACCAAAATAAGACAAGTGGCAGTTTCTTAAAGGTTAGTTGCAACATAGAATCTAAAATTGTATCAATGAATTTTTTGTGCTCTTACATTAAAATCTGTTTTAACACTTTGAATGGTTCTTTTACCCAGGCATGATCCTGCAACACGCATCGGTCATTTGCAAAATATTTGTTGACACATTTCATTTTACAATATCAAAAAAACCACATTCATTAATCTCACCACTAATATCTTCAGAAAAGTCTTTAAGTATTGGGAAGCTGTCAAACTTCTGGTGGCAGGTATGATTTCCAAAATTCTAACTTTTGATTGAAAGCTCAAATTTTATCATGGCAACAATATTTTCAGTTGTTTTCCTTAAAGTAATAGGCTCACTCTATTAATTTTCGAGAAAATGTTTGCCAATAACCATAATTAGTCATACTTTGAAGGAAAAAGGGTATTCCAAGAAAAATGCAACTAGTTTATAGCTCACAACTCAAATGACATATGAGTGCTTTTCCTAGAAACAACCCTCTGGACCGGCCCCGTGGCTTAGCGGTTAAGCGCACGCGCTCTACTACTGGCGGCCCGGGTTTGGATCCTGGGTACGCACCGACACACCACTGCACCGGTCACACTGAGGCTGCATCCCACATACAGCAACTAGAAAGATGTGCAACTATGACATACAACTATCTACTGGGGCTTTGGGGAGAAAAAGGAGGAGGATTGGCAATAGATGTTAGCTCAGAGCCGGTCTTCCTCAGCAAAAAGAGGAGGATTAGCACGGATGTTAGCTCAGGGCTGATCTTCCTCATAAAAAAAAAAAAAAAAAAAAAAAAGAAAGAAAGAAATCAAAAAAAAAACCAACAAACAAACAACCCTCAGGAGCAGGAGTGCCTTATGCACATTTTCCATTTCATCACATGTGAAATTAAAAAGACATGTTCTCAAGGGTTGAAATGTAATTAATCTGTACTGCTTTATCAAGGACATGGTTAGGTGAAATCTGCCTTTGTTTTTATTTTGAGTGCATGGCAATGAAGAATATAACAATAACTAGAACAGTTTGGTACCACTACCTTGACATGAGCCAAGACCCCCACGATTGCTTTTGTACCATCAGTGTAAATATCAACGTGGTGAAAAAGGAAAATAATGCTGTGCAGTTATTATAAAATAACTTTGACCTCACAACCCTATAAAAAAGGTCTCAGGAAGCCCCACAGACCACACTGAGAACCTCTGGACTACAAAGGGGTCATAAACTCCAGCCTGTCGTTGGCTGTAGAATGCTACATCATGCATTTATAACACAAAACCAACGAGAACACAGTAATTTCCAAATCTTCATTTTAACTTGGTACGAAAACAAAGTTCATGATAAACTATTGTGCTTAGGTAGCCTTCCAACACACTTACCACAGACTCTAAACCAGACATAGCCAGAATTCTTCTATAACGGACCAGATAGTAAATATTTCAGACTTGCAGGCCACAGAAGGTCCCTGTCACACAAGCTTATTTTTATTGTTTTGTCACAATCTTTAAAAATGTAAAAGCCATTCCAGGCTAGGCTGAATGGGGTCCACAGGCATTGCTCTATCCCACAGTTCTTTAACTTGGCCTGAAGTAAAGTAACCATTTATTGTCTAAATCAGAATGCTCTGAAGAGGGAACAGAAATGATAAAATCATTAAAGATGTAATTCTAATTGTTACAAAGTATATAAAAAAATTACCAATAAAAAAAAACAGTTAGTTGTAAACTTATATAATAAATGACAAAAATCATCATAGCAAAAAAGAATACATTTTTAAGTAGAACTATTTAATCTCTATTTTGTCACTCATTCTACCCAACGTACAATTTCCCATTTCCTACTGATCCACCAACTCAGTGGTGGCCTGGCAGCTTCAGCATCACTCAATGCAGTTCAGGCTGCAACCTGCTGACACCCCAAGAGGCTCCTAGGGCCCGCAGAGTCCCAGACTTCCCCAGCACTGCCAGACTTGAGGGAGTTAACTGTCCCTAGCCACTCCTTTCCAAGCTCATTTTATCAGCAAGTCCTCCACATGCTGTCCTTGAAAGGGAGCAAGAAGAGGAGGGAAAAGACAGATTGATTATCGCAACTTGTCTTTTAGACTCAACTATGTGAAAATTCTGTTCAATGCATATGTCAACTGACACATTCCAAATGAGACAGCAGAGAAGCTGCAAGTACAAAGTGGAGGTTTACAATCCCCTGCTTATTTTACTGCAAAATGATAATGCTTCATTTCTTTTTTTTTTCCCTTTTTCTCCCTAAGGCCCCAGTAGATAGTTGTATGTCATAGCTGCACATCCTTCTAGTTGCTGTATGTGGGACGCGGCCTCAGCATGGCCGGACAAGCGGTGCATCGGTGCACACCCGGGATCCGAACCCGGGCCGCCAGTAGCGGAGCCTGCGCACTTAACCGCTAAGCCACGGGGCCGGGCCCGATAATGCTTCATTTTTTAAAGTCAAAGTCAAATGCTAAACCATATTCACTGCCAGAACAACAGAGATAAAATGCAACTAACCCAGGCAAACCAAGATGTTTGGCAACCCTCCTTCAATCAGCCACCTAAACAATTTTCCAACAGCAATACCCACTAGTTAAAATAAATTGCTTCATTATGATGAAATCTTCAGGCAAATACATTTAAATAATTTTTCATCCTAAATCTTCCTTTATAGAGTTCACATTACCAGCCAATTTTGTGAAATTTATCCTATCAGAAAACCGAATATTTAATTATTATGTACAGCAAACGTATAATAAGTAAACTCATAGAAGAAATTTCTTTTAAGGGCAACTCCCAGTTACTCTGTGTTTTTCCACCTAAGTGGTAGAAATGTAAAATACTTACCTCAAGAACTATTTTAGTTACAATCAACTCATTTTTACAATTGAAAAAGAAAAAATCCATGGAGTTCCCATGCATTCTTTTACTCTACATATTAGTTATCATGTAGGAAAAACAAATGTCAAAGAAAGGATTTTCTTCTCAATTCAACTACTACTTATTGTTCACTTCTCAGGGCAAATTCATGGTATATATTTCATCACTCCAGGTAAATAATGTAATTATACCACAACTATAGTACTGCAAAGATTTTCTTCAAATACAAGAGACTTATCCTAATGAGTATATATTTAAAAAAATGTAGTGGTCCAAATTATTCCTATTTCTCATGTTTCTCATTCCTCATGTCTGTCTCCTCTTTCTATCTTGCCCAGCCCAGTCTATTTCACCTCATTTTCCTTACATTCACCAGAAGGAGGTAATTTTAAAAACTGTATGTATCAGATTTCTCTGGATCTTCTTGAAAAAACCTTCAGTAAAAAAAGAAAATAAGGAATAAAATGAGGATAAATACCTCCATTCCTAGATGGCTTTGTACTGTCTCATTTCTCAATACATAAGATTACTTGAACAAGAACAGAGACTGCTCCTTTTAAGTCACAAAAGCCTGCAAATATGAATACAACACACACTCACCAGCAACCAGAGAGACACCAAGAAGAACTCATCCTGGAGCCCAGGGTGTGCCTGAGCCATACTTCCTCTCATGAGCCCCTCCCCAGGATTCCTCGCCCCACAACTCCAGTCTTGGCTGGTCTACTAGGGCTTCCAAGGACCTGGCTCCCTGTGAGGTCATGTTACTATGACGTCACATTCTCAGCAGAGTGTTTATTGTTGGGGTTTTTGTAATGTTTTTACAGCCCCAATAAAAACAGGAGCCAGAACACAGGGGCCACTGTACATCAAGAGCATAAACAACAATGGCAGCCCAGCCTTGTTCACACTTGATAAAGCAAACTGGATGATCCCTCTCAGTGGGGATAACACCCCATTTGTTTCCTGGAATACACAAGATATTGTCCATCTATTCTGTTGAATATTAGATGCTTTCAGTAGTTTGAATGTTCCCTTCTTTTCTTTAGTTCCCCTTTTTTCTTGATCAAGTAACTTTTACAATTTCATAGGTGAAATCCCTACCAGTCACTTAAATGTGGAAAAGACTTCCCAAAAGGTTCTCCCTGTGTTCTATAAATGCTGTACCTCATACCTACAAACAAATGTGGTAACACTCGATCATCAAAAGAAGGATCAGATCATTTGAGTCTGATCACCAGGCCTTTTCATAGCCTTTTTATCATACTAGGATTACCAGGTTTTCCAAATAAAAATAACAGGACACCCAGCTAAATTTGAATTTAAGATAAACAAATAACAGTGTTTAGTATAAGTATGTTCCAAATATTACATGGGACATACTTACACTAAAAAAATTATTCACTGTTTATCTGAAATTCAAATTTAACTAGGCATCCTATATTTTATCTGGTAACCATACCTTCTGAAATGTTTGTTCTAACCTTTATTTAAAGAATTCCAATTACTGCGTTCCTTGACTGTCAATTGGTAGCGTTGCACAATCAGCTTCCTTCTGGGTTTGTTTTGACTTGCTTCTGTGATTTAATTTTTATTCCTCCTATTTCTCTGTTCTTTTATCAAGACCTTCTCTCAGCTGCCTATGACCTACTGATTCTTCTCTAATGTCTTCTAAATACAAAAGGAAAATCCTCTTTCTCTGTGTTTTCACCCTTCTTTCCAAGCCTGCATACTGCTACCACAGATGTGATAATATGCCTTCTTTACAAAAATCCTACACAAGTTTCATATTCCATGGCATGTCACATAAGGCCTGTCACAAGCTGACCCCAACTGCTCCTTTCAATTTATCATCTACAATTTTCCTCCTGCTCCACCCACACAGAAATACAAGCTGTGCTCACATACCCCTTTCAGTGTTGTTCTCTTTGTCATTCTTATTACCCCCACCCCAAAATTCTGGGGTGCCCAAAATTCTGCAAACTCTTACTGACCCTATAAGAGCCCAGGTGAAATAACAGCTTTTCTAAGAGTCATACTCCAACTCCCCCTGCTGCATTCTCAGAGCACCTGAGTTATACCTTTATTATAGCTCTGCCTTTTAAAAATCCCATGTCTCTCACCCACCACTATCTTAAACTTCACTTTGTATCCACATCACAGGAGAAGCTTGAAGTTAAGCAACAGCCATCTGTTAAAAAAATGCAAGAACTGAGCGATCAGCTGTGTCCACGTCTTCCACTGTCTTCTATGTTATGCTATCAATAACGACACGTGGCACTAACTTTCTAATTCATTATAACTAATCCTGGAAAGTTCTAGAGAGACTGACATCAGCAGAGGGTACCAGATATATTGTCTTATTTCATATTTACTTTGAATTTAAATTTTAAAAAATTCTTTAAATTTTTATTTGTGGTAATAAAACTAGGATAAAAAATAAAGTAGACTAAGGTGTCAAAGCTCTTCCCCCTTGCATTTATAAAGTTTACCCTGGGAGTTGAGCATATAAACAACCACCTAGTTCAATTTTATACATCCACTAGGTAAAGGCAAGTCAGAAGAATCCCAAAGAGTGGAAAGAAATGACTCCAGCTGCAAGTGGAATAAAAGGACCAGTGAGAACAAGATAACCCCACTGCCATTCTTCAGGCTGAAGATACAGACACAGAGGCCTGGAACCAACAGACTCAGGAAAACCAGTACAAATGTAGAGCTTTCATGGCTGAAATGAAAGTCAGTCAAGAAGAGTTCTAAGTACATCAGAAGCAAGATCCACTTAAAACCCGGAAACATAAATTGTCTCTAAGAAAGTTAAGGAAGTCTTGTGGGCCAGCATTATCTATGGAGTTTATTTCTCAGGCATTGCAGATAGTACATAAGCTAATCTTGAAGGAAATGTAAATGAGAAATGATTCAGAACAGCCACAGCATCACCAGTGGTACCACTCACCTAAGAGCACCTAACACTGGTAACCACTCACTATGTGCCAGCACTGGGATAAGTGCTTCCTAGGGACTGTCTCTTCTAATCCTCAACAATCTTAGTGAAAAATGTAGTGGTATACCCATTTTACGGATGGAAACTGAGGCACAGAGCTGGACATGGACAGTGGGACTCCAGTACTGAAGTCCTCTATATCCTCTACTACTATTCATTTTGCTACTGCTAGTCATTTTCTAGCATATATGTTTTTGCTGATTCAACAAATATTAACGAATTCCCTACCATGTGCTAGGCAATGTTTTAGGTGCTTGGAATACTCAGTAAACGAAACAAAACAGAAAAAAAAAGAGAGAGAAAAAGAAAACCCTTCTAGCCCAGGGGAGAAATAAACAATAAACATAATAAATGAGTAAACTATATAGTATGTTAGAAGATGATAATTGCTATAAAAAAAATAGAGCAAAGAAAAAGAGATCAAGAATTACAGTTTGGAGGTAGGAGTAGATATATTTAAAGTGGTCATGGGAAGCCTGAGCAACTTGAAGGGAGGAGTTGCTATAAACAGAGAGGGAAAACCAAAGTTGGCAAAGGTTTTGAGAGAAAGAAGTTCCACTGTAGACACGTTAACTGTGAGGTGTCTATTACATACTCAAGCAGATATGTGCATATGAGGATACGTGAAGCGTTCAGAAGAGACACATGCCAGACAGTTCACCACTCCAGGGAATTCAGACTGTTGGCCTCAGATGGCCCCAGCACTTTCTTTTTAAGGTCCAAGATGATTTTCATCATCTTGGATGCGATATCAGGATTTTGAGCCACCACTTTAACCAATGGGAAATCACTATAGGTCTAAAGAGGGGAAAAGGTAATGAAACAGACATGGATTTTGGTAAGATCACTTTTGCTTGTAGCATGGAAGAAAAACTATAGGGAGACAAAATTGAAGGCAGAGAAACCAGCTAGGAAACTTATCAAAACAGTCTGGTCAAGAGATAAGAAAGTGAATTAAAAACCAGTTCTTGTGAATATAAAGGAAAAGCCTGCTCTGAAAGATATTTAGAAAGTAACATGAAGGATCATAATGAGTGATTTGGGATGTGTGTGGAGTTGTGTTCACAGAAAGGGCAGAAGGCTACTCTGACTTAGAAGCTGGGCAGAATGTCATGCCACCAACCAAGATAATGAATACAAGAGAAGGAACAGAGATGTATAACAGAGTGTGTGCGTGCGTACAAAGAGAAACAGGAGACAGAAGGACGAAAGACCACGAGTTTGGTTCAAATACATGATAAGTATAAGGTGTCGACAGGATACCCAGGCAGAGCTGTCTGGTAGCTACAGCAACCATCTGCTACCTGTGGAAATTCAGTATAGGCAGAGTAGTCGCCTCCATCCAGGTGGATGGGATCACCTGGTGAGAGGCTGTAGCATGCAATATGACCAAGAAACTCTGAAATGTGCCAACACAGAAATATGTCTAGCAGTGTATTCATCCGCACACAATTCCATTACAGCAAAAGAATTAGGAGGTCTCCCATTATTTATAAATGAGAGCACTTTTACATACAAATGCTCCGTTTCCCAGGGAGTAACAATTATTTAGAAGATGCTAAAAGCAAGTATCTGCTGAAAGGCTCGAGTTAGACTACCAAAGTTCCAACACTTGTTCCATCAGTCACCAGCTGTGGGACCTTGGGTAAGTTCATTATTCTTGTGAACCTCAGTTTTTTTCTCTATAAAATGGAGAAAACAGTCCCAACTTCCCAAGGTGTTGTGTGAAGATTAAATGAGAAGATGCACGTAAATGCTGAGTGCAGTACATGGCACACAGTGAACAATGACTGTCAGCTGCCACCCCAGGTCCACGTCATCACTACTGCTACCCCCTACATCATTAAGACTGGTACCTGGTTATTTGGATGATCACACAAGATAATTACAGCTGACGGTATTTTATTAAATGTAAACTGCTATGCGTATTGTATACAAACATTAGTTAGCTCTCAGTAAAAATTAATGCTTGACTTTTCTAAGGAAAATTGCTTCAAATAAACCGATTTTTGACATTTATACAGAATACATTTCTCTAGAAGGGACTGCATCTTACTTACAAATGATTTCAGGGACTTTATAAGAGAATCATGAACAAAACCTAATTATCAAAATTCCTAATCGCTATTTCTCTGTTCAGCACAGAGGCCAAAATGCAGTCTTTACCAGTGAAGAATTTTAACAAGTGTCACCTAGAGGTTCTGCCTCCTCCGCACACCTTTTAAACCTCACTCATTTTACTCAGTCTTGCATTCAGTATTCCAGAAGAGGGCACCAACATGCAAGGCAGCAGCACAGAACCACACCAAACTCACCCAGTGAATGAAACAGGCTGCACTTGCCTTGGAAGCATGATTTCCAATAAATAACTGGACTCCTCACCCTTCTTCAGGGTTCATACTCCTCTGGGGGCATGATCCAGATGATGCAGGGTTTTCACTTTTGGGGTTTGTTTTGTTTTTCTATATTAAGCAGCAGCTTGTCTGGGCCAGCTCTTAAACAAGGATGTAAAATCTGCGTCATTACCAAGTCAACTTTAATACAACCACATCATAAAAATTTGAGATGAATCGTTTGCAAAGCAACCATTACTAGATGTCCAGATTGCCAAATAAGGAGAAAAAAAGATGCAAAAACATTTACATGTTCACTATTTTCACAGAAGCTTCTTTATGTCAACTGGGATCAGTGAATCCCAATTCCAGTGGAGAAGAAAGGAAGTGTGAACCATCTGCAGATGGACTAATTGTTTTCCTGGAATGCTCTTAAAATGTCATTGGATGTTCTGAGTTTATATCTTCATGAAAAACAGCTTTGGACTATGTTTACTCACTACCTTGATATGACATTAAAAATCTCTAAAGAGACCAGATCACTCTCCACAGGCAAAAGGAAATGAAGCCAGGGCAACTGCGTTCCACTTCCCTGTGAATGAGTAAGCAGCAGCCTGAAGCTACCGTGCCCTTTAATGACCGGGACTGAGATACACTGCACACCCAGCTGGAGGCAGGGTGGTCTGAATTTAGACAACACATCCATATCTCTACTCAGAAAAACACTTGCTTATCCAGCCAAGATATCACATCCCTTCCTGTTTCTCCAAACTCAAATTATCTAATTTAAAAAAATTTCATTTAGGGCTGGCCCCCGTTGTGTAGCGGTTAAGCGCGTGCACTCCACTGCTGGCGGCCCAGGGTTCGGATGCCAGGCGCACACTGACGCACTGCTTGTCAGGCCATGCTGAAGCCACGTCCCATATAAAGTGGAGGAAGATGGGCACGGATGTTAGCCCAGGGACAGTCTTCCTCAGCATAAAAGAGGAGGATTGGCATGGATGTTAGCTCAGGGCTGATGTTCCTCACACACGCACAAAAAAATTTCATTTAAAGTAAAATATTAACAGTTCTCAATAAATAAATACATCATAAACTCACAAAACAACTCCCTCCTTCAAAGGAAGAAGAAGGAGGTGCTACCTGGCCCCAGGACACATGAAAAAAGTAAGACATGTAAAAGGGACTATCTAAATGGCCAGAGCCCAGAAACTTCCCTCACGGGACTTAGTAAGGAAGCTCTTACTGCCCAATGCAATACAATTATAAACAAGGAAGTTTAATACCCTTAGCAGAATATTTATTGTAACATAGAATGAGACAAGTCTATCCTTCCAAAGAAAATTTATAAAAAAAAATGTCAAATTTTTAAAAGTCAAAAAGTGCCTGGACTAGCTGTTCTTTGCTTTTTCTTTCTGAAATCTCTACCAACTAAAAAGAGACAGACAGACAGACAAAAAATAGTCACATACAATTCCTATATAATAAGAAAGCTAATGACAATGGCTGTTTTTACATAGCGTTTATAACATTATTCCTTAGTGATTCCCTCTATAGAGGCCCATTCAATGATACAAGCTATCACTTAAAAAAAGTCAATTCAAAAGCAATAAATTCCCAAACAACCATCTGAAAATTCAACATATGCTTTATTAGTTAAATCATAATTTTCTAAATTTTTTCTGGTTTCTTAAGTTTTTTTTTCATATGTGATTATCTGATACTTGAAAACGACCAGTTTTCTATCACTATGGTTATATTATTGAGGAACAGTTCTGACTAAAAGACAATGGTTTTAAAGTGCCATATTCTGCCCTTTCCTACTCCCTAAGGGAAAAAAATGCTCATTTTCAATTTAAAAAATAAGAAACACTTAACTACTTTCAATCGGATATTAAACCATCTTCTGATGATGCATATTAATGGATGTTCCACATATTTTAGAATGCAATGAAAAATTTTTATGCAAAAATTTCTGTCCACATTTTTGCTGGGTTGAATTAGTATTAGTATATATTCACTGGGCATCAGAGCTGGGCAGCGAAAGAAGGTATGAAGAAGGTGGGCAACAGAAGGGGGTTCAGGATGACCAGGGAGGGCATGTATGAATTTTGATCAACATAATTGGCAATAGATACCCCACAAAGTAGACAACCCTAACATGGATAAAGACTACAATTTTAATACTGCAAACAGCTTGTTAAATAGTGTCACCTCAAGAGTTGGTGTACCTATAGCAATCCTGCGAATCCCTGTTTCCTGCTCAGCACACAGGTCAGAGGTGCCAAAAGCCAGTCAGGAAGGGCCCTCTTCTACCTTGCAGACAGTGCCCAGAGTTAGAAGATGCATGCTAATTCTGGGTTCAAGTTTAGTGTTTTTTTTTTGTAATTATTCCCTGCTAAAAGTCTCAACTTAGAATTTTCTTTTTAATGTAATTTACTTGAGAATAACAACCATTAGGGATAAATAAGTAAAATTTCGCTCATTAAACATAAGTATCCTATCCCTAAACTAAACATTACAACTACTGAAAAGTATACATGTAAATATGGATTTAACTTGACCAAATACCCCCTTGCACATCAAGGCACTAAGTAATATTATCTAGCAGAGAATATCAGCTCTGCTTTCCTCTGCTCCCTCTTCTTTTTTTTTTGTTTGGTGAGGAAGATCAGCCCTGAGCTAACATCCATGCCAATGCTCCTCTTTTTTTGCTGAGGAAGACTGGCCCTGGGCTAACATCTGTGCCCATCTTCCTCTACTTTATGTGGGACGCCATCATAGCATGGCCTGACAAGCAGTGCATTGGTGCGCGCCCGGGATCCGAACCCAGGACACCAGCAGTGGCGGAGCGTAGGCTCTTAACCACTAGGTCACGGGGCCAGCCCCTCCCTCTTCCTTTTCTTTGGTAATTCTTCCATCTTCTGAAGAACAAGAGGCTTTACAAATACTTTGTGTGGTTAGATACTGTCCAATATTTGCCATCTCTGTTAGTGCTTTCTGCCCTCTCCTCATATTCTTACAAATATCTGTTTTTGCCCCCCCATTCCCTGGCTTTGCTGTACTTCTGTGACGTGCTAAGATCTGCCCACCTGCCCTACAGGGCCCCTCTCCTGCTGACATGTCCACTACCCAGCTGTGCAGTCTCACCTTGCAAACACCTTCTGCAGTCTGCACACCGCATGCAGTTCCTACTACAGCAGCCTGTATATCAGCATATCCTCTCCATACTGAGTTTCCCCCAGGCGCTACTTATTGTAACTACACTGAAAGCCACTGTATTTGATATATGGAGGGTTTGTCAGATTTGCTTAACAAATTGTGTGTGCAATTTTAAAGGGAAAAAATTAGTTCCCTGACAAGAGTACAGGAAGATCAACAGGAAGAGAAGTCCCTCAGGAAATGAAAATCTTGTATCTGTCACTTCCTGCTTTCATCTCTTCACAGTATTCTAGCTCATCCGGAGACAGAGGAAAGCAGCCATCCTCCTCTGGGCTACGGGAGGAACAAGGGACTTCTTCACTCTACTAGCTGTGATGAGTGAGTTAGCGAGAATATCCATACACATGTTCGTCTTAACATGTTTTATAAACACGTCTAGAATGTTTACTGTACTCTGTACACTATTCTAAGCACTTCAGACTAACTCACCTAAACCCCTTTAACAACCCTATGATAGGTACTGTCATTGTTCCCATTTTACAAAGAAGGAAACTGAGACATGGAGACGTCAAGTAACTTCACACAGTCACACTGCTGGTAAATGGCAAAGCTGGGATCAGAGCCCGTGCCAGGCAGTTTTGTTACCGACTTCAAGTCCTTAACCAATGTGCTGTGGCCTTTCTTCTGTGGTATATTACTATGGATTGCACCTCAGGTATAACGTTGGTATAGAGAGACAAAAATGTCTACTTTTTAAAGGACATCCATATGACTAAATATGCTTGATATGGTTACATAAGTGTACACAACCAAATTTGCATAAGTTTTCTCTGCAATTACTTATTAAAGCACCTACTATGTGCTGGACATACAGATGCTAGGGGTACAGCAAGGACCATAACAAAGCCCTGCCCTTGTGCAGTTTTACCTTCTAACAAGAGGAGACAGACAATAAACTGAATGAAGGTCCTCCCTCCCCCATTCCCCTTCCACAAATATTTGCTGAATATCTGAGTCAGATGCTGTTCTAGGTAAATATGAAGTGTCCAATAAAGCATCAAACAGACAAAAGTCCTTGCTTTCCTGGAGCTAACATTCAGACAGTGATAGTGGTAAGTGCCTCGGAGACAGATATAGCCAGGTAAGGGAATGGGGAGGTTAGGGCTGCTATTTTATTCATGGTACCAAGAAAGTGCCATTTCAGCAGGCAAGTAAAGAAGTGAGAGATATGGCCTTGCAAGCTATCTTCTGGAAGAGCATTCCAAACAAATGCAATGGCCTGGGCAGGACTATATTTGGAACAGCATAGAGAGGCCACCACGGCTGCAAAGGAGCGGGTAAAGGGGGAGATGTCCCTAAAGAGGCCTCAGGGCCTGAATTCACTTATACTTCCAAAATAGTCACTCATTCAAGAGTCCCCAAATCAACTCCAGTTCTCAAACATCTCTGGTCAGAAAAGGCACAACAATTTAGAAGAGACTGTCAGTATCTCATATATCTTAGGCACATTTTAGCTTCCAAAGTTAGTAGGCTCTTTTTCAGTTCCTCCCCTACTTCTGCAGAACGTCTGATGACCCTCAACGTCATCTAAGGGACCAAACTCCAGCAATCACCTAATTCATCCTGCAGCACGAGTATCCGCTGCACACTCTCTCCAGTACTGCCCCCATAGGGTTGGTCTGTGACTTTTCTAAGGGTGAATCCAGATCTTCATCACACTTCTATCCCAGTGCCTAGGACGATGGCTGGCACATAACGGTGTTCCATAAGAGTGTCCTAAATCAAACTGCAAAATATTTAAAAGGAAAAGTCAAACGACTGTGTGCTCATCTCAACACATCAATCAAGTTGACTGGAAGATGCCTAAAAGCAATAATCAGGATGCTTCCTCTCATGAACCTGTACAAAAGCTGAAAGTCTCTGCTGTGAGTTTTGGTGGGCTATATCCATCAAGTTAGAATTATTTCAGTAATTTTAAGTACTTTCCTCATTATGGAATCTAGAAGCTTTGACCAGTAGAAAACACTTACCAATGAGCTCTCTCTAGACTTTTTCCTAGGTTTAAAAAAATTTTCTAAGATTCCCTTCTCCTTATTCACACAACGGGGAGAAAATATGAAAAAGTAGCCATAGCAAAGTGGGAAGAATGCAAGGGGACCTCTCAATTCTTAGTATCTAAACATAAAAAAGTAAAACCATGATTACTAAATAAAAAGATCATGTATATTAGCTTAAAAATAAAAGTACAATTACCAGTTTCCAAGCTTTGTATGTTCCTAGGCATGATGTTTAAGCTGGTTTCTTCCTATCTTCATTTATTATACTCTAAAATAATTACCAAATTTTAGGGAGCTGTATATAGCCTACTTTGCCCTTTGTTTTCACACTATCATTCCCCAAAATCAAACTACCTGCAGTGGGAGGGGAAAGAGCTTTGTGTTCCTTAGTGTAAATTAGATCAGTTATCTGCTATCTAACTCGTTTTAAAGTATTTTGGTATTTTAACATTAAATCCTGGGATTTTGGAGGTAGTTTAGTAATATGAGCTGTAACACATTCAACTACTAGACACAAGATGAGACAATCTGCGCTGCAAATAAGCTGAGAAGTAAAGGGATACAGTAAGCAACAAATTTAGTGAACGCCTCTCTCTCTAAAAAACAGAGTCTGTAAAATGAGACGAGGAGAAGAAGGGAAATCGCATTTTCTGGCTTTCTAACATGTGACAAGCCCTTTACATATATCATCTCATTTTAATGAGAATCAGAACCTGCTAGTGCAGTTTCTTCGAGTGAATTTTAAAAAGACATTCCTCTGGACAGATGAATTACAAAAAGGCATCTACTTTGGTACACGTTTTAGATAAAGGAAGCTCTGCCAGGGCTCACAGCTGAGCAAAGAGAATTTAGGGCCTGTGTCTACTTCTCACATCCAAGACCCTTGAGGTGGTCCAAACAAATTATCGAGTAATTAGGACAACCATTTACCTTTAGGCTACATGGCCTTAAGAAAGCAAACTGCAGGACTTCTAAGCAATAGATCACCTAACAACTCAGTGTTCACATGACAGACAACAACTGAGGTCCAGAGATAGCACTTGCCCTTACAATGTCTTCTGACTCCAAATCCAACACTTTTTGTCCACTGAACCATCGTCTAGACCAGAAATGGCAATGTAAACAACTGGTGACAAAGTCAGCCTTCCCAAAGGGTAGGCTCAGTCTCAACGAAGCTTTGGCAAATATTTTTCAAGCAAATTGAAAATGACAGAGTCTGGTCATGGGAAAGGGCGGTGAGGGGCACTTCTGGAGGCCCAGAAAACTAGCAAAGGAGGGGATGACAACAGAGGCAGCGCAGACCAGCCTGAAGCCCCGAAAAATATCCTCCAGAACCAGATCATGAGCCTTCCTATAGAGGGAGGGGGACGACAGCAGGAAGAGCCGGGGATGCTACTGAACAGAAACTAAAAGTCCTTTCCTCCTCCCTTTTTTTCCCCACCGAACATCTCCAGAGAGATAAGGCAAAAGTGGTACTGCTTTTGGCAAAACCATATAAACACAAGTACATAGCATATTTCATTGATTCCTAAACACATTTTTTTTTCCAAATTTCATAGTCTCTGAAATTAGGATGGCTTCTCATACAGCAACCAGTACAAGCCCTGTCAGCCAGGGACGTGTGTGTTATCTGTGTTCAAAGGAAAATTATACATGGTTGGTTTAATCTTGATTGAGTTAATGTTTACAATGTCTTCAAAAAGATTATGCTATGAATTGATACTGAAACAAAGGTATTGTGTATGGAAAAGGCATTGAAAACAAGCAACTAAATTATTTTTATGTAAAAATCTATAAGTTTAAGAATTATTAAAAATTCTAAGTATTAAAAAGCTTTGTGCCGTAGTTAATTGATGGCATGTTATTTTCTGGTGGTACTTAAAATAATGATTTATCTCCTAATCAACAGCATCCTAGATTTAAAAAATTCTAAGCCTGTTTGTTTTTACTAGTATACACTTGCCTTAAATTTCAATAACATTCAGTTTTTAAATTTTATTTATTTATTTATTTTTCCCCCAAGCCCCAGTAGATAGCTGCATGTCATAGCTGCACATCCTTCTAGTTGCTGTATGTGGGACGCGGCCCCAGCATAGCCGGAGAAGCCGTGCGTCGGTGCGGGCCCGGGATCCAAACCCGGGCCGTCAGCAGCGAAGCACTCGCACTCAACCGCTAAGCCACGGGGCCGGCCCAACATTTAGTTTTTAAATAGAAGATTGTATTTTGTTCCTTGATTTACTAATTTATAGGCCATGACAGTAAAATAGTTTATTTTCTATTCCCTCTGTTTTGGACAAGACAAGTTATTTTTAAGTCCTGGGTTTTACATTTAATTCTAGAAGTTTATGGCCAACTCCTCAAACATCACCATTCAAAAATGACACAAACATACTCTCTAATCAAGGTTTTTTAAAATACTATTTTCAGTGTAGCCAAATGAGAACAACTATTTTTAAAGCATTGCTATTATCCTTACTTCACCAAGAACACATTTGAGATAATTAGTGTTAAAATTTTCCTTCTCCAATTTCAAAAAATCATACCAAGTTCCAAAATGCTAAACTTTACAATTACAGGTAACTATTCCACATGAGAAAAATTACAAAGTAAACGGATTTTATGTGAATTACTTAAGACGAGTATTTATAATCAATGCCTAACAAAATCAGATGAAAACTCTTGGGTTTTCTCCAACAAAATTGAATAATATTAATTGTTTTTCTCATTTTTTGATGAGTTTCTGTGAAAATGAAAAATATTTCTCCAGTGAATTCAAACATTGCTACAGATAATATTAAATATCCATGTTGCTTTAATATCAAAATTTTGGACTTTTTCATACACATGTCCAGATACACACACATTAATAAAGCTGAAACTCCATATAGTTTATGAACTTCTATACCCATGGCTTCAAATAATTTTTTTTTTATTTTGAACCACAGCCTATTCCATCACTTCAAACTTTATATTTTGAGGAAAGGATAACAGGAAAAAAAAATTCTCCTAGAGGACAAATACCCTCCACACTATAAAAAATAGGAATGGCAAGTAATTTGAGTATTAAATTTCTAAATCCCCCACTGCAGAGTCACAATGCAGGTGAGTACTCTTAGTACTAAAGACTTAAGTTATTCAGAAAGAGTTTTACTTTATTTAACTTTGATAAAATCTTGTTCTGCTGTTTTGTTTTGTTGTCAATTTACTACTCATTTACTTCCTGTCTATTCTACATGGAACACACACACTGTGAAACATGCATTCAAACTTGCACTAAGCTATCAGATTTACACAATAAGATGCTTTCTGTACCACAGAAACTTTGGTTTAGGAGGGGCCATGAGAGGTGGCCTGAATCCAATAGACAGCCCAGGCTGAGTGAGCAAGAGACTTCAGAAGCAAAGCAAACAGAGAGAGAAGAGCTGGTCAAATATATGCCTTCCCAAAAAGGAAGTATCATGCAGTGCCCTAGACAGCACCTGTTGTCTTCCATCCCAGTTCCTCGAAGGGTATCACTTGGGCATCACTTGAGGATAGGAGGGTAAACCTTCTTCAATACTACAGTCCATCCCCTGGAGTGTGGTCCTATTACCCCTTCACCCCACCCCAACCTGGACAGACACACTCTTAAGAGCAATATCCCATGCCATGGTGCAATAATAAAGTGGAAATATCCTCAAACTCAACTTTTAAAACAGCAAGAATGAATGACCTAGCTGTGATGTCCCAGGTAAAACTGTCCATCCCCACACCAGTACTCCCCTAGTGACAGTCTCTCTGCATCCTGACCTAAACACCACAAAGCGTCAGTGTGAGCTACTTAGCAATTCCCCACTATCTGCCGCAAGAAACGGCACATCAGAGATGAACCCAGAAAACAGCGTGCACTACATTTTGTCTTTCGGAGAACATTGACATTTCAGAATGAAATTCACCATAGAAATATAAAATATACGTCCTCACCAGTATGTTAACTCCATATAAATCTCCTTTTTCTTCTAAAATAAAAAATACATGTCAGATGACCAAGTTCAGATCTCTATAAGTTTAGAGAACAAGAATATTTGCTTGTCCACCCTTCTCCCCGGTCCTGGCACCACTTAACTCGTATCCTAGCATATACAGTCACTCAACAACGATCAATCCAGTCAATCTGCTCTATGAAGTTTTTATTTAAGCTGTATTCTTTAATTTTATTCCTGAGGTATACGATAAGTACTATCACTCTAGTTTTATAAAGCAGTAAGAAGAGGAGGTAGGGAAGGAGAGAGGACAAAGAAAAGAACAAACTGATTAAGCTGATAGCTAGAAAAACACCCAAAAAGCCAAAAAAAACCTACCAGTCTGGGACTTCCACTTGGAGAACACACTCCTTCCTTCGGGGTCCGAAGAAAACAGAATTCACTTTGGCACCATTCTTAAAATTCATTTCTAAGTTTCTCCTTCAGCTGTAGTCAAATCACCTCAACAGTATTACTTTTACATTCTGAATTCCTATCCTTGCAACTAGGGCTGACAAAATAAAACCTAAACAGACTTTAAGTCAGTCTCACCAATTCTACCAAAAGATCTTGACCCCAACCACTTAAAATAAAAAGGAGGAGGCACAACAAGTCAAGTAGCCATGACAGCAAAGGTGTGAATTCTTCTCTCCCCTTTATCCACCAGAGGTGTTAAAAGTCCTGTCCTACTGGAGATCAGGCTGGCCTTTTAGTCTGGCCACAGGAGATCCTAAATTCCGCAATTTACCGCAATACCACCAGCCCCAAGTCACCTAAGAGATGACATTCCTGCACCTTGTCACAGTGTTATCACATGCTAGTCACTTCATAGCAACCAAAATACTCGAAGAAGTAACTCCCATTGATACCATTTAAAATTTGCCAAAGTTTAGGGAAAGCTCCTTATTACAAATGAGGATACCACTACCTGTTCTCTCCTCTTACAGTTACAGATGGTGCTTTAGACTAAACACACACACACACCCACATTCACAAAAGTTTCCTAATGCTCTGGGGATGAGGTCTGGAAAGCACTATAAACTTAATGGAGGAAAAAAACTAAGGCTCAGAGAGACTGACTTTCCCAAAGACACAAAACTGGAACTGAACCACATCTATCTGTGTTCAGTCCTAGAGTACTTTCCACGGTAGACAATCCACTACACTAATACAGATCTTAAATACAACTGAAAGCCCATCGTTAAGAAATGACGGGTTTGGAGACTCAGACCTGGACTCAGGTCTCAGCCCCACCAAGTCATACCACCTCTCAGCCTAGGTTTCCTTATCTGCAAATAATGAAGATTATAAAACCTGCCCTAAATGGTTACTGTAAAGCTTAGATAAAATTAGTCACTCAAAAACAGTGATTACTATTAAGATTTTCCAGAAGATTTTTAATGGTTTCTCCTTCTCAGAATTCTTAATTTTGCAAAATATAAATTTAAAAAAAGTTCCTTACCACTGCCCAGAATAAACCCAGGGCCATGTACCAACACCTACAGCACACGCTTTACTATCCATGATAATTACTCCAAAGAAATCTGCAGTGTTTGGAGGCAGCAGTTAACAAATAAGTAGAACCAATACAACTTTGTTCAAGACCTGATTGCAATATAGACACCAAAAAGAGACAAACTAAATCCCAAGTCAGAGCACCACTAACACACAGTGTGACCCAGCAATCCCAAGTCTAACATCACCTCTTGAGCCAAGTCTTGGAACAAACAAGGGGACCAGTGTCACCCTCTTTCCTTATGTCCCAAAAAAGAGTATTCCATAAAACCCTAGTGGCTGTAGGCTCTGAAAATTAGAGCTGTAAAAGAACAAACAAAAAACAAAAATTTTTAACTTTCCAACATTTCTCAAACTTACTTGACCGTGAATCCTTGCGTGCTGAGTACATCTATTAAGACCTACAGAAACACAATTTGGAAAACCCTGACTTACTGCAATGCTGTCATATACTAATGCAGTTTCTCAAACTTATGTTTGCGTTAAAATCACCTGGGAAACTGTTATAAAGGCAACTTCTCCAGCCCCACCCTAGACTTAAAGTTTGAGAACCAATGGGTTAGTTATATTTGAAATAAGCATCCCAGGTTATAACAAATTTAAAACCACTGCACCACTAATTTCAGAGTTGTCAGCTGTCTCTCATTGTAAAGACCACTGGTAGCTCTCAAACTTCAACATCCGTAAGAGTCACCTGGGAAGCTTGTTAAAAAATGCACCATCCCTAAAGATTCAGACTCACAGGCTCTTGGGTGCAGCCCGGTTTGAGAATCCCACCTGTAGAAGGTATAACTAAAAGTTCAACGTCTGCTGGCTATAAGCATCCTCATCCTAACCTTACATTTTATAAGAAGGTACGTAACAATCAGAGATATGAGTGCTGAAGGGAAGGGAGCCCTGTTCATTGGTAAAAAGTAACTCAAAGGGTTTCAATATTATTTTGAATGAAGATGATTTCAATATTTGCTTTAAGACAAGAAATTATGATTCATACTTGGAACATTACTGCTTTAACTGATCGATATTTTTGATAGACTCAGTGAAAATCTGATCTCTTCCCTAGCCTCCATCTGCAGCTCAACGATGGCTTTAAAAGTATTGGAAAAATCAGAACATCCAACAGGATCTGTGCAGTTGATTCACAGCCACTTCATTTGCTCAGATGCTTAAGATCTTCTGTATTCCCCGCTCCCTTTTTTATGATTGACTAATTTTATGCACCAACTTGACTTAGAATGCCCAGATATGTGGTTAAACATTACTTCTGGGTGTGTCTATCAAGGAGTTTCTGGAAGAGATTAACATTTGAATTAGTAAACTGAGGAAAGCAGACTGCCCTCCTCAATGAAGATGGGCATCATCCAATCCACTGAGAACCTGAATAGAACAAAAAGGGGAGGAAGGCTGAGTTTGACCTCTGCCTGACTGTTTGAACTGGGACATCAATCTTCTGCCCTCATCACCCCTGGTTCTCAGGCCTTCAGACTTGGAATAGAAGCTACACACCACCAGCTCAACGGCTCTGAGGTCTTTGACTATACCACCAGCTTTCCTGGGTCTCCAGCTTGCAGACAGCAGATTGTGGAACTTCTTGGCCTCCATAATCATGTGAGCCAATTCCTTATATAAACTCACACACACATATATATAAAATCTCCTTTTTGTCCTGTTTCTTTGGAGAACCCTGACTAGTGCAAGTACACTATACTCTACACGAATTGGTGCAATTGTTGGATCCAACAGAATAATATCAGCAACAATTTCCCTTCTAACCTAAGTTTAACTTCCTATAGGACTCATCAAATGGTATGTGGGAGATCAAGATTTGGCCACCCTGAAATATATCTCTTTACCTTGATTGTTTTCTCTGAGGGACATCTGACCTCCCCCACTAACTGCCTAAAGAATTTGACATGGTGGCTCCTTCCTGGAACAGATCTTCTATCATGATGGCTGTAATGATAATGTAAAATAGATGTTACAATGGGAGGGGCACCAACCCCCTTTTATCAAAAAAACTCTATCTCTCCCTGACCACATTATCTATAGATGACCCTGAAAAGAATTGTCTTCTTGACCTCTGAAGTCCCAGACCACTACCCACCCCCAACACCTTCCTCGCCTTTAGCTACAATACTTAAGCAAGCAGCTTAGACAGAGGGACGAGTTGCTCATTTCCGAGTTTCTCCCATGTATACATGTTATTAAACTTGGTATTATTTTCTCCTGCTAACCTGTCTTGTTGATTATTTGGCCAGCCATAAGAACCTTAAGGGTAAGGGCAGAGGGGGATTCTCCCTCTCTCCCCACAGGTATAATGTCTTATTTTATGTTCCCTGTGATGTAAATGAGTTCCTTTTGTACCTTTCTCTTGGGAAAATAAAAATGTTACCATTAAGGAGAGATAGAGTTATATTATATACACCCAGTTTCAGTAACGTCTACTGTATTATCAACGAAGTTTGAGAATGCATGTTAGCCTTGGCAAAGGCCATTTGGAAAATTTTTGAAGGTTTTTAAAAAAATCTAATTATGGCTATACATGTCCACGGTCAACTTCCATTTTATATTCACAACACTGATATGAATATTTCTACAGCCAGAGGCAGTATGTCTTCTATCCTTCAAATGTACTGTGAGTTCTGAGCCTTAAGTGCTATAACAGAATTAACATAAGCTCATACCAAAGAGACATGAATAGTACAATGTTTTGACTCGGTTCTGTACAGTGCTAACATCATGGTTAAGAGCAGAGGCTTAAGAGGAAGACAGAGGCTACCATCCACAAAGTTCCCTCACTGACATCAATTACTGAGCATCCTGACTTCACAGTAGGTACAGTGTATACGAATAAAGAGTGCGAGACAGCTTCCAGCATCAAGGATTTCATAGTCTAGGGAGTGCAGACAAGTTCTGTACAAATCACTACTACTAAGACAAAAATCACGGAGCAGCTAGTGCTTCATCTGTAAGAGGTCACATCCTGCACAACGCTAAACCAAAAGGAGGCATCCATTCATTGGGTGGATAGTGACGAAAGAGGGTCTCCCGCACAGGGAGTGTCACATGCAAGTGGCTGAGGGGTAAAACCACATGACTTGTTCAAAGCACTGCAGGAGGCCAGTGTCACTATCACAGGGGACAGGAGAAGGGGCAGAGGGAGTGTGAACACTCAGACAAGGGAGCCAGAGAAAGACTTTAACTGGGTAAGAAAAATGGCCAGATTTGAAAGAGATCACTAGGTGGCATTACGGAAGGTGACTGGATTAAATGGACAGATTAAACGAGTTGGAATTTATAAAGTGCTTAAAACAGCACCTGGAAAATAAGTACTATACAAGTGTTTGTTAGGAACGAGAGACTGAGGATACAGGGTCCAATCAGTGGACTACTTTGCAGTCCAGGTGATAGACAAAAAGTACTCAAAATACAAGGTAATGAACACAGAGCTGATAAGCAAAATTGTGAGAAAAGTAGTAACTGGTAGAATGTTGTGGCCAATTATATGTGGGAAATGAAGGATGGGAGGAATCGAGGTAGAATTCCAGGCTTCTGACTTGAACAACACAAGGGTGTTGGGTGAATCACAGTGAATTTAGCCAACATTTAGCCGAGATACAAAATATGTCAGACTGTTTAGGAAGGATGTAGATAATGTGTTTGATTTTTTATATCAGAAATAAATCTGATGTTTCTCATACTTAAATCATTTGAGTCTCATAACCTCCTTGTAAGGTGGATAGCTTATACTTACTTTACAAGAGGTTAACAAGATATTTCCTAAGTTGCATAATTTAAAGATTGTAGGCAGCGGAACTACAAGCCAAGTCCTCCGGCTTATTGGTTCTGGGTCTTTCCACTTCACAAATTTCGCCAGAGGAAACATATCATCCTCATTCTCTCTAACCTTTCCCTAAACTAATTGGAGAAAGGAGTCAAAATAACTAAAATAATTTACTCTAGTCTTATAGCTGCTAATTTTTCCATTGAACGCTTTGTGGTATCTACTTAATAACGAGAAATGCCAAAACATTTATTAATATTAAAGATTCAAGTCTATTTACAAGTTACAGCAACAACCAAGTTACCACATTCAAGCTTTGATAGCAGAAAAGAACTGTCTTATTCATGATGAAAAAAAAAATTTAATTCTCTTGACAAAGGCATTTTTCTTTACAACGGAAAGGCAAGGTAGCTAACATTTAAAATTTTTTAAATCAGCACATTCCCTATGCTATAGAACAACTAAAAATGCATTCAAAAAATACACTAGCAAAACAGTGTTTAAGTCATGTAGTAACACAGGAATCTTTAGACATATTCAATCACCAATGGGCCTTGACTCTTCTTTCTAATCCAACCTCCATTCTTCCAGAGTTCTACAATTATAGGATGAATGTCATCATCTTTCTCAAAAACATTCCAGTGCCTACAGAACAACGGCCCATCTCCCTAGCATGGTGTTCATCACACTATTCCCAGCATGGTGTTCTTAGTATTGGCCAATCAAGTCTCTAGCCTCATTTCCCACTGCATCTTTCCCTGTACACCATGCAGCCCGTTTGCTCAAGTTCTTGCACGTAGAAATCTACTCACTCCTCCCGGTTCAATTCAAACGCCTCTGTACAGCCTGCCCAAACCCTCTCACTGACTTGACTTTACAATCCCACAGCACTTTGGTTATGCCTCTAACAGGGCACTTCTTTAATTCCACCTTGAAATAAAATGCTGCATGTGAGATGAATTAAAAGATGCTCTAGGGTTTGAAAAAAAATTTATTATAATTTCGTAAACAGAAATTTTTAAAAGACCGCCATCCCACAGGACCTGATAGGCAAAAGCACAACCATTTTTCCCTCAAGAAAGCTCTAGAGACACAAAACCTTAATAATTTTCTATTGAATGAATGAGCCCTCTGAACCCCATGGACTCTAGATTCCACAAATGCTCTTGGTAAAAAGTGTTCAAGTTCTACATAGTCTTCCCAATTACAAATTACAAGGAACCATATCTAAAACAGATCCATTATGGGTGAATCTAGCCTTACAGCAAGTTTTATACCCCAAAGCTCTTGGCGTAACTCATTTAAAAGAATAACAGTAGAAATTATCTTCTGTGATCTATTGTAGAGAAACAGATGTCTAATAAGTATCAAGGTACACTTTGGCTATTATAACATCAACTGATTTCATTTGTTGGCTTTGAGTCAACTTAAAGAAATCAACTAATTAACTAAAGAACTTCAGGGTTGAGAAAGGAAATGAAAGGACTACAGGATAACCCACACGGTACCCCTGCAGAAGTTGCTGTCGACTTTTGAGGGAAATGCTCCCATCTACAGGCTTGCAGGGCTGTAGATATGTTTCCTGTTTCAGGGTTCCTTAATCACAGACTAGATTCATTCAACCTGAACCATCTCTGAGGCCAGAGCATGATACCTGGGGAAAAGCTAATACCATTTTCAGGTATGGAAAACCCCTGTAGGAGCCATATACTGGGGAAGCAGCTAGGCTGAAACTGGTAACCATCAGAGAATTCTGGACTGAGTGCGAAACACAACTCAGTGGTTAAAAGCCAGGACTTGGACCCAGACCTTGGTTACAGGTGCTTTGACATGTGCCAGCTGTGTGAAGCTGGGCAGGGTTTTCTCATCTGTAAAACAGGTGAGAGTGTTACCTGCATCAAGTGCATACAAGAGGGCAGCTACTATTGTTAGTCTGGCCCTGAAGCTAAGCGCCGCATGACCTCAGATAAGTCACGAACATCTCAGCTCCCTTGTCTATGAGGTGCAAGGGTTACATGGAGCCCTCTGCAGCTCCACAACTGCTCTAACTGAAACCAGCACCACAACCCAATCTGCCAACACTAGCAGTCTCAACTTGCTCAGTTTTATTAGTCATATAGTAATCTCACACAAAATCAGCTCCATCTCTATGTGTGTTTGTTTTTAATACTCTAAGTTCAACTGAACATTATGTCAAACAGCAGGTTTTCTCAGGAAGATGTAATATGAATATATGAGATATAGAAAATAATAACCAAAAATGTATTTGGTCTTCCTATTTAGTTCTGAGGTCACCATTTATAATACAATTAACATTATAATATAAAAACAGAAGTATAAGAAGTTAAGTTTACTCTAACCTGAGGATCACTGAAACAATATGACAATTTTTATTCACTGCTGGAAATATTTTCAGAAACTGGTACCATCCAGGCTCACAACGGCAAACCTTCCTTCCTTTTGCCAACGAAAGAGCTGCAAATACTCCTTTTCTGTACACACTCCTGTTTTTTCCTCCTACTGCCTTTTTCACTCCAGCGTTTTAAATATGGTCTTTATTGTAGGTGGGGTCCCTGAACTTATGACCAGCCTGCCATTTTAGATGTTGTAAAAGCCCAGCGGTGGCACTACTGCAACCCCAGGAGCAAAGAAATTAAAGGGTAGAGCATAAAGTACAGGGCTATATTTCCTTCATGTCCTAGGGTGCACAGAGTTCATCCACGTATGAAACTGACTTTCAAATCCCTCAAAACTCTGTGCTCAACTCCAGAAGAGGCAGGCCTTCCCTTCAGTTCTACAAGGGTCAGATACAGGTAAAACTAAATGTTTCTGGCACAGGCACACAGTGTCCCTCCCCCTTCAATGCCTCCAACTTCCCTCTTGCTACTACTTTTGCTAATCAAGGCAGCTCCCTGCAGCCTCTCACTTAAACTCACTGAGAAACATGCTCAGCACTATCCTCCACTCCCCTCTCACTCATTCCTTTAGGAAGCTTTTAGTGAGCGACTACTTAGGCATCAGACACAATGCTCAATAAGGCAGATAACACTCTCTGGCACTGCAGTTTGAGGTTATAGTCGAAAAGCCATAAAAATTTTTAAAAGAGATGATTTTTAAAAGCAATTGTAATAATGCTATTTTAAAGAAAATACAGGGTACGTTAGGAGTTCATGGTAGGACACATAACCTAGTCTAAGGAAATCAGCCTTCCTAAAGAAAGTGACACTGAAGTTGACCCTGAGGATGAGGATGCTAAGTGCAGGGGTGGCGGGGAGGTAAGAACAGGAAAGCTCAAGGCAAGAGAACAAGACATATTTAAGAAAGCAAAAGAAGTTCACTACAGTTGAGGTTTACGAGGTGGAGGTGGGAGGTATGCAGAACAGAGCAGGCAAAAGACGAAGCCAGAGGTAAGCAGAGCTACATTAGGAAGGCTCCTGCTGATATCACCATCAAAACTTTCTATTCCTTTGTTTAAGGTCCATTTCTCAATTTTCCATAATAGTAGACCAGTATCAATTTTCAGAAAATCAGAAAACTAAATCCGTGATATGCTACATATAGCAAGACATGCTATACAGTATGTTAATGGAGAGATCACAAGTGCATTTTAAGAGAGTCCTTCTTGAGGCAATGGTTTGAACTGAAAGAGTGCAACAGGTGAAATGTCCAGGCTCCAAGACAAGCCAGCGGAGAAAATCTTTTCGGGTCAAGACTGGTTTTCCACTAGTTTCATTTACCTATATGTTCCCAAAGCATTCTGACTATCTAATCAGAATAATTATCCCTAACAAAACACAATATAAGACATGCCCTACATTCCATCAGAATTATTATTATCCTCATTCTAAAAGATCTACCACAATAAAATCAAAAAAAGAAATGAAGAGATAAAGGGAGAAACAATTACTTGCAGATGTTATAACTGTCTACATGTAAAGCCCAAAAGTATCAAGTAAAAAAGTTATTAGAACTAGTAAGGTGGTCTGTTATAAAATAAAAATATAAAAACAATAGCTTTAATAAACCATGAAGGACCCATTATAAAACACAATTGAAAAAAAAATTCTACTCCGAATAAAATCTATAAAGTAGCTAGGAATAAACTTAAGGAAAGTACAGAACTAAAGTAAAGAAAGCTACAAAATTTTGCTGAGAGAAATAAATTGGTATTCAATAAACACTATGCTCCTGGAATGAAAATGGCAAAGGTACTATTTCTCTCTCAAATTCCTCTAAAATTTAATGTAATTCATGGCGCACACAGAAAATAAAACCATAAAGAACTAGAAGAAAATATAGCTGAATGTATAACTTGCTCATAAAGAAGGTATTTCTAAACTTTACACTAGCAGAAATCATGATTTAATTACATGGCAAAAACACCAAGCAAAATTAAAATGACAAATGGAGAGAAAAAAACCCATGAGACAAAAGACAACACCGGCCTTCATATGTAAAGAACTTTTGTGTGCCCATAAGAGAAAGATGAACATGCCAATCAAAATATGGGCAAAAGACAGTGTACTGAACATTCTAGTCGCTGTGTCCTTCCTAGAGAAGCTGCCTCATCCACAGCCCCTGGACAGAACAGGTCCCATGTGCCTCAACCCCCATCCGGATCTCAGCTGACTGGACCAAGAGTGGCCACCTACTGAAACCAAGCCAATCGACTGCTCACTCCTAGAAATCTGGGACAGAGATACCCACGGACTTAGATGATGGAATCTGAACTGAAAGGTCATGTTCAAGTCGGGGCTGAACTAAGGGACATGCAAGCCAAAGCCAGGTGGAATAAAGAGGGACGTGAGAGCAGGGAGGCCTCGAGAAAGGGGAGAAAAGGGAAAGCCAGGATGCAAAGAAAAGTAGGCAAGCAGAGATGATGGGGAAGCAGATCCTCCATTTCCTGTCTCAGGGAGGTCTAACTGTCCTCTATGCTGCCTGTGGATAGACACCAGAGGGCCTACGATATCCACCCAATTAAACCAGAGCCCAGACCACAACAGACACAAGCAAGCAATTCTCTAAAAAGGGTAAAAAGATCAGAATTAAACACGTGAAAAAAAAAATGCTTATACATATACATTATGGAAGAAGCACAAGTTAAGGCACTAGTTTTTTCAGCTATCAAATTGGCAAAGATCAAAAGGCACCGAGATAATGCACAGTGAGGTGTGGAAAGAAACATAGGCACTCATATCAGAGAGGAGTATAAACTGAGAGAAACTTTCTCACTTCAACAAGTCTTAAAAATGTGTATATCCTGGGGCCAGCCTGGTGGCGTAGTGGTTAAGTTTGTGCACTCTGCTTCAGCGGCCTGGGGTTCGTGGGTTCGGATCTTGGGCACAGACCTATACACTCCTCATCTAGCTATGCTGTGGTGGTGTCCCAAATACAAAATAGAGGAAGATTGGCACAGATGTTAGCTCAGGGCCAATCTTCCTCACCAAAAAAAAAAAAAGTGTATATCCTGAGAACCAGCAATTATACTTTCTAGCACTTATTTTAAGGAAATAATCATAAATATACAAAAGAAAATTACTTAAGGATATTTACTGTAGTGCTATTTATAATATGAACACAAAAGGAACAAACCCAAAGATTACTTAAATCAGTGTTTCTCACACTTCATTCATTTACCACCTTCATGATTTCTGCATATCCCTGTACCACAGATACTGATTTACTTACTATTCCTTTAAGTCAGCTCATGATTTTTATTTAACCTGCTCTTTCAACAAGTTTTTACTGAGTGCCTACTATATGCCAGGAACTGTTCTCGGCGCTGGAGATTCAGCAATGACCAAAACAGACAACAATCCCCGCCCTGGTGGAGCTGACATTCTAGTGCGGAGAGAGAGAACGAGACAAGTAAAGTACATAGCACGTTAGTGACGCAATTAGGGAGATGAAATAAAGCAGGCAAGCGGAATGGGAGATTTTGCAGGGAAAGGAGTTAGAACTTTAGAGAAGGTAGCCAGGTAAATGCTCACTAGAAAGGAACCTTTAAAGACCTGAAGTGGGGGAGTTGGCCATGGGACTACCTGGGGGACAGGCAATCGAGGAAGATGGAACAGCAATGGCAAAGGCCTGAGGCGGAAACATGCCTGGTGTGTTCAAAGAAGGGCAAAGTGGCCAACGTCACTGAGGCAGAGTGAGCAAGACAAGTGGGAGGAGATAAGGTAATAGGTATGGGGAGTAGACGGGGCAGATCATGTGGGGACCTGCAGGTGAAGGTTTTGATTTCATGTAGAGCTATGGCTTCATGATGTGACCAAGAAACATTAAGTATAAAAAACTACCTAAGGTCGGCATTGTCTTACCACTTGACAAGTGAAAGAACATGGCTTTCCTGGAAAGGAAATAGTCAGACCCTCCCTTCCTCGTCTCTTCTGCTATCCAAAAGCACTTCTGTAAATCTAAACATCATTATTCAGTAAATGTGTTCCGTCCTTGTCAAAGGAAAAAACAAAAAAAAAACACCTAAATGGAGTTGGGGAAACTTTAACTATGTGCAAACCAAGGTTCAATTTATTTTAAATAATAATGTTCAAGAAAACAAATGTAAGTCTTCAGTGGCTGACAACCTATTTCAGCTAATTGTATTTCAAAAATATTTTCTGACTAAGCCCCATTTGTTTCTCAGTAATCTCATTCAGTGTCTAAATATTCTACGAAGACGAAAACCCAGAGGAAATGGTTAATCACACAAATAGCAATGGCAGACAACTCACAACCAACTGTCAACACACAGAAGGGAGAGGTCCTAGAAAAGGAACTAAGTCTCAAAACACCACTTACTGCGCTCAGCTCGCTCAACAACAGCCAGGCTGCTGCTCCTCATGCCCAACAGAAGAACCACAAAAGCGTGCCGGCCTCCTAACCTGGGAGCACACTGCTTTGGAGAACTCTAACTGGCTCGTTCATGGGTTTCTGGCATTCTTATTTCATCAGGGCACAGACAGGAAACACATCCCGAGTCCAAACACATTTTCTCCATTGAACTTCTAGATACAAATCTAACTGTACTCTTCAAGGAAAATATTTTCTTAAGCAGGAAAGAGGAAAAAGACCAAAAACAGTAGAGCAAAGCTTTCCTTTTAAAAGATCCTTTGGGGGACCGGTCTGTGGCGCAAATGGTTAAGTGTGCGCGCTCCGCTGCGGCGGCCCGGGGTTCGCTGGTTTGGATCCCGGGCGCGCACTGACGCACCACTTGTCAAGTCATGCTGTGGTGGCGTCCCATATAAAGTGGAGGAAGATGGGCACGGATGTTAGCCCAGGGCCGGTCTTCCTCAGCAAAAAAGAGGAGGAGTGTCATCGGATGTTAGCTCGGGGCTGGTCTTCCTCACAAAAAAAAATAAAAATAAAAAAATAAAAGATCCTTTGTCAAAAGGCAACTCTCCCTAGCTTCTCTAGCGACTCTCGCAGCATTCTCTCTCCACCAAAGCACTCTGGGCTGCTCTTTCTCATACAACTGCTGGCCTCTAGAAGTGGAGCCTCTGCTACAGCAGAGCGAAGGGAGTGATGGGCTCCAGCCAGCCACAGCGGAGGCCTACCTTGAGAAGAAACACTTCCGCAAATGTAAGCAGGAACAGGATTACTCACCCAGGGATAAACGAGAGTCGCCTAAGAAGGTTCTGCAGCTCCAACAGTTCTAGGACACATTCCTCTCCACAGGTACCACCACCGCCAGTCAACTCAACCCTGAGCTCAGAGGCCACAGAGTTATCCCGCAGCTGTGGTACTCAGCACACAAAGCAAGATTGAGGCTTGGCTGTAGCTCTCCCATGACACAGTGATGACACAATGAGCTCCACACCGTATCTCCCTGCCTCCCACACAGCCTATGGCAGTGGACTGACAGATGTGGTAGTTACTTAGCAATACTTTGTGGTTATCTCACCCACATCATTCACAGAAACAGACAATGCAGTGCCGTCATTCCATAAAAACTTTTCTCGCTCTCCTCCCACATACTGTTACACTCCACATCATAATTTACATTATTACATGAAGGAACAAAGTATTAGCTCATGCTTAGTAGAAAGTAGTCATCCCAGGAGCCTTTAAGAATCCTATTGCTGATCCCTTTGTCCTCCGGGTCTTGATCAAAATTACTCTGCAGTATTTCAAAGGAACGTGATTGCCAAGAGAATAAGCCAAAAGAGCTTAGTAAGAACTAGCTTCTGCCTGAGAACGTCCCACCATATCATGCTAAGCAGCTAAGCCTCATGCCCCCAATCACTCCTGAGAAATAGGCTGGGGAGGAGAGTTGGGGAGGGGGCTACGTCAAAACGTCTCAAAACACTTGAGACAAACTGGCCTCCCTGAGATGACCTGGGGGTTAGTATGTATTTTGCTAATGCTAAATGAACTAAATGAACCCTAGTTGGTCTGCCTAGGCTGAAGTGACCATTTTAGTGAGATCCAAATGGACTCTACTGAATTGCTCTCCACTGCCATTCAAAGCATTCAAACAAAAATGAGAGTTAATATGTATTAAGCACTTTCAATGTTCCAGGCACTGTTATGAGACTTTTATAGGCATTAGTGCATTTAATCTTCATAACAACCCTATGAAGTAGGTATTATAAGCATATCCACTTGACAGATGGGGAAACTGAGGCACAAGTATGCAGAGCTGGGATGTGTACCCAGGCAGTCTGACTTCAGACACCACACTGTGAACTACTTACTGCTTATCATGCCCCCCGGGGAGAGCAGGTGGTGCCAGTGCCATATGGCAGATTCACAAACAGTGGTGAGATGCGGGAGGCACATGGTGAAGACATTCAGGAACAGTAGGATATATATGGAAGTCAAGAGAGTTGAATTTTTCTTTCAATTTCATCATTACCTGTGAGACTTGGGGCAAGTTACCTCACTTCCTTGGCCTCAGTATATCCATTCATCTGCGCAAGTCTGTATGTGTGTGTGTGCGCGTGTGTGTCTACCTCTAAATTTCTATGATAGTCTACTATACCCGGTAACATTATTAGAATGCTACGTGCTATTTAAAAAGTGCTAAAACAAGAACCTAAGTAGGGGATACAAAGCAAAAGAAGTCTTGTGATTTCTGCTGGGTAAAAATCAAGTTTACCATCTAAATTGCCTGGTGGACCCCTGGCCAGCAGTGAAAACTCATGCCTAAGGGAGTTAGGTAGTACCCACACTAACTGGATAGCTTAGTAGACTGCCTACTTATTATGGTTAGCACGAAACCGTACCTGTTGTGTGTACCTGTGTGTATGCATGCCCACGTAGAACACCGGAAAAGAGAAAGAAATACATTGTGTATTCTCAGTGAGGACAACTCACTGAAGCAGCCACTGGGAGTGCTAGGGGTCCCCAGAGGAGCTCAGGCTCACCCCATCCAAGCTTCTGACACAGCAGCTCCACTTTCAACCATCTGATAAAACTGGGAGTTCTTTGTAATACTTGATTTTTAAAATGTCTGTTTTTAATTTAAATACACACACACATACACACACACACACACACACAGTTTTAAAACCCACTAGCATGGAGGAATCACCCTTACTTGCCATTAGGAGAAAGGGCTCCCTGAATCCCTATGTGGAACTGGAGAGAGAAAGTACAGGCCTTGTTAGAACTGGGTAAGAGAAAGGATGCTGGTGAGTGAGTGGGTTTTTCTGGGTTGCACTCAGCCAGCTGGTATCAACCAGCTATGCCTGGGTGACTCAACCATGAGGAAGATGGCCAACATTCTTTGAGTTCTTCAAGAGACCCTCGTCTGCTGCTAACAGGAATGAATCACTCTCAGGAAGTCTCAGAAGGAGCAGGGTAGGAACCATCTTCTACACTAAACCACAACACCTGGAGAGAAACCCTGTCTGACTCAGCAGATGAGGATAACAGAATGAATTTAAAAGCACAAACTAACAAAGGGTACCTGGTCCCTTCCTTTGTTTAATTAGAATCTACTCTATTTGTAAGCAGAATACTCAAGACCAACAGAGGGGTAGGGAAGTCAGAGCTGATAAAGAAACCCTACCTACTAATTATAGGAGCAGAGGACACTTCCTCTGCTGTTTCCAAAGCCAACAATTAGATGGACTTCACCATCCTCCCATTTTACCCAGTGTTCAAATGTCTCAGAATCCCAGAAAGGAAGAAGAACCTGGAGCCTACTGCCAGATACACAATAAGACTTGAGTCTGCTGACTGAGGAGCACATCAACTAGCATTTAGCCCACAACCAGAGCTCCTTGGACCAAAACCATGGCAACTCTCTGCAGCATCACTGTGTGAATTCCCATAAACCCAAAGCAGCTCAAGACTGCACAGTTCCAAAGTTTATGCCTTTTAATAACCCCTCTGTGTTGCAGAGACTGCTCAGAGACTGTCGTCTATTAGAGGCAGTTTATTTTTGACATAAAAATGCTCCCACCAGGGGCTTAAGTGGAAAAAAATTTTTTGGTTCTCTTTCACAGTAATCTGGATGTTTTGTTTAGTTTTGTTTTAAGATGAGTTAGATCTCACAAAAGTTGTATGGTTTTACTAATACATAGACTTTGTTAATATTCAGTCAAGGAGAGCTCTTGAGCTAAGGTTTTAGACATAAATATATACTATCACAGAATGAGTGCATTGACTAAAGAAAGTCTGGTATGATGCTAAGGTACAGAAGCCTTCCTCTGATGTTTCTTTTTGCCAGAACATGTGGAACCAGGCAGTGATTTTTCTTGAGTAGAGACCCATAAATTTTCCTATTATTCTAACTTTTATAAGGATATATTCAATACCATGTTGTTTTTCCGCTGTCAATGCACCACTCTAGAAGACTGTGTCTCTGCTGCGGTTATTAATAAAAAATAAAATCATCGGAAGGATTATAGGAATTAGAATCACCATATCTAAAAATCTGAGCAAGACATTATTTGAATTTCTTTTCTTTTTTTCCCTTTGTACAATAAAATAGTGTAAGAGGCATTAGGAAATTCCTTCTCCCTGGAAAGATACCTGCAGAGAACTCTGTACTCGGGATTTGTAGTTCCTCCTCCTCTTCTACTAACAGTTTCGACATACAATGTCAATCCTCACCTAGCACCCCTGACCAAAGGGCACCAGACGGGTACAAGGTATCGAGGAGAGGTAGAAAGGAAGGAGTAGTCAACACTGTGCTTTGTTGCTAATCTGAGCTTTGGGCTTAATGGAAATAATACAAAAAGCATGGTGAAAATAGAGGCATATTCAGGAATATGGAATGACCTGATAATGATGACGACAACAACGAAGATGGTGGTGGCGGCTGACATTTCCTGTGCGCTTACTAGTTCCAGGCTCTGTGTTAAGCACTTCATAACCATTATCTCAACTGATCCTAGTAATACCTCTAGGAAGGAGGTATTACTGTGACCATTTTACACAGAAGGGAGGTTTTTTCGCCCAAGGTAATACTGTCAGGAAACTGCTAGGCTGGGCTATGAAGAGAAATCTCCTGATAAAGAACCAGGTTCTTCACCCTCCACCCAATTCTACCCATTGAATAGTTAGAATTCTAGGCAAACAATTCCCTGGAGAAAGGGGTCCAGCAGTTAGCCTGATGGGATTACAAATTTTAACATAATTATGAGAAGACTTGCATTAACACCCTTTAAATCCTATAAATTATCCACAACTATTTAAGAGCTCTATCGTCCCAGGGGAAAACTACAAGAGTTGTGGTAATTATTCTTAAAATATGAAGCTATCATAGAAAGAAAGTAAAGGAAGCTCCCCCTCTTCAGCCCCCTGAGAATTCTAAAGAGGGTGGAATTTTCTACAAGTTGATCTCTACCCTATTCTTTTTCATGCATATATAAATAATTTGAGGTAGATACACTTCTATCTTCCATCAGAAACTTGAAAACTCTATTAATAACTCTTAGTGATCTAACACATTTCCTCTAATTCAAGACCTTATATGTAAACAACTTAAAGTATACTTTATCTTGGCTAAATATGATAATGATCAGCTTCCTATCCACATATTTATAGCTCTTAGTGTTCTGTACCCTTGAACCCAAACCACATTGAGACTGATCACTTCCACTGAAAACACACTTTGACGCTAGAAAATCAAAATAGAACACACTGGATGTGTTTGCAGTTTCAGCTTTAAATAGGATAGACTGCCTTCTCATGGAAAAATAAGATTTATTACTGAAAAGTTAGAAGCACAAAACAAATCTTATAAGGGAAACTGTTCACTAGGCAGGGCTCCTTTGCCAACAGAAAATTTTAATGAAGAGAAAAACAGAACAGTCAAACTCCAGAACAATCTAGTCTGCATAGCATTTACTTTGGGCATAAAAAAAGTGACATCATTACAGGGTTGGGATCTGAAACAACTGTTCCATACAAAACTGGTTACAATGACCAGTTCATTCCAAATTGGTGGGAAAAGCTTTGCATTCAAATCTAGGAATGTACAGTCATGGATGGCTCAAAGCATGTCATATGAGTTCACAAACTGGCCTAGATTTTCTAAAATCTTGTTATTTAAATAGAATAAAGTTTTAACTTGAGGGTAAGTTTGTTCTAAAGGGAAAAAAATCATGGGGTAAAAACACAATATTTATTAAATTAGACTATTGCCTCAAAAGTGAACAGCATATTTCACTACCGCCATTCTGATTTGAGATTATATTACTCATAGAAGCTTGGCACATCTACGCAGATACTATCTTGGAAGAGGACAGGGAGAGGAGAGGCTGTCATCACATCAGTAGTGAGCGGGGGGAATCTTGCAGTCTCCTGGAGTAGGTGTCCCCTGGGCCTATGGCAGCTGACCTATCCCACTGACATGGTTCTGTTTGTGGTCCCAGAGTCAGTGACATAAGCAGGGGGACAACTCCCTCCTCAGCCATCACTTCCAGAGGTACACGACAGGGCTGCAGGAGACAAGTTCTTCAAACTGAGAGAGCTTGGGACCCACCACATCAGCATGCTAGAAGGTGTGTCAATCACACCGGTGGGGGCTACTGGAGCCCATGACTCGCTCTTCTCCATCCCTGCGCCCACAGGTGCAGTCTCACAGGTCTCATTACTAATCAATAAGGAAACGGCGGAAGAGAGACACTCAAATGGATCAAACTACCACCTAGTCTAAGAATTTCACAGGAGAGAATACAGAAACTACTGTTTCGAATAAAATAAACACATATAAATGAAATCCTTTATATCTCTGTTGACCAATAGCACAGGTAACTACGTGCAGTTGTAATATTCTCCGCTCGTATTGACTCTCTTCACTTAAGTCAGTGGTTTGAGCCTAAACAAAGCATTCTCCAGGACTGGGTAGAGTGGGAACCTTCACTGAGATAGGAGGTATTTTAAACTCAAGGCAATTTGCCAACCAGTTGCCCTGTGGTACGGAAAGAAGTAAGGAGAGAAAAAGGAGATTTTCAGATCCCCTCATGACCAGAGAACATTCTCAATAAGCCATTCAATGCTCGTGCTCAACCTTATCAATCGAATACAAATGTTTTGACTGGCACTGTCATTACCAAGAAGGCAGAGGCAAACAATTCCCTGGAGAAACACTGATGCTTCTGCTAAACCCCACCTCAGGGCTCAAAAGCACCAGCAGGTCCTTCACCCCCAACGCCAACAGACACTTAATAGAGGCTGGGGAACAACCAACCTCCCTCAGGCTTACGCAGATAAAAAAAGAAAGAACCAGAAAGAGGGAGATGGATAGAAAAGTTTATACAGCTCCGTGTAGGGAGACATTTTCCTTCTGAAGGTACAGATAGTTCAAAAGTTCTGCCACCACCACAGGAAAAATTCAGACTGAGAAGCCACTAATGTTTCTGGGAGGTTGTACTCCTTAAGAGCTTTAGACTGCTGATGCCTCAATAAATAAATGCCAAAATCAGGACACTGACCAAAAGGAACAATCAATTGTAAAACATTATGTGGTAACCTGGACTTCGCGCTGTACAATGAAGACAGCCTGTGCCTTCAGGGAGGTCACAGGCTCTACACAAGGCAGAGCAGAACCCGACCGCTCCTCCTCCCCTTTTCCCTCTCTGCTACTCCTCTCGTGCTCCGCAAATGAGACGGAATCACGGGTTCCCGACATGCTGGCTCTGGGAAAAAAAAACCAAATACTGCCTAGCCTAACTCCCTCATTTCAAAGATTCTAAAGCTCAGAAATGGGTAAGTGATATGCCCAGAGTCACAGAGCTAATGTAAAGTACCAGAAAAACCCCAGCTCAAGACTGTAAACTCCACCCTTCTTCAATTCCAAAGGGAGAAAATTTTTGTCCTAAAGGTAGTTCTACAATATCCATATATTGCATAACTAAGAATCAAGAGAGAATCACATGGACTTGTACCTCCTATGTCCTGGTTTCAATTCAGCTGCTGTGGCTCACACTTCTGCTTTCATGTGAGAAACAAGGACCCTCTGAAAAGGGATGGAGAAGACACAACCATCAGTCACTTACTTCAGCCAAGAGGAGGAGAATTATAATCTCCTACGGCGCTCGCCTTCCTAGAGGAGGTGCATCTGGGGTTTCAAAATAAGTATTTCTTATCAGTCAACTCAGACTGAGGAAGGGCAACCGGTGGATGTTGCTTCTATGGAAGAACAACACAAACAGTCAAGCTGTGTAAGCAGCCCAAGAAGACAGCCAAAGAACAGAACATGCTCTCTCCCTCTACCTGCTCTCCATCTTATCACTGGGCAAGCTGCGTGTTGCTAAATTTTGGTGTTATTCTACCTGCTCAAATCCACAGTCTCCTATTTTTCAAGCTGTTCATATAAAGAAAATCCTAATTGGTTACAAAGAGCTAATCTAAGGAGCCAGAATTAGTATGATTTCATAGAGTCAAGTAATAGATTTTTGAGTTGGAAATACACCTTGTGAATTATTTAATCTAATCTCATTTCCAGGTGAGTAAATGAAGTCTTCAGAGAGAGGCTGAGAATTTAGACATAGACAGAACTAGGAGCCCAAGTCCCTCAACTCCCAGCACAACGCTCTCCCTACGAGGCCAGTGGCATCACCAGCAGACACGGGACCACTGCTGACGTCCGCTTCCCACACACGGGTACGGGGGAACCCCCAGGCTCAGAGATACACTGGTCTTAGATGTGCAATGGCCACAGCAACTTGAAGGCCCTATCCATCAGTGACAGTAAGGCTCAGCAAGACAGAATGTGGAATGGGAAAACCACAGGGGAGACATGAGCACAGTTAAATACCCAGGGAAAGGTAAAGATCTGTGACAACTCAAATAACTCTGAAGACATAGGGGACAGGAAAGGCAAGGGAAGGAAGGCAGGAGGGAGAAAACAGGCCATCATTCTTTCTAGCAGGTGAGAAGAATGGCTTCAGAGAACAGAAAGGACAGCTACTGGTCACATAATATATAACATTTTGAGGAAAAAAATCCTAAATCCTGTTACTTCCTTTACAATGACACTTTCTCTACAAGTTCTTTAAGGAGGTATATCTAATTCAATCTTTAAACAAGTTGGTGTAGTTACAGCAGACTGCTGTCTTCAGACATGTTTTCATAAAACTGAGTGCAACACAAGATAAATATTACTTCTGTACTAGTCAACCATGGGTGGATTTTGATACTTCACACATACTGGGTAGGACAACCCCACCCCTGGCCCACAGCCTAGCTCCTACAGATGGATTCTCAGCCTCCTGCCAGAGCTGGCCCCATGGCTGTGTGGCCAAGACCTCCCAAGAAGACCCGGGTGCCTCAGCAAGAGACAGTGCTGACTCAGGAGATGGCCAGCCCCCACCCTGAGGCAGCCAAGCAAAGACAGGCATGGAACTGAGAAGCAGCGTGCAGCAGTGTTGACATTTCAAACACTTTACTGACTGTGGCTCAAATGTAAGTGGGGCATGTTCTCTCTCATGTTGGGATGTTTCTGGAAATAGCCTTGTGGGGGGGGGGGCGGTACCTATTTTGTTCAACCTAAGTTTCCCAGTGAAGTATTTTGTTAGTAAAAATGTTTTTCTCCTTTAAAAGAAGAAGTTACTTTCAAAGGATTGGGTTGTAAAATCCATATGGCTTACCAACTGAGGAGCCCCAGAAGGACCCGTAAATTTACCAGGACCCCACAGAGAAAGTGGGGCCCATGGACTAGGCAGTTTACTGTTACATTAAAATGTGGCAACTGACATGCTTTGGCTGTTTCAGGTGGATACTTTTTGGTTCCCTCATTTTTAAGCTTCACAAAACGCTCAGCTATGCAATTTCCATGGTGAATTCAAAGTCATAGCCAAGAATGGGACATACCAGCTTTCCAAGGTCAAGATGCCAGAAAATGCAAGGCTAAACCCACCTTATATCAATTTACTCCTTAGGTTTACTCTTCATTACCTTCTAAGCCTGCTGGCCATATCCCCACCTCCAATCCTGAAGCAGCATTGATCTACCCGTTATGAAGTTTATGCAAGGTAAATATCTGAGACCCTACACTTTGGAATTAGCAAGAAGTGTCAAATCTTAATCAACAGAATCTCCACTTACATTGCAACTGAAATGGTCTACAACAGAGATAACTCCTATAATACATGGTCATACACTGGGCTCTTCAGCCAATCACACACAAATCTGCATTCCTCTTACCAACCACTGCCTTTGAAGCCAGGAATCCTGAAATTCCTTAGGTGAAGTTTTTCAATGAGAAGAATACCTCCCATAGGTCTCTAACAGTTGGCCCCGCTGATGAGTCCCCCAGTTATGCACCAGACACACAAGTTCCAGTGGCCAATGACTGTCTCCTGCTACTGGGGTCAGTCCTGAGCCTTCTGATTTGCAAGATGCAGAGACAGTTCTTAACTGTCTTTTTGTTTATCTTTTAGCAGAAAAATACTAAGGAAATATAAATGTTTCCCTATCGTTTTGTCACCTAGAAATGCAGTCTTGTCCTGGGAAAGCTGAACTAAAATGTCCGCACAGGACAGATGTGCTCCTCTATTGAACAAGATTTAGATAAAGAACTTAAGAAACCAGGGTGGATGAACAGTACTGAGAACAGAACCACAGCAATGCAAACACCTCCCACACAGCCTGGCAAAAGGCCCCTCCCCTGCCCCAAAGGGATTATTGCCTCCAGCTACAAGAATATTCATTCTTCACTTTTTCTCCTGATGGCAGCTCCATTTCAGCTATCAGCTGCCATGGCATCCTTTTTCTCTCTCTCCCCTCAGGTACTCACAGCTCCCAACAACAGATCTGAGACAGGGAAGCCCTGATCAAAGATGATTAGTTCTGGATGACTACAAAACAGCAACATCAAGGTCAGTGGATTATAAGCAGGACAATTTGATACTCACTCTTAACACTCTGTCACCCTTAAAAGGTTTTCATTACATTTAGGTCTCAGATGTCAATAGAGCATCCTTCGACTTGCTGTTTAGCCTCATTACTCAGTTGTCTTATCTTTTTGAAGATAATTGTCCTAAGTTGTTTAAAAGGGTAAGGGGAAATTCGTCAATAAGGTGATAGATATAGCAAGGTAGAGGAAAGACAGAAAAAGGAAGAGAGTCACCATCTCCCCATACAAAAAGGTTTTAGTCCAACCACTTTGTTTTACAGAAGAGAAATCTAAGGGATCAAGAGAGGAAGTGACTCTTGCCGGGTCTCACAATCACAGCAGAGCTGGGCCACCAGGGGTGCTCAGGGCTTCAGTCCCCAGAGCTCCCCCTGCTGAAAAGCAGGGCCTCAATAAAGGGCCTGCTGAATCAACACGAGGGAGTGGCCCACTTGAGAACATTCTGAGCACAGAAACTATATTGCCTCCCCCCTTCTGAATACAGGCTGTCAGCATGCCAGGAGCATTTAAGAACAGATGAGACAAATGACTTCACAAAGAGGTGGGATAAAGTCCAATGACACCAAAAAGTAGACAGCTACACTGCTCCTCCGAAGCACAAATAGTTCAACCTACCTAAACTCGTTAAGAGGAATACGCCCCTCCTTTCAATAATCCATTAAGAAAAGTAAATATTAAATAATCCACAGAGCATTTTGCAATCTATGTTAACACTTTTACATACATTATTTTATTTCACTCTCACAACGGTCCCATTTTTCCAAGTAAAGAAACTGAGGACCAAAAAAGCCTTGCCCGAGCTCACAGCCAGTAAGCAGCAAGGCTGAAGCTGAGACCACATCTTCCAACTTCATATTCAGTGCAGCCTCTTACACCACCTCCACCCAATGTTAATAATGACAAAAAGCCAAACACAACAGTAGACCAAAGGGCTGACTGAACCACACCCTCAGGCCAGCTAAACAATGACTAAAATCTGTGCTGGAACCCAGCACAGGCTTTGCCTCCCCAGAACGTCAGGAATGAGCATTTTCAGCGCAGGTTCAGATCCAGGTGCCTGCTGAAGGAACCCCTATGCCTCACTATCAAACTCTGGCCTGATCACCTGAACCACGACAGTGTGCCTGCCAGAGCTGCGCCTGTCAAGTGCATTCACTCTTGGTGACATACCCAGCTGTGCAAGCAAGTTCCCTTCAAGGGAGCTCCCAAACACTCCAAACACTGTGCTGCGGAGCTGGAGGGAGGAACCGAGCTGCAAATGGGACGGAACTTTACAGACGACATTTGTACTTTCACACCAGTAAGGCAGTTTAAAATTGGTTCCCAAAGAGCCGCAGAGATCATGACTTGCAAGGATACACTAGAAACCATCCAGAGGTTCCTTCTGGGAAGTGGGACTAAGAGGACTTGACTGTGAATTTTACCATTGGCACATATTCCTTTCATATTTTTGAAAACTAGCTCAAAATTAAATTTAAACGCTGTAAGGACTATGGACTGCACTGGAAAGCCATGGAAGCAAACAGAGAAACAGACACCAGATGAAGTAAACTAACACAAAAAAATTATTTTAAATCAAACGAAAGCTTTAGAAACACTATCTGAAACACTAATCTAGACATGACACCTTTATAAAGCAAAACAGGAGAAAAGAGACTCATTTACAAATTGTATGAATTTTTCCTTCCCAGTAACAGAAGATATGAAGCAATTTTTGGATAAGCAAAAAATCTCTTAGTACTTACTCTGTACTAGGCATTTTCACATATTTTATCTCATTTAATCACCTCAATAACCATGGAAAAAAGATATTATCCATAAATTATAGTCCAGGAAACAGCAGCTAAGCAGCTTCACACAGCTGCACAGCTACAAACTCCTGGAGTATAAAGATAGAAAAGGCCAAGCTAGACACACAGATGGACCTGTAAGGACAGCCACTGCTGCATGGCAAAGGGCGGTCTGCACCATGGAAAGCACACAGCAAAGCTGGCCAGGTTCTGACAACTGGTTCAGTTGTATTCCTGGTGTGGGCCACGTGCCGCCTGTGAGGACAGGTGCGTCATGCAATGCTGTTATCCATATTCAAAGAGGATGACACTGACGCTCTCAACAGCAAATACGCATAAAGATGTTCTCAGAGTGCTCTTAGATTTGCACTAATCTACCCATTTTTCCCTGGCAGCCCTCCTTGCCACTAAAGGCTGTATTTGATAGATGACTGACAGCGGAGGGTGCGGGGCACAGTTCGCTATGAAGGGCTACAGGTAACCCTGCCACAAGTTCACAGTGTGAGCACACCCACGACTCCAAATTCATGGCCCCCTTTCTCTGAGGTCTGAGTCCTCTCACGTGCCTATGTAAGGAAGAACAATTTAAACATAATAGCCAAGGAGTATTAATATTTACTGAGCTTTTATTAATGCAGGAGAAATTGTGCTACACACTTCCCATGCACTGCACCTCCGTTAATCCCCACAACCATCACCCCTCGTGTGAGGTACCACCATCATCCCTACTTCACATATAGAAACTGCGGTTCAAGAGGGGTTAAGTAACTCGACTAGAGCTCAAACTGTAAGAAGGAAGTAACACTTAATTAAGCCCACTGGCCTGTAACTCCTAAGTCCAGGCTCATAACCACTAGGCTTTATGCTTCTCACAAAGCATGTTTCATGCCCATTTTTAAAGCATTCTCTTTGTCCTTTATTATTAAAGCTATGAAACAAACCATTCAATTAGAAAGAGGCAAAATCTTTATACTAATGGGCTATGTAAGACGCACGACATTATAAAATACTGGAAACATGAACTTAAAATCTGTAATCAAGGCAAGAAATATCAACTTTCCCAATACACACCCACAAACACACCTGTTATAATCAGCTGGCTGCCCTGGATGTTCAGGCACCGGTTCTTATAGGCTCTTGGGTACTCACGAATCCTTTAACCCCAAGCATCTCAAGAAAGGACGTGATATCAATGCCCTGGGCTTGTGCACCCTTCTTTACCAGCTCTGACCCGAGTTATGCCCTGCGCTGGTCTGTCCCTGCTGAACATGGAAACAGGGAGAGACCTTCCCAGGGATAAACTGTAAAGCTGAAATTCCCTCAGCTCCAGAAAAAAACTCCCTGTGCCGTTTTTCCTTAGATAACTGGCTAGCCTTTGAAGTTTCAAACCTAACCCCAAATTCAAAGACAAATCATGTTTCTATACTAACAGCATAGCCAACTCTCCCTCTAGAGATACACCAAAATAAGAATGACAGCCTTGTGCAGCAGTCAGCACAGACCTCACTAAATGACAAGCTCAAATTCGGTGCCTTCCAATGCCTGGGTGAAGTTTCACAAGGGAGCCGAAAGCACGCTACAGTCTAGGAGCTATGTCTAGGAGCACCGCTCTGTCGAACCACGTCAAAGAGCAGCGCAACTCTATTAAGGGAAAAATCTCATCTTGCCCAAATATTACTGACCCTGCAACAAATACACCCTCTTCATTTCTGTCATTCTTATTTAGAAAACAATATATATGAATTATCATTTTTCCTAAGTTTCTAAGACTTACTTAAAATGTTTTTCATTTGAAATAAAACAGTTTAAAATCCAAGGAATTTTCTGTAACTACAACTACATAATCCAGCACTGCCTAGGACCAGGCAAAGAAAATAAACTGAATTTCAGTTACCTCCATCAGCAAACAGTCTGCCCATAATTTTGTCATGAATACAAAGAGCATTCTCCCGTTCCATCTGTTCAGCAAACCTTCATCTTCTGCAAAGTCTCTTTTAATGGACTTCTACAGCTGCTTCTGTTAAGAGTACAAACTGCTACACACTGACTCTGCAGTGACATTCTCCCAGAATGCCACTATCCCCCTCAGGGGCTGAGGGACAAGAACTTGAAAGAAGTCGAAGGAGTACTTCCCCCTCTGCTCGCCTCCCCTCTCAACAGGCAGCTTCCCTCCAAGAGATCTGCTTCACAAGTCCAGATCCAGTGAAGTCACACACGACCTCACAAACCTCCAGCTTAACTCCTCAGAAGCCAGGCAGCAAGCGACAACAGGGAGAAAGGAAAACTGCCTAGTTTATTTGGAGTGGCTGCTGCTTATGGGAGAAAGAGAAATTTGTCCTACATCACTAAAAAAAAGACAGTAATTTCAGCATTGTTTCTCTTCAACAGCACGAAGGTTTTTGAAGTACTATTTTTAAAAACCATAATTTTCTACAGCACACACATTCTGGCCCTAAAGGAATGACAGACACAGGCAACAAAATTGATCTAATTCATCTAAATTATATAAAATTCAGTTGTGTTAAATTCACACTTAATCTTACGTGATTTATGTTTTTCTACTTTCATTTCTAGTTTTGTTTGTTTTTCTGCTATCACTGATGTGAACATATTCATTTGTCCTGTTGTTCAAATCCTGCTTCAGACGACCAGAAGTGGACAGGCAACACTCACAGCTGGAGGACACAGGCAACAGATGCACAGGTGCATCCAAGAACCTGGGATCACAGCACTGGCGGCCTGAGAGCAAGGACAGCACCAGACCTAGCTAATGGATGACAGAGTCCGCGTCAGTACCCCAAGGGGAAAGGAGACTGGCTTACTTCATTGTCTTTCCCAGGCTTTTTCTTTAGGCTCCTGCTATTTTTGTAGGGATATGAGAATTACAAGGATCAGGAGGTAATAACTAATAATTACTTTATAAACAGAAGTAGATAAAATTACATACTCTCAAAATGTAATATGCCCTTTTAAGAATGCCTTGGTTCACCTAGAAAATGATTATAACTTACCGTCCAGCAATTTTATTCCTAAATATATACCTAGCCTAGAGAAATTCTCCCATATGTGCACAAGAAGCCACAAATTAGAATGTTCACTGCCACGCCATTTGAGATAACAAAAATACAAGACAGTGAAAAAGTTCATAAATAGGAAAATGGAAAAATAAGTTATAGTATATATTCATGTAATGAATACTATACAGAAAATTAATAAATTAGGGCTTTATGAATCAATAAGAATGAATTTGAAATATTGAGCAAAAAAAGCAAGTTACAAAAAGAAACAAGACAGCATTTATATAAAGCTCAAAAACATGTAAAAGAATACTATCCATTGTTCACAGATGGATGCACACCTATATAGGAATGATAAGCACCCACAGATCATGGTTACCTTTAGGAAGAGAAAGAGGAATGCGACCAGGGAGGCATTCACAGGAGCTTGCAATTCATCTTGATGATTTATTTCTTAAATTGGCTGGTGAGATCACAGGTGTTTATTATTTTCTGCACTTTCTGGTATGCCTAAAATGTTTCAGAAGTTGTAAAAAGTCAACTACACAATGGCTGCCTCTTTGAGTGTAGCAGCAACTGTTCAGTCTAGAAGATTAACAGAACAGGAGGCAAAGAGGTTAATCATTCCCTCAACTCCAACTCTCAAGTCCCCAAATCTCAGCAGCTGTTACTAATTCTGCCTCAGTTTGGCTCCATCTGGAAAGTCACCTGCCCTACTCCCCCCACGACCTTTCACACTTGTCCACCTCATCCTTCAAAGCCCACCACAAAAAGCAACGCTCCCATGTGGGCCCCACGACACACTATGCTAGCAGTGGCCCCAGCCTCAGGGCCTCCCCGTCTGGTTCTCCAGGCCCTGTGCTACAGTTAGCTGTGAAGCTATCGTCTCTGCCTCCTCTTTGGGAGACACCTAGTACCCAGTATAGAGCAGCTGCTGATTAAGTTCTTCATTCAACAAAAACTCAGTACCCAGTATACGCTGGACCCTGTCACAGAGGTTCTCTGAGCCTCAAAACTAAAGACTTGGGAAGGTCACTGCCTAACAGGAGGGACAAGCCCGTACCTGACAAGGTATAATATTACACGATGAATGCTAAAATAGTTGTTAAATGAATGCTAAGTGTGAATAATGAACTTTTATGATTGTGTTTCACAATAATAATTATTCAATACCTCTTATTTTTCTCTATACTGAAGAGTTTATATTACTACTCTTGACTAGAAAATGTCACCTTCTTTGTGTTGATGTGGAGCTGCTAAACAGAGTAATTACAAAGACAATAAAACAACCATCATTAAAACTCCTCACCTTCAAGGAATCTAAGGCTCGTAGAATTATCACCACAGATATGCAGATCCTAGGCCTATCTGACCACAGTCTATTCGTACCAGGTGACTCTGAAGAAGTTTTAAAGACAAGAACTCAAGCAGTGTTATTACTAATAATAAGAGCCAACACTTTTGGAGTACTCATCAAGTGGCAGTAAATTATCATCCCTCTTCCCAGATAAGGAAGTTGAGGTTTAGAAAGATAGTTCACCAAAATTTGAACCAAAGCAGTCTGACTTAAGAACCCACACTCCTCACTAAGAACCTACACTCCTCACTAAGAAACCATACTGTTTCCTAGCAGGAAAATGCATCAACTCCTCTATTTCTAGAATTAGGGATCACTAGACCAAAGGTGACACAAGAAATCATGTCGAGGCTCACAGCCAGGGCCACTCACTTCTGCAAACCTCTGTTGAGACTTCTCCCCGTCACTGGCACAGTGACCTCTAACAGGCCTGCTCCCCTAGGAACAGGGACTGTGCCACTCAGCTTTGTATTCTGCCTCTGAACAGCTTCCAGTGCTTCTCGAACTTTACAGTGCTTGTGAATCACCTGGGAATTCGTTAAAATACACATTTTGGTTGAGTACATCAGGGGTGAGCACGAAGATGAGAGGCTGACAGGCTAGGCTGACGTCAGACTCACCTGGGAAGCTTTCCAACCTCTCACTGGCCAGGCGCCATCCTAGACCAAGAGGATCCAGGTAGTGAGACTGGGGAGTGTGAATTTTCAAAAGCTCCCCCCATAACTCTAATGTGCAGTCCAGTTAGAGAACCCTGTTCTAGAGCTTTCCTACTTCAGTTTGGTCCATAGACCACTGTTCTAGACTAGTGCTTCTCAACCTTCAATATATATTTATTTTTTTATTTATTTATTTATTTATTTATTTATTTATTTATTTATTTATTTATTTATTTATTTATTTTCCCCCAAAGCCCCAGTAGATAGCTGCATGTCATAGCTGCACATCCTTCTAGTTGCTGCATGTGGGACGCTGCCTCAGCATGGCCAGACAAGCGGTGCGTCAGTGAGCGCCCGGGGTCCAAACCTGGGCCGCCAGAAGCAGAGCGCGCCCACTTAACCGCTAAGCCACGGGGCCGGCCCTTCTATATATATTTAAACCACCTGGATACCTTCTTAAAATGTAGATTCTAATTTAGTAGGTCAAGGGTGGGGCCTGAGATTCTGCACTTCTAACAAGCTCCCAAGGCAACACTGCTGGGTAGCAAGATGGTGAGCAGCAAGATTAAAAGTCTCAGTAGTTCAGCGTGTATGATTTAGAAGGCTTTCCTTTCAGAATTCCAGATTCAGAGACCAGAAGAATACCTGCAGATGGAGGTTCAGGCATGGGCATATGAAACAGCACGGGAAGTGTGGGGATTCGGAAGTGTGGGCACTTATTTAACGTGGTTTAGATGGAGTTTAATATTAATCCTCATTAGCATTCATGAGAAAAATCATCTTCAACTTACCTTGCACCACGGCCACTCAGCTACTGAATATTAAGGCTCTACTAGAGGTTGAGCCAATTTAATATAGACTGTATTTCAGTTTAGAGAAAGCTTATGAGATTCACAGAAGAAGTAAAATAAGATTAAAGCACTGGAAACATACCGATTTGGGGTTCTGATAAATTGGTACTCCTATATAAAATACCTTCAAAGAACTATTTGGAGAAGGTCTCCATCTTTTTTCTTCCCCAAACCACAGGTCAATGGATAACATTTCTCATCCAGTGTTGCAAATCTTGTGTTAAGTGACCTCTGCTGAGAGGAAATGTTATTGTCTCCTTTAAAAGTTAAATATTGCACTGATATATGAATAAAAAGACTGCTGTATCATCCCGATCAGTTAAAATATTAACCACCAATCCAGTTTTGTTGAGCTATGATTCTCCTTGTAATAACATATACCTCCTATGTCCTTTATCATTTGAAGTCTTATGTAATATGGTCTTCAATAAAAGATCATACACTTAACCAGCACCTTACAGTACTCTTCACAGCAATATCCACCAATTTTCAGGGCATTACTTTTTTTTAAGGTTTAAACTACAGAATTGGAACATTTCTGGGAATCCCTATTTCAAATCCAGGCTCATTTCCTGAAGTCATCACCAATTAATACAAGAGGCACCCAACAGACAGACAGAGCCCCAAACCCCCAGAGCCGGGGCTGGCCCGCTGAGAGGAGCCGGAAAAACGCCCGAGGACCACAGCACTTGGCTTCCACCTGGGCTCCCTGACAAGCAAGCCGCTGTCGGAGAAGGGCGGGAGGCACAGAAGAGCTGCCAGGAAACTCGCCTCAGACTGCACATTTTCTACAAAGATGGAATTAGAAAGATACACAAGCAGCACCCAAGTGCTCTTGTGTACCCATCTCTCAGCCTGGCCTAGCCCACTCCTCACCCCTCCAAAGCTCACTCTCCCCACAGCTGCAAGCCTCACTCGCAATGGTGACTCCTAACTCTCTCCAGCCGAGCTTCAATCCCACACTCACACCAGCATTTCCGCATGAAGGACCCTCCCCCTCCTCAGATTTAACCTGTTCAAACTGACCCTACTACTAGGTGCTCCCCTACAAACCCTGCTGCTCTCCCCAACTCCTGCTGATTGTTTCTTGATTCGGTAAGTTATCCACGCCTGAAATCTCACAATTTGGACTCGGTCTGCGTGTCCTATATTCAAACATTCACCAAATCCTTGCATCTTTTTTTCTTTACGAGTCTTTTTCTTATCTATTTTCTTATCATCCTTAGACTGTTATTCAGACTACTGCAAAACTCATGATAGGTTTAAAATGAATATCCACAAACTAGAACTCAGCAAATTCTTACAACAAAACTGTAAATTGGGTGGTAAGGTTATTTCCATTTCACCAATAAGGGAATCGGAGGTTCCTTGAAGGCAAATAACCTAGCCAAGATTAGGCAGCCAGTAAAGAGGTGATGTCACCCTCTGTCTTCTGATCCCAGATCTCCATATTTACGCCACCCTACCACAGTGCTTTATGAAAAGAAATGATGTTTCAGGAAATCCAGTAATAGGGGTTTCAGAGAGCTTAGGGCTTAGAGGATGGTGCTGGCAGCTCAGAGGCTGATACAGGACTTGAGCACATGGTGGAGAAGCATGATGACTTTTCTTCAGGTTACCACTCTCATTGGTATTATCAATTTTCACTTATTTGTCTCCTACTATGTACCAGGCATTGTTAATCCACTTGTTAATCCATTGTTAACCTGTTCTTGATTTTTTTCACTTGATTAATCTCATTTGCTTCTCCCTCCTTTACCCAATAGGTATTATTCATTCCATTTTACACTTGGAAAGCTTCCCGGATTTTCCATAATTTATTCAAGATCACACACCTATTAAGTAACTGAAGCAGGATTTGAACCCAGATATGACTGGCTCTGAAACCTAGCAGAGCTCCGACCCCTCATCATTGAGCAGGCTCATTTGTAGTAAAATAACAAAATTCAACATTACAACTGCTTCAGGAAGCTACAAAGAGAAAAATGAGAACCTATTTTCTACAGAACAAGTTTTAAAATGTAAATGAAAAGGACTAATGAGATTATTAGAGCAACAGAAACCCAATAATGAAGCTGTGAGGCAGCAGAGCTTCCCACTGCTGATGACAGAAGAAAAGGCAGGGGCTCATGGGCAGCCAGTCTCTGAGGACAACTTCACAAGATCAAAATCTTTTCCTCTGTCACCAGCTTAAATCATATTAATTTCTTATTTTAACTTTTATACATGATATTAAAATGCCTGCAGGGGCCAGCCTGGTGGCATAGCAGTTAAGTATGCACATTCCGCTTTGGCGGCCCGGGGTTCGCAGGTTTGGATCCTGGGCGCGGACCTACTCACCGCTCATCAAACCGTGCTGAGGCAGTGTCCCACATAGAAGAGCCACAATTCTACAACTATGATACACAACTATATACTGGGGCTTTGGGGAGAAAAAAGAAAAAAGAGGAAGATTGGCAACAGATGTTAGAGCAGGGCCACTCTTCCTCAAAAAAAAAAACAAAAACAAATGAAATCTCTTAAATAAAATAATAAAATGCCTGCAGGTTTTAAGTTGAGATGTCAAAAAAATTTTTGAAATCACACTTCAACAAATTTCTGTAAGTATTAATCTTGTTTCAGGTGACTTCTTCTTAGACAGAAAGACAATAAAGAAAGGGAAAAACTGAGGAAGAAAAAGGATACTTCTCAATGCCAGCATCCATTTGAGAAGGGGGGAGAAAACCAGGAGGAAGGCAGAACACCACAACTATAAAATTCAGTGGCCCCGTGGCTGAAGCCCTCTCTCCTCAGGCATACCAGCTGCACACAGATGTAATTCACCTCTTCAGCTTACTCCTATCCTGAGCGATATCAGAAAGACAGACTAGGAAGCTGAGACATACAATATATCTATTACACTACAAAGGTAATTTTAAAAAGCAGTTTTATATATTTCAGAGAAGCTTCTGCCATACTACTATACTTGCTATCTCTTTTCCTATCTGTCCAAACCCAAGCTCAACAGAAATGGATACCATTTAGCTCTGTTAATGGTCATAATGACAGCATTTGTGCCTTACAGTCTCAGGTCAGAACTTACTGATGGGAGTTGCAGTCATTCGCTGATGAGCTGGCAAGGGAGAAGCACCCAGACACAAAGGAACCCACTGGAACGTGTCTAATTGTAAGTCTCTAAGTATCCTTTCTAATTCTGGAGCCATGTGACTGGCCTTCACACAGCACTGCTGACCCGGTCACCCTGAGCGCTATGTGGCTGGACCACAAAGGGTGGGGACGCTCCTCTTGCTCCTTCATTAAAATATTGTGTTACACTCTCAGAGCGAGCTATTTCCTGAGAGACAGCGCACTCAGCACCTGAGAGAACTTAACTATTCCTGTCCAGATTTATTCCAGGGTCTTAAGAGGCTTTTTCACCATATAGAGTGATCTATTTGGTATCACAAAGGTGTATACTCCTTTAAAAGACAAACAGCACACATACTCTTAAAATATGTCCTTTCCAACCTGATGCTAGAATATTACAGATTTGAAATATTTTCTTCTTTGATTTAAGTGGAGACAGTAAAAACAGGGAAGAACAATCCCCCTCTGGCCCCAAAGCACAGCTAAATGGAAGACTGGAGGGTGTTTTGAGACGGGCACCAGGATATGCTGAAGTGCTACGACATCCTCCTCACCCTTCCCAACCACTTCTGTCTTTCTGTAAAGCACACAATAAGAAATCACTGTCAAAGACTGCCACTAAAATAACCTTTAATGTCAAAGTAAAAGCACATATTGAAATAGAAAAGGATTTAAAAATATACTAGGCAATGCCAAATAAATATATTTTTGTTTTGAAACCAAAAATCAATGGGTTCTGGAGCCTGACTGCCTGGGCTCAAATCCTGGGTGTGCCGCTTAACATCTGTGTGACTTGAAGCAAGTTCCTCAGCTGCTCTGTCCCCTCAGTTTCCTCATCTGGAAAATGAGAACATTAATAGTTCCTTTCTCCTAGCTTATTATGAGAATTAAGCACCATGTGTTTATTAAATAAATAAAACCTATGGGATGCATATCATATAAAATTGTGTTTAGAGACCACCTCAAGTAATCTTATAGTATTTCCTACTGGCTGACAACTAACATTTTATATGTTAAAATCAGTACCTCAACAGGATAGGATTAATTTTCTTGGTTCATGTCCAGATGGAATCAAAGAAGCATTATGAGGGAGACAGACCTCATGGTCTCATCGTCTCCTTTCCTTTGCACCCTCCTCAGAGTTCACTTTATCCAGTACAGTCAGACCTCCCTGTCCACTGCCAAAGAACCAGCAGAAGCCAGTGAACAGAGCTGGGACACTAGGCACGTGCACTTGTTTTATTTACCACTTTTCTTGGGTAAGTATCACAACATTTATTAATACAGCTGGAATTTTTTTTTCCTTGAATCCTAATACTTTGGCCCCGAGTGCTTGGCTAAGGGAATTCAATTGTGTGGACTACTGTGCAGTCAGCATTCTAGTCTGGATTTCCATAACAGGCTCAATACCTTTGTGTCTACTTCCTTACCTCTGCAGAGGGATGTTTTAATGCAGAACTTTTTAAAAGCCTTCTCATTGATTACTTTAAAAATTTATGGAGACATGTTTATTAATGATTTGGTAAAATTTTCTCAAGTTGAACATACACAACACCACCACCAACAACAACAACCAGCTTTACAATTACCAACTCAGACCTCTGGCTCTATAGACATGTGGCATGAGAGAAATTAGTTCAAAAGAAAGAACAAAGATATGAGACCAGGCAGCCTAGAATAGTGGATGTACCTAGTCTAGGAGTCAGGCAATTTGAATTCTGGTGCAGGATCTGTCACCAGGTAAATCCAACCCCACCAAACCAGGACTCAGATTCTTTGCTGTAAAACATGGTTATTTATGGCCCCCTTCGAGCTGGAAAATGTCATAATTCTTCAACCTACAATTCCTCTGGTGCTGCAACTTCTCCAAAGCACCAAGAAGGCAGAGAAGGTAAAGAAAGATATGAAAGTTATTCTAGTTTCTTTAAAATCTCTTAAGGGGCCAGCCTGGTGGCATAGTGGTTAAGTTCACATGCTCCGCTTCGGCAGCCCAGGGTTCGCAGGTTCAGATCCCAGCGCAGACCTACACACCGCTCATCAAGCCATGCTGTGGCAGACATCCCACATAAAATAAGAGGAAGATGGGTACAGATGTTAGCTGAGGGCCAATCTTCCTCAGCAAAAAGAGGAGGATTGGCAACAAATGTTAGCTCAGGGCTAACCTTCTTCACCAAAAAAAAAAAAAAAAAATTTCTTAGGATCCTTGAGCCCCCTCTAATTTTTAACCCTGAATAGAGACATATACCACAAAACAAAACCTCCTCCATCTATCACCACTTATTATCTTATGCCAACTGAAAGAACACAAATGGGGTGCCCCACCACACTGCTCTGTCCACGTCACTAGCAGTCCTCAGGAAGGGTGGAATGACCACCTAACAGGAATCAAGTGGAAGTGTGCCAGAGCTGGGTGAGAAGTCCAGCTGGCTCATCTCTAAGATGCTTCTCATTCAGTACTAGAATTCGGTCTTATCACTGGACAAGATCTCATGGTTTGACAACGTAGGTGACGAAGCTGAAACTTGATCTCGAGACAGCCTGAAGTATACTACTATCTAAATTTGAGATGCTAAAATACTATAACTTACCCCAATACTCTCTTTTAAGTATCTAACTCTGCCCTACTAATGACTGGCACCCATGCTGACTCCAGTAAGTGAGCAAACCATACATTTGATAAACCTCTCACCCAATTCCTTCCTGTTCTGACTCGCTGATGTTCGCCTCTTGTCTTTATTTACTTGCCCTCCCTGTGGCTCCTGCAGCAAAGCCCCTCAGCCCAAAATGCTTCAGCTCCCCATCCTATTTTGGGTCTGTAATACAGACAGCTTCTACTCACCCCAGAAAGTTGGACTGGAATTTCAAGGAAATTATCTGCCTACCTGTGCTATATATATATACCTGTGTGCTATCACAATTTACAGTTATCAGAGATGATGGTGAAATGAAAGGACTAAAGTGGCCCCTCCACTCAGAGATGCCCCCCTCAGGGACACCCCCTCTCAGGGACCCTCCCTCAAAGACACCCTCCCTCTCAGGGACACCCCCCTCTCAGGAATATGGGAAGTCTGAACATGGGCTTATCAGCTCATCACTTCTGATTCACACCTTTACTCAAGCCCCTGCTTTGTACCAGGCACAGGTACAGGTGCTTTCATCTATGTTAACTCTTTAAATCTCACAGCCACACAGCAAACTGAACATCATTAACCCCATTTTGCAAATAAATAAAGCAGGTTTCAGAGAGAATAAGTGGTTTGCCCAAGTAATTCAGACCAAGGCCTTCTGCTTTTGAGATCTATGTTCTTTTCATTATCTCACTGTGACCCAAGAAGACGACCAACACCCATGGTCCATTTCACAAGGAAATGTAGAGCTACAAAGTTATAATGTGCCAGTTTTGAATGTTCTCATCCAATGAATTATGAACCTATAAACTGGTTATAGAAAATGCTTAATATAGGACCGACTGCTCATAAAGAGAGCTTCATTGGAAACTTGTAATATGAATGCTGACTCTTAAAAAAGCACTTGACATTTTTTCATACAGCTTTAAAATAGTTTATCCCCATTCAACCTCCCCTCCACCTCCCCCAACACACCCACTGACACACTTTAATTCAGGAAAAATATATCAAAACTAAACTCATAAAATCATTAAGAAGTTGAGCATTCTCTGCCCACTGACGGAGATGCTAAAGGACAGGTAAAAGACCCAAGGATGATGAGCAAGAAGAAATGAAATGCTGGATAATCCATAAATAGACAGGGAATCACTAAATGACAGGTATGGCGCATATTCCCTAGATAATTTGTCATTTTTTCTCTCAGGTAGACTTAAATCCTAAGGTAGAGTGAGAACATAAATATTTATAGCCTTGACCAAGGTATCAGCAGTATCAGGCATCCCTGTAATCAGAGCCTTCCCGCACCATCTCAGGAACAGGAAGACCACCCGGCAGAACAGCACCTCACAGAGCAAAGGGCTGGAACAGGCTTTGGTGACCACCTAATTCAACCCCTGCAATTGACCATTAAGGACTCTCTGGCCTAATGACACGACCTGCTCCACGTCACTGACCAGTGTCAGCGCCAGCACAAAAGCCACGCTCTCTTGGTGTTCTTTCCACAGCACCATGCCTCTGCTGCCCAAGCTGCATCTCGGAGCTCCTCTTCACCCACAAATGTCTGTTCAGGACCCAATTTACATAGGGTAATCCAGGAAATACCACCAAATAGAATGACCTCAGCTTACCAATTTGGCAAACCACTAAAGTGTACTCTGCCTGCCCCTAAAACCCAATTACTTTTTTTGTGTGTGTGAGGAAGATCAGCCCTGAGCTAACATCCATGCTAATCTTCCTCTTTTTGCTGAGGAAGACCGGCCCTGAGCTAACATCTATTGCCAATCCTCCTCCTTTTTTTCCCCAAAGCCCCAGTAGATAGTTGTATGTCATAGTTGCACATCCTTCTAGTTGCTGTATGTGGGACGCGGCCTCAGCATGGCCGGACAAGCGATGCATCGGTGTGCGCCTAGGATCCAAACCCGGGCCGCCAGTAGTGGAGCGCGTACACTTAACCGCCAAGCCACAGGGCCAGCCCCCCAATTACTTTTTACTCATGTCATTCACTTATATCCACAGAAACTGGCCAAATGCTTTTCAAATATATTCCACACTCAGATTTCCTAAAAAGAAAATGCTACAAAAAACTACCAGGATGAAATTGATGAGATTGGGACTAGTACCTTCCCCAGAAAGCAATCTCCGGGGTGCCTTTCATGTAGATGGAGTCACCGGCATCATTCAGCCCGTTGGTGAGCCCACCAGAATAGGCCATCACTATTCCGCCATCTGCCGAGACGCTCAGGATGTCCTGCGGTCCTCCCACTGCCATCCTCTCCAGAAACTGACTGCCTTCTTTAATGCGCTGCTGGATCATTGGAGTGAGGGGCATTTCAAAGCTGAAACAGCTATCAGGCTCTGAGTATAATGTCTCCAAGGACTCAGCACTGTAGTATAAAGAAGTGTTGTCCAAAATGGTTTCAAACTGGGAGCTATACACATCAGTGGCATCCTCTGCATACCCCGGCCCAAGGGTATCATCATCTCCTGCCCTAAAGTGCTCTTCTTGCTCAAGAGTCCTGGAAAGCAAATAAGAGCAAAGAATTTCAATATTAGGTTAATTTTTCTTTTTAAGATAACATGTTGTAGAGCTAACATTTGTATTCCCGGGGCTTATGTCTTAATATATTCGGGAAAAAAGATATCATAGAAACATATTCCAGTTGCAAAAACTCTTAGCATACATGTGCTACACTACCTTCTAAATAATTTAATATAGTTTCAAACTAGTTTCCTAGTATGTGAATACATGTGGTCCAATAAATATTTGAATAATATATTAAATTGCCATTTTAGCCAACTAAACTCCAAATTATTTACAACTACCATCATTCTTAATTTTAACAGAAACAGATTAATATACTGTGTAAACTTAATGGAGTAAAAATACACTGAACTTTCATCAGTCTATTAATACTTTCTGATTTAAATAAGACCAAATGCCCTCAAGAGGATGAATACATTAGAATCCAAAGGCTGCCCCCTCCTGACAAGAAGGCAGCACTGCAGAGAGATTTCAGGTCCAAAATTAGCCACTGAACGACCTTAAAAAAAAAAAACAAAGCCAACAGACATGTTTATTGCAAGGCTAACCAAAACAGTGAAAACCTAGAAACAACTTACAAGTTAATATACAGGGGTGGAGCATTAATTAATATGCAGCATGTTCTTCACATATTAAAAATGAACATTAGGTTAACTAAGTAAAATTTAAAAACTCAGTAAGAGCAAGCACTCAAGAGTTAGAAAAATCTGGAGCTGAATTCTGGATGTGCCAATTACTAGCTATGTCACTTTAGGCAACTGAACGTCTCTGAGCCTCAGACTCCCATAAAACGACCTCATAAGTTATTCACATTTCTAGGTATTACCAGGACTTACATTCAATAATACAGCTGTCTTTGTTGTTTTTAAATTACCGAAGGTCTACCATACACCAAATACTATTCTGGGTTTATAACTCCTTAATGGCTTCTCCCTGCACTTGGAATAAAACGGAAAATTTCCGTGATGAAGCTCCTCCTTACCTCTCCACATTCATTGCCCACCACTCTTCCCCAGCTCCTTAAGCTCCAGCCACGCTGGTGGAGTTTCAAATCTTCAAACTCACCCTAAGGTCTCTGCTTTGCACAACTCCAGGAAGCACAGGGAGTTAGGCAGTCCAGCAGCCCTCCTTTGCATACTATTCCCTCTGCTGGCATTTTCTTCCTCCCCATTCACTGCCTGGCTAACTCATATTCATTCCTCAAGTCTCAGCCTAATTATCATGTCCACAGAAAGGCCTTCCCCAAGCCATCAACTGAATTAGCCTCTCTCCTGCATTCAAATTATTGTTTCTAGTATGTCTCTCTTCTTTCCCTTCACAGCACCTACCACAAGTTGTGACCCTAAAATTATTAATGTGTTTATATGGTCAGTGTTTATCTTCAGCAGTAAACTCCATGAGGGCAGTGACCACAGGCCATATCTATTCTGAACAGTCGTTTATGCCCAGTATCTAGCAGTGTCAAGGACATAACAGACAATCGAAAAACATCTGTGGAAGGAAAGGAGGGAAGGGGGGAGAGGAGGAATAAATTAACAATCTGCACAACAGCCCAAGTGCTTATTCCAGTGGGAATATAATTACTGAGCCATGTGCACATATCAAGGCTGCTTTGAGGGAAGCCTGGAGGTTTTATGTGTTGGGGGGGAGCGGGCAGTGGCGAGGAGCCATCCTAAGGACAGCTATCCTAAAGGAGCAGCATGCTCAGTGGACTCCTCTAACTGTAGAGGAAAAGGCGTTTCCTTCCAACAAACAAAACCCTTCAGCCTAGACATGCATGTTCTCCCATATAAACCATAAAATGTGGTGTCCTGAGGACTCATGGAAGAAAAGAGAGTACAAACTCAAAGTAACAGTACACAACAAATGACTTTGCCAAAAGGAGTACTGTATGGTCAGACTACAAGCAAAGGAAGTGAAAAAGATTGGTCATATCTTCTGTTTATCCAGGCTCTAAGCTAGTATGGATGTCAGAAACATATGGAAAGACCAGGAAACACCATATGATGCCCAGTTTACCTATCAGGGCCATAAGCAAAACGTATGCTATGTGTGAGAAGGGATTCTCATTTGAATGCCATGGAATGAATGAATTATAGACGCTAGTTCTGGCCTCCTGACCTGCTTTCTAAACCTAGAAAATTGAGTCAGCCCAAACCCAGAACCTCTGTGTTCAAACACGTAGGTAGGCAATATGTGGGCATTGGCATTGCACCCAGAAGAAGCCTAAGTTGGAAGGTAATGACTAGAGGATATATCAAAAGAGTCCAAATCTTTTCACATTATTAAACATAACTGTGGGTGTTTTAGTTTCCTTGATGTTGGAAAACTTGAAACCAAATGGATTCAACAGTTTAGTGTTCACAGCCTTTCCATAACTCTGCTTCCCTGGTCTACGCCTAAGGGACAGCTTTATTACAAGATCACTTTAATATCTTAAAACCTTGGAAGGAATCTAGCTTACAGTAACTTCTTCTCCATTCTATGATAACAAGGATCCAGGACACTGAGCTGAGTTCTCACAGACAAGCACAGGATAACGGTTTCCTATAATATGTACCAGGCGTCAAAGACAACAAGACTACTATGGGAGCTCACCTTTCCTTGTCTCTCTCCAGCACAGGTTTCTTAAGATGTTCTTTGTTTTCCTTTAGGAAGACTTCATCCTCTCCACTCTCAACTAGAGGCACAGGGGAAAACGTCCCTGAGCTGGTGCCAGGCCTCTCTGAAGGTGCTCTCCAGGTTTCATCGCAAACACTCTCAGTTAAACCAACTGAACCATGCAAAACAGCAGACGAGACGAGATGGCCTGGCACTTTGGAAAACTCTTTGCTTTCAAGAGAGGTGGTCCTTTCCAATGATGTCTCATAACCTACAGGATGCCATGTCTCTCCTTTCTCCCCTCCTGTCCACAATATTTCCACCCCTTGGAATTCCACATGTTTGACTCGGCCTGGGCGTCCTGTGGAGCTGCCTCGATCACATCCCCCTGGGTGCTCTCTCCCCAGATCAGACCTTCTCTCTCTCAAAAAACCAACACTGCCCGCAGAGTTGTGGGTCGCTGCTGGGCGCCCTATGGAGGAAACTGGACAAGCGGGCTCCTGCACATGGAGAGCCCCTTTTCTCCCATTAGTTATCTGGGAAAGCTCTGCCTGAGTTTCTGCAGTTAACAGTACAGTCAGATCCTTCTGGATGCTTGAATACAAATTTCCCTCCCTCGTAACTTCAGCTGAAAGAGGGATATCCGGTGATTTTTCTTGGCCAGCAGGGAACAGTGCGTTGGCTCTCTGTGCTTTATGACCGGCAGGGTCCAGCTCTTTTTCCACCTGCTGAACTGACAAACGAGAAACAGCATCTTTGTCCAGTACTTTTGTAGCCTGTAATGTTCCTGAAGCTATTCTGGATTCTGGAGCCTTCAGAGCTGAAATCAAAGAGTCAATGGGTTGTAAACTTTGTTCCTTGAGGTGATTTTGAAAGGGGGCCTCTCCGACATCTCTTGGTCGTTCTGTAACACTGTCGAACCCAGAGTGGTGGCCAGCAAGAAGCTGGACCTCCTGCTGCCCTTGTGGGCAACATGGCAGAGACTTTGCATCAAACTTGAGAGAAGCTCTTACGCTTTCTCCACTTTCCTCCATGGTCCCATATTCTGGAAATTCATTTGTGACATTCGGTGGGAGTAAAGTGCTTCCTCCATGATCACCTATGAATAGAACAGAATGGACACATGACTTGTTTTGAACAAGAGGTTCCAATGTGTATTAATAAATATCCACACAAATTAGGCACTCAATATCCTTATTTGATTCTTTGACTGTCTCCTTCCCCCTTACCACTCTGCAACACATACTTCTCATAATCTTGCCAGTGGTCCCTTCCACTTAGCTTACATGAGTGTAACCACAAAGGTTTTGGCATAGAAGGAGGCAATATAATGACACACGCCATATTTAACCCTGCTTCTGATAAAATCTCACACAGGCAACTCAGTTGCTGCGTATGCAAAAGGAGATTAAAATAAGGATATGTATCATTTTCCAAATACTACTCATGAAACAGCAACTAAAATATTTATCTTGGGCATAACAACAAATAGCTTTACAATCCAGCCAACAATATCTGTGCAGTGCAATCTCTGAGACAGAGCCTCAGAAAAAAGATACAATCTATTTAAAGTCAGTAAATAAGCCTACCCTTCACTGTTGGATTTCTGTGGGAGAAAATAAATGCTTTCAGAACATCCCTGGAGAATGAGCATAAAGTCAAAATGGAATAGGAAACTGAACGTGTTGAGAAAAATTTCCAGGATCTCAACTGCAAAAAATTTAAATGGTATCTTATGCAGAATCCCAATAAATGAAGCACTGAAAACAATAATTAGCATATATTTACTATATTGGATCAAATTTACAACATTTTCTTATTAAAACAGCAGTGGGAGGGGCTGGCCCGGTGGCGCAGTGGTTGGGTTCGCACGCTCCACTTCCATGGCCCAGGGTTCGCGGGTTCAGATCCCAGGCGCAGACATACTACATCACTCATCAGCCATGCTGTGGCAGCGTCCCTTACACAAAACAGAGGAGGATTGGCACAGATATTAGCTCAGGGACAATCTTCCTCACCCAAAAAAATGGCAGTGGGAGAAAACAATGACGTTCTGATGAACAAAAATTTAAATTGGGGGTTTATGGATAACAGATACAGTCATATCAGCCCCAGCATCCAATTTCCTTCTGAACTTGGTTTTGATTACTTTGTATCAGGAAAATCCTCATCCATACTAGAAACGTAGAGGACTCACTGTGACAACTTTATAAAAGAAGACATTTGTTGTTGTTGTTGCTGCTGTTTTTAAAGCACTGCGAGCTCCAACCTTCCTATTTAGTGAAATATTTGATAAATGCCTGAGTATATACATGGAACCGACATGAAAGACTTCATTCCAAGGCATGCACAAAATAAGGTAACTTGGACACATGAGTTAACAAACACATGGCATCGTGCAGAGTGCAAAATTTGATAAACAGTAATACATCTGAGAGTGTATACTGTTTCATATTTCATTTTTAAAATAGCTTGAAGTATATTTTTAAAATTAAATTTGAACCAAGCATTGACAGAATCCAAGAAGCACTTCTCTATGATGGCCATAGAGAGGACAGAACTAAGAGGCTCGCTGAAATCTGAAGAGGAAGCGACTTTTCAAATCCTGGTTTTGAAAAGGAAGACAGTTAAAAACAGTAAAGATCCCTCTTCCTAGAGTGGCATATTGACATTTTTAATTTTTCAGTAAAGAATGCAATAAAACTTTTTTTCCCCTTTTAAGATTCAGTGGTTTTTTGGTTTTTAATACATTCACAAAATTGTGCAACCATCACCACCACCTAATTCCAGAACATTTCATCACCTCCCCCACAAAAAAAAAAAACCTGTATCCATTAGCTGTCACTCCCCATTGCCATCTCCTCAGTCCCTGGTAACTATCAATATACTTTCTATCACATAAATGCAATCATACAATACATGGCATTCTGTGTCTGTCTTTGTACACTTAGCACAATATTTTCAAGGTTTATCCACATTGTAGCATGTATCAGAACTTCATTCCTTTTTGTTGCCAAGTAATATTCCATTGTATAGCTATACCAGTTTCTTGATCCATTCATCAGTTGACGGACATTTGTATTGTTTCCACTTTTTGGCTATTATGAATAATGAACATTTGTATACATGTATTTGTGTCTACACTTATTTTCAATTCTCCGAAGTATACACCTACAAGTGGAACTTCTGGGTCATATGGTAACCCTGTTTTTAATGTTTTGAGAAACTGCCAGTTTTCCAAAGCAACTGCACCATTCTACATTCCTACTAGCAATGCCTGAGAGTTTCATTATTGTCCATCTTGTTTATTACAGCCGTCCTAGGGGGTGTGAAGTGGTATCTCACTGTGGTATTGATTTGCATTTCCCTAGTCACTAATTGAGCATCTTGTCATGTACTTATTGGCCATTTATATATCTTCTTTAGAGACATATCTATTCAGATCCTTTGCCCATCTTATAATTGGGTTACTTGTCTTTTTTATCATTGAGTTGCAAGAATACTTTATATATTATGGACAGAAATTCTTTATCAGATATATACTCTGCAAATATTTTCTTCCATTCTATGGGTTGTATTTTCCCTTAGTTGATGGTGTCTTTCAAAGCACTAAAGTTTTAATTTTGAGAAAATCCAACTTTTCTATTTTATTCCTTTTGTTGCTTGTGCTTTTGGTGTGATATGTAACAAATTATTGTCTAATCCAAGATCACAAAGACTTATTCCCACATTCTCTTCTAAAGTTTTACAGCGTCAGCTATCACATTTAGATCTTTGATCCATTTTGAGTTAATTTTTATATATGGTGCGAAGCAGAGATCCAACTTCATTCTTTTGCATGTGGATATCCAGTTGATCCACCACTAATTCTTGAAAAAAAACGGTTCTTTTCCCCACTGAACTGTCTTGATACCCCTGTAGAAAATCAATTCACCTTAAATGTACAGGTCTATTTCCTGACTCCCAATTCTATTCCATTGAGCCAGAAGCCTATCTTGTTGCTGGTATAACACTGTCTAGATTACTGTTAGCTTTGCAGAAAGAAGTCAGGAGGTGTGAGTCCTCCTACTTTGTTCTTCCTTTTCCAGGTTGTTTTGGCTGCTCTGGGCCCCTTGCATTTCCCATCTGAATTTTAGGATCAGCTTGTCCGACAGCTGAAATTTTGATAGAGACTGGGGTGAATCTGTAGAGTACGAGCATCTTAATAGTATTACCATTACATCTTTTGATCCACGACCATAGGCTGTGTTTCCATTTATTTAATTTTCTTTAATTTCTTTTAAGAGTTTTTTATAGTTCTAAATGTACAAGTTTTGCATTATTTTTGTTAAATATATGCCCCTAAATATTTTATTCTTTTTGATACTACTATAAGTAGAATTCTTTTTTTAATTTCATTTTCAGATTATTCATCGCTAGCATATGGAAATACAACTGGTTACGGAATATTGAACTTATATCCTGCAACCTTGCTGAACTTATTACTTCTAAGAGCTTTTTTTGTGGATTCCTTAGGATTTCCTATATACAAGATCACGTCATCTGAAAACAGAGATAATTTTACTTCCTGTTTTTTTTTTTTTTTGGCCAAACTGCCCTGCCTAGAATTTCCAGGACAATGTTGAATAAAAGTGGTAAGAGCAGAAATTCTTGTTTTGTTCCTGATCTTAGGAGAAAGCTTTCAGTTTTTCATCATTAAGTATGATGTTAGCTGTGGGTTTCTCACAAATGCCCTATACCAAAATGAGGAAGATCTCTTCTACTCCTAGGTTTGTTGAGTATTTTTATCATAAAAGGGTGCCAAATTTTGTCAAATGCTTTCTCTCTGTCGACTGAGATGCTCAAGTGGGTTTTGTCTTTTATTCTAGTAACAGAGTGTATTACATTAATTGACTTTTATATACTGAACCAGCCTTGCATTCCCAGAATAAATCCCATTTGGTCATGGTGTATAATCCTTTTTTATGTTCCCAGATTCAGCTTTCTAGTATTTTTGCATCTATATTCATAAATAATATTTGTCTGCAGTTGTCTTGTATTACCTTTGTCTGGTTTTGGTATTAAGGTAATGCTAGCTACACAAAGTGAATTGGAAAGTATTCTATATGGCCATTTGTTTACAACATTTTACACTTTTTTTTAAACATTTTTCACATTTTATGCTTTTTTAGGCTTTTAACAGTTTTCTCTCCCTTAATCACTCAGGGAACTTTAGTTTCTTCAGTATTTTAAAGCTATAAATTCAATGTTAATATGCAATGAAAGGAAAAAAAAGTGAACCATCCAAAAGAATGTTTTTCTTTCTTTAACATAGTAAAATAGCTTAAAGTGGTTACAGAAGTACTTAGTCCACAGTGTGAACTAGCTCCTTTAGGTTTTATAATGTTTTTCATTATTTCTTTAAGCTAGAGTATACCTTTACAAAAACTCGAGGATCCTAGAATATAAAATTTCAAAGGTCGAAGGATCTAAGAATTAATTCATCCATCTGACATAATTAGGTTAGAAAACAGGCTCAAAAGAATGATGTACTTACCAACATGACACAACAGATAAAAATCAGAGCTTGTCTACTCTACCTCTGCTATTCCTTGCAACCCTCCCTTCCCTTCCATCTTTACTGGTAGTGAGGTACCCTAGTATGTGTCTTCAATCTCTTCCCTGAAATTTAAAGAATCGTCTGAAATGGCTATCCAATGTCCAGCCTCATTTTCCCACCTCATCTTACATACAACATTCTTCCTAAACCAAAAATTTATGTTGCTTTCAGTAGTTTCACATTGCCTACAGGATAGTCTAAAGTCCAAACTCCTCATTCTAGAAGTTATTAGGATCCATAATCCAGTCCCAATCTATCTTTCCCAATCTACTCTCTCTTTCTCTCACTCAACTCCCTTTTCAAATATGTTATACCATTGCTTCTCTACCTGAAGGAGGCGGCAATGCACGCAGACCTTGAAAAGGTTCCTCCAATATACAGTGGAAACACAAACTACATGTACACTCTGAGCTTTATACTCCTTTGCCTTTGCTAAACCTCTTTTCTCCACATGACATACTTTTTCTTCCCATCTCTACATGATTAGGTCGTTTTCATCTTTCAAGACCTAACTCAAACCTCCTCTCCTTAATTAAGCCTTCCCTTAATCACCAGCCCTTGCAAGAAGTCACCTCTCTTCCTTACAACTGTCAGGAGAATTTTAGCTATATATTACATTTAGTACATATCCATGAAATAAATGAACATGATGTTAGCTCATATTTTAAAGCTTCAAAAGGCTACAATTTTTAACCTATCATAAAGTGTTTTAACAAAATTGTCCATAGTGACCACTGAAGCCATATGTATATTTAACACCAAAATATACTATAGTGAAATCCATTCAACAAAAGGAAGAAAAGTTAAACTTTATCATTTAGGAGCCCACTTTGTTCTAACAGTGTAAATTGCCATCTATAAAACTACCACTAAAACACTGGCACACAGAGAAGTGACTATAAAGAAATGAAGAAAAGGGGCCTCAAAGCAATTAAATAATTTCTCCACCTCATTTTTAACACTTTTCATTAAAACGAACCTCCTAAAGGAGACAGCTAATGCATCAACTGTGGGCAAATGCTTGTGATGTCTTGATATAATGCCCTGGCAACTGGTGAAAGCAAATTGGAAGGGAGAGGGGCAAAGGACAGCCCTGCATGACACAGTTTGCTCTATGGGTCTAACAGTCCTGTTCGAGGTTTACTATTCTGATAAGTACTGCTCTAACAAGTTTTATTTACTTTTAACTAAATAAGAACTGGCATAGACCAGGGAAAATAAATGTTCTACGAGGCTAAATGACTTGACCACAGTAAATGGAATGAGGTTCAATAAAGTATTATATGAGAATAAGAAGTCAGGACTAGATTCCTGGTCTTTTGTTTCTCAGGAGTAAATTCCTGGGAAAACCTAAGAGGCCTCTGAGTTGTCAGATCTTCATTTCTAATAGCGGTAATGTTACCAAACATAATGAAGAATGAAAACATCTTCTATTTGTAGCTTCTGTGTAGAAACAGCCTTAAGCATCTCGCAGCTCTCGGTCAGAGCACTCATCACAGGATTCAACACAACATCCAATCTTTTTTTTCACATAAGGCACCCTTTGTTAGAATGCAAAACCAGTTTATTTTTGCTGTTTGCATTTCTTGTCACCACTTAAACTGTCTTTAAGAACAAACAGAGAGAGAGAAGTCAAGATGGTGGCGTAAACAGACCCTGAACTCACCTCCTCCCGCGGACACAGCCAATTTACAACTACTCATGGAAAAATTACCCCTGAGACAGAACTGAAAACTGAATAAGAGGAACTCCTGCAACAAAGGACAATCCTAATCGAGGTGGAAGAGGCAGAAACTCCCTTCTGGAGAGAAAAAAATGCCACCTTCACAAGCCACCTGCTTCATAGCCTCCCGGGAGCAGCCCAAAAGTACGCAGCCCTCCCTGGAGGCACGGGGCCATGAGCCAGGAGCGTGCCTGCTGTAGGCACTTTGTAGACCCAGCACAATCGAGACAAGTGGCATAATATCTGACTTTGCCTGCTACTAAAACATTGGGGAGTACCCCCAGAAAAGCTGGTTCACAAAGAAATTAAAACCGGCTCTTAAAGGGCCCATGCGCAAACTCACCCGTTTCAGAAAGCAACCGAAAATCACCAGAAAGAAAGGTGCACAGTGCTTTGGTGAAAAGAGAGACACCTGATAGGCTCCGAGTGCATCTCGGTGAGAGGTGAGACCTCTCCAGGGACTGGGACATTGGCGGCGGCCATTGTTGTAGCCTGGTGTGGGTGTGCTGACACAGACGCCATTGGAGTTCTCCCTGAGGCCTGCTAGCCCAGGGTCTGCCCCACCCACTAGAGTACTGATTTAATCCAGCTCAGCCAGGGCAGGCAACCCACCCTAGAGACTGGCCCCACCCAACAACAAGCCCTCAGGCAACTTGTGGGCCTGCATAGATTGGTGACTGGATTCTCTGCAGCCTGTCAACTGAGCCCACATCAGTGGGGCAGGGCGTGCACAAGGAGCGGGTGGAAAGTGTGGGGTGGTGATGGAGTGTGGGGGCTCCAGCCAGGGAGAGACTGAGTCCACTTCAGGAGGTCGGGGCACGCACACAGGAAAGGACTGTGTTCACTGTGTGTGTAGACCTGTGGGCAGCAGGGCTTGTGAGCTGCAGAAGACTTGTGCTTCTCAAAGACCCACATAGGGGGTTTGCCCCACCTTCCAAAGCCTGGAACAATTGGGTGCTCCCATGCCTGACGCAAGGCCCACCCAGCTGCAATCCACACAGAGCTGACAACAGACCTAAAGGCTGGAGGCTTATAGCAATTGTAAGCCCCTAAGCCTAACAACCTACCATGCTGGGGGCCTACTCACTTAAAAGAAACACTGCAACACAAATGTGGTATTAGAACTTGCAGCCAACTGTGCTGGGGCTCCCCACACCTGATAAAGAGACTGAAGGGACCACAACAACTACCAGTAGCTGAGCATTACAACAGCTGGCCAAGAGCATAACTCAGCCTCCCTGGGTGCCTACAGGGAGAGCAAACAGGCCACAAAAGAAGGACACACGTAGCACACATAGGTGTCACCCCTGGCACATTGAGAACTGAGGGACGCACACGGCAGGCCTCCTAAGGCATCACTTATATAAGGTCACCTATCCAAGAGCAGGAGACGTAGCTGACCTACCTAATATGCAGACACAAGCACAGGGAAAGAGGCAAAATGAGGAGGCAAAGGAATACATTCCAAGTAAGGGACCAGGACAAAACACCAGAAAAGGAACTAAGTGAAACAGAAATGAGCAACCTACCCGACAGAGAGTTCAAACTAAGAGTGTTAAGGATGTTCACTGATGTGAGGAGAAGAACAGATGAACTCAGTGAGAATGTCAACAAAGAAATGGAAGATATAAAAAAGAACCAATCAGAAATGAAGAATACAATACTGGAAATGAAAAATTCACTATAGGGACTCAAAAGCAGAGTAGAGGATACAGAAGAACGGATCTGCGAGCTGGACGAAAGACTAGAAGAAATTACCCAAGCTGAACAGGTAAAAGAGAAAAGAATTAAAAACAGTGAGGACAGTCTCAGGGACCTCTGGGACAACATCAAGCGCACTAACATCCGTGTTATAGGTGTCCCGAAAGGAGAAGAGCGAGACAAAGGGGCAGAGAAACTATTTCAAGAAATAATAGATGAAAACTTCCCTAACCTAAAGAAGAAAACAGACATCCAGCTACAGGAAGCACAGAGAGCCCCAAACAAGATAAACCCAAAGAGGCCCACACCAAGACACATCATAATCAAAATGTCCAGACTTAAAGATAAAGAGGGAATCCTAAAAGCCGCAAGAGAAAGACAAGTTACATACAAAGGAAACCCCATAAGGCTATCAGCTGACTTCTCAGCAGAAACCTTATAGGCTAGAAGAGAGTGGCACGATATATGTAAAGTGCCAGAAGGAAAAAACTTACAGCCAAGAATACTTGACCCGGCAAGGTTATCATTCAAAATGGAAGGAGAGATCAAAAGTTTCCCAGACAAGCAAAAATTAAAGGAGTTTGTCACCAAGAAACCAGTGCTACAACAAATGTTAAAGGGACTGATTTAAGGGGAAAAGAAAAGACCACAAATAGGAAAAATTATCTATTTCCATGATAAGAGGGTAATGGATACAAATGCACAAAAAAGAGGTTAGATATGATATCAAAAACATAAAAAGAGGGAGGAGGGGAGTTAAAGAGTACAGCTTTCAGACAGAGGTCAAACTAAAGAGACCATCAATTCTGTATAGAAGGAGAAAGGAACAGAGGACTACTAAAACACTGAGGAAAAAAAAAAAGTTAAAAAATGGCAGTAAGTACATACTTATCAATAGCTACTTTAAATGTCAATGGACTAAATGCTCCAATTAAAAGGCAAAGAGTGGCTTACTGGATCAAACAAGACCCATATATATGCTGCATACAAGAGACACCCTTCAGACCTAAAGACACTCACAAACTGAAAGTGAAGGGATGGAAAAAGATACTCCATGCAAATGGCAATGAAAAGAAAGCTGGGGTAGCAGTACTCATATCAGACAAAATAGACTTTAAAACAAAAACTGTAAAAAGAGACAAAGAAGAGCATTACATAATGATCAAGGGAACAATCCAACAAGAGGATATAACACTTGTAAATATCTACGCACCCAATGTAGGTGCACCTAAATATATAAAGCAATTATTAACAGACATAAAAAGGGAAATAGACAGTAACACAATAATAGTAGGGGACTTGAACACTCCACTTACACCAACGGATAGATCATCCAAACAGAAGATCAATAAGGAAACATTGGCCTTAAATGACACACTAGAACAGATGGACCTAGTAGATATATACAGAGCATTCCATCCAAAAACTGAAGAATACATGTTCTTTTCAAATGCACATGGAACATTCTCCAGGATTGATCACATATTAGGCCATAAAACAAGTCTACATAAATTTAAGAAAACTGAAATAATATCAAGCATCTTTTCTGACCACAACGGTATGAAACTAGAAATCAACTATAGGAAGACAATCAAAAAAGCCACAAATACGTGGAGATTAAACGAAATGCTACTGAACAACGACTGGGTTAATGAAGAAATCAAAGAAGAAATCAAAAAATACCTGGAGACAAATGAAAATGAAAATATGACATGCCAGAATTTATGGGATACAGCAAAAGCAGTTCTAAGAGGGAAGTTTATAGCAATACAGGTCTATCTCAACAAACAAGAAAAATCTCAAATAAACAATCTAACAATGTACCTAAAGGAACTGGAAAAAGAAGAACAAACCAAGCCCAAAATCAGTAGAAGAAGGGAAATAATAAAAATCAGAGCAGAAATCAATGAAATAGAGACTAAAAAAATTAATAAAAGGAAGAGCTGGTTCTTTGAAAAGATAAACAAAATTGACAAACCTTTAGCTAGACTCACCAAGAAAAAAACGAGAGAAGGCACAAATAAGTAAAATCAGAAATGAAAGAGGAGAAATTACAACAGACACCTCAGAAATACAAAAGATTATAAGAGAACACTATGAAAAGCTATATGCCAACCAATTCGACAATCCGGAAGAAATGGATAAATTCTTAGACTCATACAACCTTCCAAAACTGAATCGAGAAGAAGCAGAGAATTTGAATAGACCAATCAGTAAGGAGATTGAAACAGTAATCACAAACCTCCCCAAAAATAAAAGTCCAGGACCAGACGGCTTCCCTGGTGAATTCTACCAAACATTCAAAGAAGACTTAATACATATCCTTCTCAAACTCTTCCAAAAAATTGAGGAGGAAGGGAAGCTCCCTAACTCATTCTACGAAGCTGACATTACCCTGATACCAAAACCAGACAAGGACAACACAAAAAAAGAAAATTACAGGCCAATATCACAGATGAACATCGATGCAAAATCCTCAACAAAATACTAGCACATCGCACACAACAATACGTTAAAAAGATTATACACCATGATCAAGTGGGATTTATTCCAGGTATGCAGGGATGGTTCAACATTTGCAAATCAATCAACGTAATACACCACATGAATAAAATGAAGAATAAAAATCACATGATCATCTCAATAGATGCAGAGAAAGCATTTGACAAGATACAGCAACCATTTATGATAAAAACTCTGTTAAAATGGTTATACAAGGAAAGTAACTCAACATAATAAAGGCCATATATGACAAACCCACAGCTAATATCATCCTCAATGGTGAAAAACTGAAAGCTATCCCTCTAAGAACAGGAACCAGACAAGGATGCCCACTGTCACCACTCCTATTTAACATAGTACTAGAAGTCCTAGCCAGAGCAATCAGGCAAGAAAAAGAAATAAAAGGTATCCAAATTGGAAAGGAAGAAGTGAAACTCTCAGTATTTGCAGATGACATGATTTTATATAAAGAAAATCCTAAAGAATCCACCAAAAAACTTTTAGAAGTAATAAACGAATATGGTAAAGTTGCAGGATACAAAATCAACATACAAAAATCAGTTGCATTTCTATACACTAACAACGAAGTAGCAGAAAGAGAAATTAAGAATACAATCCCATTTACAATTGCAACAAAAAGAATAAAATACCTAGGAATAAACTTAACCAAAGAGGTGAAAGATCTGTACACCGAAAACTATAAAACATTGCTGAAAGAAACTGAAGAAGACACAAAGAAATGGAAAGATATTCCGTGCTCTTGGATTGGAAGAATTAACATAGTTAAGATGTTCATACTTTCTAAGGCAATCTATAGATTCAATGAAATCCCTATCAAAGTTCCAACAACATTTTTCAAAGAAATAGAACAAGGAATCCTAAAATTTATATGGAACAACAAAAGACGCCGAATAGCTAAAGGAATCCTGAGAAAAAAGAACAAAGCTGGAGGTATCACACTCTCTGATTTCAAAATATACTACAAAGCTATAGCAACCAAAACAGCATGGTACTGGCACAAAAACAGACACACAGATCAATGGAATAGAATCGAAAGCCCAGAAGTAAACCCACACATCTATGGATAGCTAATCTTTGACAAAGGAGCCAAGAACATACAATGGAGAAAAGAAAGTCTCTTCAACAAATGGTGTTGGGAAAACTGGATAGCCACATGCAAAAAAATGAAAGTAGACCCTTACCTTACACCATACACAAAAATTAACTCAAAATGGGTTAAAAACTTGAATGTAAGACCTGAAACTATGAAACTTCTAGAAGAAAACATAGGCAGTGCGCTCTTCAACATCGGTCTTAGCAACATATTTTCAAGCACCATGTCTGACTGGGCAAGAGAAACAATAGAAAAAATAACCAAATGGGACTACATCAAACTAAAAAGCTTCTGCACAGCAAAGGAAACCATCAACAAAACAAAAAGACAACCTAACAACTGGGAGAAGATATTTGCAAACCATACATCTGATAAAGGGTTAATCTCCAAAATATATAAAGAACTGATACATCTCAACAACAAAAAAACTAACAACCCAATTAAAAAATGGGCAAAAGACCTGAACAGACATTTCTCCAAAGAAGATATACAGATGGCCAACAGACACATGAAAAGATGTTCAAAATCATTAACTATCAGGGAAATGCAAATCAAAACTACAATGAGATATCACCTCACGCCCATCAGAATGGCTATAATTAACAAGACAGGAAACAACATGTGTTGGAGAGGATGTGGAGAGAAGGGAACTCTCATACACTGCTGGTGGGAGTGCCAACTGCTGCAGCCACTATGGAAAACAGTATGGAGATTCCTCAAAAAATCAAGGATCGAACTACCATATGATCCAGCTATTCCACTGTTGGGTATTTATCCAAAGAACTTGAAAACACCAATTTGTAAAGATACATGCACCCCTGTGTTCACTGCAGCGTTATTCACAATAGCCAAGACTTGGAAGCAACCTAAGTGCCCATCAAGGGACGAATGGATAAAGAAGATGTGGTATATATACACAATGGAATGCTACTCAGCCATAAGAAACGATGAAATCCAGCCATTTGTGACAACATGGATGGACTTGGAGGGTATTATGCAAAGTGAAATAAGTCAGAGGGAGAAGATCAAATACCGTATGATTTCCTTCATTAAGCAGTAGATAATAACAACAATAAACAAACACATAGAGACAGAGACTGGATTGGTGGTTACCAGAGGGGAAGGGGGGAGGGAGGAGGGTGAAAGAGATAATTCGGCACATGTGTGTGGTGATGGGTTGTAATTAGGATTTGGGTGGTGAACATGATGTAATCTATGCAGAAATAGAAGTATAATGATGTACACCTGAAATTTATACAATGTTATAAACCAATCTTACTGCAATAAACAAAAAATTTAAAAAAATAAAATAAAATTGGCCCCTGTAAAAAAAAAAAAAAGAACAAACAAAACTTCGTAAAATATTAATCCTGACCTATTTAAAATTTCTGATTTATTCCTTATGTTTAAAAATCGGGACTATTTATGTTAGGATAATTTTTTTGAAGGACCAAATTCTCCTTTTACTTTAAGACTTTTCTCTGCTCCCTTTTAAAAAAACAGGGCATAGATACTTTCCATTAAATGCCTATCATTTCCAAAGTTCATTCACTCAGTTCAACAAACATGTATGAATTACCTGCTCTGTGCTAAACATAGTGGATTCAAAACTGAATACCGCCAAAGCATGAAAAGTCTGTTTAGCAGATTAGAAACTTCACCTGGCACCATATTTAGGTGGTACAGGGGAGAAAGCACGAGCATCAACAGACTCTGGAGAAACAGCACAGGCTGCAGGCAACAGCACAGGCTGCAGGCAACAGCACGGGTGCGACGGTGCACGCTTGAGCCCGGACACAGGTAGAACGGCCAGGGCAGAGGTGAGTGCACTACCTCCCACGCCAGCAGCCTACACACCCACCATACCTCACGCCTCCATCCCAGCCCTGGCTAATTTCAACATGCTTCACAAAGCCATTGCTCAGCCTATGCCAACTGCTGTGGGCTCTTATACCCCAACTTGTTAAAGCTCTTCCCTAGCCTTCTGTCAGTCTACACCTATTACTAATGTAAGAATCCAACCGAAAACTGAAATAGCTATTTCTTCTCCTCCTTACTGAATTAGTCCTGCCCAAATTTGGTCTCATATCTGTGACAAAGGGATTTGCTAACTATAAAAAAAGAACTTTAGCACTTACCTAAATATAAACCACATACTAGTAGAATCTGAATTAATAAGATCTCACAGCTTTACTGCATTTATTTCTCCCCTTAAAGGAATGAAAATGTAGTGTAAAGGGCGTAGGAGGGGAGAGAGAAAAAGAGCTTTTCACTCTCATGTAAAATATAGATACTTTGGGGGTTATCTATTTATATACCCTTAGGAGTCGTCTTTTTCTAACAGGAATCTTATCTGCTGCTTTGTGTATTTGGTCAGATTCCTAACAAATTGTTTCCTGTTGTTCAGTAAAGATGCTTTTCCTGCGATGAACAAAGCCCACTGATTTTTTTTTAAGATTTTTCCTCTTGATTTAATACACTGAGAAAGAAATGCGATACGTCTGAATGTTAAGATCAATTTCAGGAGTGCTTTGGGTTGTATATTAAATAGCCATCCATTTCTGGAACCTAAGGACGGGATTATAATTAAATGAAATGAAATAGAAAAAAATTTCTTCTATATCAAACTAAAAAGCTTTGCACAGCAAAGTAAATCATCAACAAAATGAAAAGGCAACCTATTGAATGCGAGAGAATGTAAACTGTATATCTGATGAGGGGTTAATATCCCAAATATATAAAGAACTCACACAATTCAATAGCAAAATAACAATTTGATTAAAAAATGGGCAGAAGATCTGAAAAGACATTTTTCCAAAGACATACAGAGGGCCAACACGTACATGAAAAGACGCTCAACATCACTTATCATCAGGGAAATGCAAATCAAAATCACAATGAGATATCCCCTCACACCTGTTAGAATGGCTATTATCAAAAACACAAGAAATAACAAGTGTTGGTGAGGATGTGGAGAAAAGGGAACCCTTGTGCACTGTTGGTGGGAACGTAAATTAGTACAGCCACTATAGAAAACAGTATGGAGGATCCTTAAAAAACTAAAACTAGAACTATCATATGATCCAGCTATTCCACTTCTGGGTATTTATCTGAAGAACATGAAAACACTAACTCAAAAAGATATCTGCACCCTCATGTTCACTGCAGCATTATTTACAATAGCCAAGATATGAAAACAACCTAAGTGTCCACTGGTGGATGAATGCATAAAGAAAGTGTGGTATATGTATACAATGGAATATTATTCAGTTATAAAAAAGAAGGAAATTTTGCCATTTGTGACAACACGAATGGACCTTGAAGGCATTATGCTAAGTGAAATGTCAGACAGAAAAAGACAAATACCATATGATCTCACTTATATGTGGAATCTAAAACAGAAACAAACAAACAAAAACACACCGAGCTCATAGATACAGAGAACAGATTGCTGATTGTCAGAGGCAGGGGGTGGAAGGTGAGCCAAATGGGTGAAATGGGTCAAAAGGTACAAACTTCCAGTTATAAAATAAGTCATGGGGATGTAATATACAGTATGGTGACTAGAGTTAGTAATACCGTATTGCATATTTAAAAGTTGCTAAGAGAGCAGATCTTAAAAGTCCTCATCACAAGGAAAAAAGTTTTGTAACTATGTATAGTGAAGATGTTAACTAGACTTATTGTGGTGATCATTTCGCAATATATACAAATATCAAATCATTATGTTATACATCTGAAACTAATGTAATGTTATATGTCAATTACACATGAATAAAAAAAAAAGTTTCTTCAAATCATGGGGAAATGAGCCTGCTCCATAAGATGGGCTTCAGAAAGACCGTCGCCCTTCTAAGAATGATCCTGTTTGAGGACAAGTGAATGAAATGGATTTTCTTCCATTCTGGCTAGCAAACTCCTTACAAGAAAATAGCCGAAGAAAAAAAAATAACAACAAGAACTATTTCACAAGTCTACGGCAGACCTGGAAGCTGAAATATGATGGAAGTAAAAAAGTTTATCATGAGGAATTCTGAGCAATAGGAGTAGGTTTCCCATGAGAATATGACTGTCATGTCTATGCCTAGAGCCTTCAGGAGAACCAGCATTATGAATTCGATACACACACATTCCCCAGAAACTGGGCCCAGTCATTTTCAGGAAAAGGTTTTTTGTTTGTCTTGTTTGGTTTTGTTGCCACTAGAATATAAACTCCAAAAGGCAATAACTTGGTCTGCTTTCCTTTACCGTTATATCCCCAGAGTCTAGAACAACAGTACCTAGCAAAATGGATATATTTGTTGAATCAATGAATAAATAATGTCCTATAACCAAAAGGATATCATTTAATAGAACCTCAAAACAGAAACAAAAAGAGACCTCCCAAAACACAAGCAGAATACTACATGTCAGTGCCACCCAAGTTCTGTCCCCTACTCCCAAGTACAGGCTTGAATAGAATGCTGGAAACATGGGGGTCCCTCCTAACATTAGAGCAAGAATAATTCTTCCATTTGCTCAGCTAACATCTATTGTGCACCAAGTATGCGTTGAGCACTGAAAAACAGAGCAACAAATAAGGCCAACATGGCTCTTGCACCACGGAGCTTGCAATCAGCAATGGCATCTGTATACAGTTGTCTGGTGCAGACAAAGTACAGGAAGTGGAGACAATCTTGGCCACAGTTCTAGAACTCAACATGATCCTACATGGGCTATTACTATTGAGCATCAATTTCTCAATTGATTATCCTAGTCTCTAAATGCTATGCTATACAATATGGTAGCCACAGCCACATATGGCTATTTAAATTTAAATTAAATAAAACTGAAAATCCAGTGCTCAATACCATATGTAGCTAGTGGCTACCATATTGCACCACACAGATACAGAACATTTTTCCATGATCACAGAAAATTCTATCTGAAAGTGCTGCCCTAGAACACTCCTACTCAAAGTGTGGCCTTGGGACAGTAGCACAGGCATCACTGAGGAGTGGGTTAAACATGAAGACACAGGTGCCTTTCTAGACCTTCCTAATCAGAATTCATATTGCTGAAAAGAACCCCAGGTGATTTGTATACACATTTAAGTATAAGAAGCCCTTCTCCAGAGAACTATAACAATATGTAGAAGTTGTTCTGACAACATTTAATTGGCTCCTTTTTATTCTAGAAGATAATCTCATGAGTTCCCACCTCCTAAATGAAAGATCCAGCTGGTCAATCAAATGCACAACAACTGCAGAAAGCACACAGTCCCGTTTCTACCAAGAGAAAGGCTTGCTTGTTCTGGTCTGCTTTGCCCTCCAATTACCTGGGAGCCTTTTCAAGAGAGGAAGAGAGTCACCTCTACTGTGATATGACCTCTTCTTTATCTAATGGCTCACAGTAAACTTCTCTCACAACGGATGGTCAGTGATGCAAAAAGACCAAAAAATTCTAAAACTACTGCAAATGTAAATGAGCACTAGTAAACGTCCGTACATTCACATCTGTCCATAGCCTTAAAGAAATTACATTGAGACCTAAAGGAAAAGGGCTGAGGGAAAGGGAAGGTTTTTCAATTTTAAAAAACCGACTTATTTTCCCAGACTTTTAGTGTTCTTGTCATTGCATATATTACTTGTAAAATAAAAATGCATGGGCAGATTCTCTGATGAGGCACTTTCAAGAGAGCAATAAGGGTCTATAATCTATTTTCTACAGGTATAATTCAACAGATTTTCAATCCTTGATAAATCATAGCTAACCCAGCACTACACACATCTTCTCTCCTTTCCATGTAGGTTGTTCATAAATGTAATAACATCCATGGAGGCATCTGATCCCTAATGAATATCAGTCAGCCAATACCTTAAAACTTATATAATCAGTTAGTATGATAAAAGAACTATAAATTCTTAAGTTGTTTTAACACTGGAAAATTTACAGAAACAAGTTTAAAGATACACTCCCTCTGACTTGTCAAGAAGGAATTCAGGCCCATAGACAGAAGGGTGACCACTTTGTCCCCTTTGGTCAGAAATTTCATAAATCAATAAAAAAATTGGAAGACAAACGTCCAATTTACCAAGCAACTATAAAAAGCCTTGCAGAGCTAAAAAAACCTCAAATACATTTCACTCATAAGTAACCATAATCCTTAATTGTGAATGGTAATAATCAGTGTTTTTATGTCTAATAATCAAATAAATCCCTCCAGCAACACAGTGATGCATGCATGGTTCAGATTGGCAACGCAACAGAAAAAGTTGTATTAAAAAACAAAAGAGAATAATCTAATCCATTTTTACTAAGCAATAGAAAATATACTTAGTACAGTAAAAATAACAGAAAATGAGTCTGAGTAACGAGACTTTACACTATGAGGACTCTAAGTACATTATATTTTGGTACATGCTCTTCATCCTAACAAAAGTCACATTTTGGAGAAGGCTACAGTGTGGAGTTGAGGATGCTGGCTATTGTCTGGTCACCAACAACTCCCTAAAAGCACGGATATTTAAGGTATTTATATGCTGTAAAAACCAGGAAAACGCCTGCCAAACACTACACAAGGTACTAGCACGTGCACACAAATAGACTATTCCATTAATTGCACACATTTTCCCAAGTGATTAATAGTTACAGCTGTGCTGAGAACTAAATTTCTCATACTAATGATTCTGAACCCAATTTTTCTCATTCAGTTCTAATCCCTGGGGAAATGATACTAGTTTACCATTCCAGTCAATTTCAGAGGCAGCTCTGTGAACTGAGGAGTGGCACCGCATACAGAGGTGAAATGAGCGAGATAAGAAATAGTCCATTAATTTTAAACCAAAGTCTCTGCCAGTGTGCAGAGCACTGTTACTCATCGTGGAGAAGAAACCCTAAGCTGAAGAGCTGAACTGAAGCCTATCTTTTAAAGCCGGCTTCCTTCCTTCAAGGTAGGTCTCTCCACTTTTATCTGTCATCACGTCTCACAACTTCTGTTTCTTTTTATACCCACACCTTGTCCTTCTAATTTCAGCCGTATCGCTTCTAATCGGAGTTGCTCCTCTGATTTCATCGCTTCTATCCATTTTCTACTACTTCGTCCTGTTTAGGAATCCACACTTTTAAAAACCCAATTTTATTTATTTTTAATTTTTTCCAGCTTTACTGAGATATAACTGACATACAACATTGTTGTGTAAGTTTAAGGTGTACAATGTGTTGATCTGATACCTACAGATTCCAAAATGATGACCACCATAGCTTTAGCTAACAAGTCCATCATGCCACATAATTACCATTTCTTTTTTGTGGTGAGAACATTTAAGATCTACTCTCTTAGCAGCTTCGAAGTATATAGTACAATATTGTTAACTATAATTACCATGCTGGACATTAGATCCCCAAAACTCATTCATCTCATAACTGGAAATTTGTACCCTTTGATCAACAATACCCCGTTCCCTCCACCCCCCAGCCCCTGGTAACCACCATTCTACTCTTTGAAAAACTCAATTTTAAAATTTCTCTGATCTTCGCTGACTTTTTGTTTTTATTTCACTTTAAAAAGCAAAAGAAGTTTAAACTTTTAAATAACTCCACAATCTTGTTTACAGCAGGCTCTCTTCTGCTAAAGTTAACATGGATATGGTAGTATTAATATACATTCTCATATAAAATATTTTATTAAATCTTTTAATATTTAAGAAATTGAAATTGATGTTTCAAAATACTTATACAATTCTTTTTTAAAAATCATGAATGCCAAGCAGCTGGAGTTCCTAGTGGTGATGATCACCTCCAGCTGTGGACTCCTCTAAACTGCTGTGTCAAGACAGATGGCAGGTGCAGTGGTAAACAACCTCACTCAGCCTTCAGTCTGCAATAAGCCTCAGCTGATCCACAGTTGCATTCAGTAGTTTTTATGCTCAATAGGAAACCCTCAGTTTTGTTAAGAATTCAGGCTGCAAACTGACATAAGCAATAATGCTAAGTATATCTGAAAATGCAAATTTTACAGAAAGTTTAAAGTCAAGCTCCCTGGTGAGAGAGAAATAAATCTTGAATGATTCTAAAAGTGACACTTTTCAATAGACAGGAACAGCACGCCCTGTGTAAACTGAGGAGTTTACCTATTATAAACCCGCAGTAGAGACTGCCTTAGCCTCAACTACAGTGTTCACAGAACGTTCTTGGTGCTGCCGAATGGCTAACCTTGTCCTCCTCTAGGCTATTCAGACAGAGCCATACTTCCGGAATGCAGATGGAAAGGAGTTTGAGCTCTTTAAGAGAAACTCCTCCCCTATACCCATCCAGGGCCACAATATTATGTCTTTATGAAACTACAGGGGTGGCCCGTTTTCCTCTTTCTTTCTATATAATACATCACAAACAGGGAGCAGAAATAGGTTGACAGAATTCTGTATTCCCTGGAAAGCTGGTTGAACCAAAAAAAAACAATGAAAGGAAATAAAATTACAGGTAAGAATAATACTCTGCTTTCTATTTAAAAACAAAAATTTTGGAAAATCCAATGTCAGATGCTAAAATAAACATTCCAAGTTAAAGCCAGGCGAGGTTCTGGGCAACAGCATTTGGGGGGCAGGTGGCATCTTTCTGATGACTGGGGCATTAAAAAGCGGCTGGCATGGGCATCCCTGAATAAAGGCAGTATGCTCTTCTCTCTGTCGGGATTCAGCAAAACCTGGTCTAGCCCCAGGAGTCTCCTATTGGGACGGTCAAAAAACAAGACTAGTAAGCAAAAGCAGTCAATAATACAGATGGATCATTGCATAGCAGCATTTTACCAGAGAGCGATATATAAAACTCTATTCGCCTGCACAGACCTACAAACAGAGGTTACTCACAGAGATTACTGTAGCTCCAGCAGTTACCCATTGATCATAGAGAATGCCCAGTTCATCAGCTTAACGCTTGAGAAAAGTTAGCTAGAAAAGAAGCCAGCTAATTCAAAATCGGCTGGTCCAGTCAACTGGAAGCAAATTAGTTTCAAATTTCCTGGCAGCCCCTTTGCCCTGCACTGCCCACGGTGATGTGAATGGAAGCACTGGGAGCGCTAGGAGCTAGCTGAGAGGAGCTGCCGCCTCAGTCCCTGCTCACAAAGGCTAAGCGCCTGTTCTCGCTCCGCTCCCTGCCTCTGCCTCTGCAGCTCTCTACCTTGGTAGCTTACCGAAACAACCACCACAGGGCTTTTCTATATTTGTGAAAACTACTTCCAAGGGGATAATTGAGATGATGGGAGTTAGCTTTAATGTAACCATGTCCCCAGTGCAGCAGCAGGAACCCGGCAAAGGCTCCGAGAGGACTGTACCATCCTTGGTGACATCAGAGGTGGGGCTGTCATCTTAGTATTATGCAGCATTTTCTCTGACGAGAGAGTGACACACGTGAAAGGAGACGGATGAGTTCCCTTTAAAATGGATTAACTCTTGTGTTATTTAAACAGAAAAGGCAAAAGCAAATATAATGCTGAAAAACTGCTGTAGGAGGATATAAATCCTGCTTCACCAGTCCTTATCGCACTGCTAAATGACGCTGCCATTTCAAGTCATTTTACTGATGACTACATTACCATTCCTGTGATTAAATTAATATTTAATGGGTAATCGATATTACTTGGAAAATTGTGACATGAAAAGATTCAAACACATTAACATCTAGTTTTAAATATGATGACATAAACTTTTACATCATTAATACTACCTTGGATGTATGCAATACCTTTCAACACAATCTCAATGGAAAATACTAAATATAAAACTAATAGTTTTGTAGATGAGAAAAGTGAGGTGAAAATCGCACAAGATGAATAGCATAATATAATACTGGTCCTTAGTCCCGGTAATGGAGGTTGACACAAACAAAAAATAATTCATCTTCTGTAACCTTAATATTCCAACCAGTATAAAAAGTGCAGGCTGACAATACAAAGCAATTGATAGCTATTTTCATTCATTCCCTATACATCTCCTGAGTGTCTAATGTGTGCTAGAAAACGTGCTGAGTTTAATTTGGAGTTCATTTCTGATAAAGAATCTAATCAGAATAGAACCCGTTCCTACAATGCTCACTCGGTTGCAGGCCCTGCACCACGCAGCTTCACTGCATGACCTCACCTCTCCCCACCAGCAGCCCTGCGGGACGGACCCCATAACTAACCCCTACAAAGACGAGACCACTGAAGCTCGGCGGGTGTGAGGCCTGTGGGAGATCACACCGCTGAAACAGCACAGGCGGGACGCAAGCACAGGCACTAAGGCTGCCAAGGCCACACTCTCGACCACGAAGCTACGTGCCTCCTGAGGGCTTCCCAGACAAGTAAAAGAACGCTGAAGGAAGAATATAATTTTCAGGACTTAGAATCACAGCAAGCCAAAAACAGCCACCTCTCAAGAAGACTGGCCCAAATATAAGAGGATACAGGCACAGAAAGCAGATGGAGCCAGTGGAACTAAGGCCCAGGAGCAGAAGTTTAGTGCTGACTCCTCCAGTCACCTTTGGCCAATGGCTTAAAATCCTTCAGCTTATTTCTGAGTTATAGGTTTTTAAATTATAAAGCAGTATAAAAATGTGGTTAAAGCACACGATCTAGACTCGTAATTTGGGCTCCATCATTTTCCTATTATATCACCTTAAGTTATTTAACCTCTGAGAGGCTCAATTTCCTCATCCAAAACAATGAGGAAAACAATGGGGTTGTTCTGAGGATTAAATGAACTATGCATAGAAATATATAAAACACTCAGACTAGCAGTATGTAATAAAAGCTCAAGGTTAATTATTATTATTTTTACTATAATCATCATCATTTTTAGTATTATTGCCACATTTTTTAACTAAAACCAGCCAGCTTCCTCCCTTTTAAAAAACCTCCCCAAGAAGAACTGCTATTTTTCCAGACTTGGTTGGAAAAGCAGAAACGACAACCTTTGTTGGCTTCAAACAAACAGTAACCAATCCATGAATCACCAACTAACTAGGAGACGAAGCTGAAGTTGCTAGCACGCCATCCCAGAAGGCTCCTCTTACTAGGGGAAGAAACAAGGGCACGCACCCTTTTGCCCTCCCAACTTCTTCCTCCCTTTGCCTGGAATACAGAAGATGGCTAGAGGTGAGCAGCCATCCTTAAATGCAGGCATCCCATTAGCTAGGGAGGCAAAACAGAAAGAGTCTCCATACCCACCACAGACCTCCCATCTCCATCTGCTTTTACGTTAGAGAGAAATAAACCTTTAGATCAAGTATTTAATTCAAGTTTTCTATTACATGCAACTCTCCATGATCCTAATTGATACATAGTTAAAGGCCACAATTTCCCTATAGTTTCAAAGGCTAACTTGAGGGCAGGGCTATTTATCATGACTTTTCTGTTACATCCTCTGCACCTGCATCCTCTCCAATGCCAACTCAAAGCCAAGGGGTGACCCCATGGGAAACAAAAAAAGCAAACTATACTGCTCCCCAACACTTAGTAGCTATGCTGTCTTATGACAGACAGAACAACAAAGGGTCGAATGGGTGACGCAGTAGCACGCGAGATGCTCCTCCTCTGCTTTACTTTCTTCCAATCTCTGAACGGATTCATATTTTCAATCTGCATGCTACTAAGCTAACGTTAAAAGGAGAAAAAAACAAAACTCAAACACACAAATGAGGGTGCTTAATAAAGTTATGCTATTATAAAGACTATGTAATGAAGATGGTCCCCTCAACTGCAACTGCTAGTGACCATGAGGAAACAAATATGTCTCGACCACACAAATGCCTCATTTCTAAACATCTGGCATTTCACATTAGACTTAAATTAACACTTTGTCTGACACCCTAAAACTCGCCATTTTAAAAAGTAAAGCTCAAAATTCTCTAGTCTCTCAAAGGCACAATCTCTAAAAGATATACGTACAGAAACAGCACTTGAGTCCATAACTGCATTATATGAAAGGATTTCAATCTAAAATGGAACCGGAAAATATGAAATGGAGAATCTCATGCACACACTCTCAGAACAAGGGAACCTAAGAACTGAGAAACTGATTTCCTGTGTCTGATTTACAGAAGACCGAGACTTATCACCTGATCAATGAACATCTGTGAAGACTCTCTCCCCATCCTCAAGCCAATGAACTTACTGCGTGGACTCTGGCTGGACTTGCCCCTCTTTGCGTTCCTTGTCATAAATACAGTCCACCCCAAACCATCAACAGTCTTGCCTATAGCTTACTACAGCACGTGTTTACCAAACTGCAACTCCTCTGCTATTCCAGAACAAACTCAATTTCTGGTAATCTGAGCTTGCCTCAGTTTACCTCTTTATTTAAGTTGATAGCAGGGCCATCCTCAAGTCCTCAATTGTTTTGTTTTGTTTTGTTTCTGAAATGTAATCTAATACCACTGCCATTATTCTTGAAGGTTAGATAATATCAATAATATCTAGAGGAGGAAACCATTAAAAAATTCACAAACCAATATTGTTTATGCCTTTTCTGTAAAATACAATCGTTTTTCTAGAAATATCCCTGACACATGGAACCAATCAAAAAAAAGCTAGATTTATGAAATGTACTTTTTCATTAAAATGTAAATAACTTTTATAAATAAAAGTGTACCCGCAAATTGCAACCAATGTTTTTTAACGAACAAAGTATGAAATTTAAATTATAAAACATTTTGAATGTTAACATAAAGTTTGTATTGACTATATCTTATTTTCTATATTGATGGTCTGGCATTTGGGGCCTTGATCTTGAAGAGGCAGCCCTTCCCAGAGCTAGCTATTTTCTAGAAATAGCAAAAGACTCCCCGCCGGGAGCACACTGTTGATACATAAACCAGCCAATCCAGAGCCACACCCCCAACCATCTCCTTCATCCCCTCTCACACTCTAAGATAATATTCCACTCCCCCCACCCTAAACTGCCCCCGGGCCCTGGTACTGGACAAGTACCAACCATCCCCATAGACCAGAACCTGTTAAATTATTCAAACTATCCAATCCTCAATCTACTCAGGTCCCTACCCTGCCTCACCCATTCCTTCCCGAAAAATCCCCATTAAAGGCTGGGCCTTCCTCTCCCCGCCCACTCTGCCTCCTTCCTTGTGTGGTCCTGCAGGCGTGCCATGCCTGTTTCTGGCTTCATGACAATTATTCCCATGTCTGTGTGTCTCCCCACACCTAATTAAAACAAATCCCAGGCACAAATTTTATAACCAAGTTTTAACAGAAATGAATAATTACTCATTAAGAACAAAATTTCAAATCAGTAACGTATTTCTAGACTTTATTGTCACTAGCACTGTCTCTTTAGTTTAGGAATGATAAGCTGTAGGTAATGAATTGTTATTTGATATAATGTATTATTTCTCAAAAATGTCAAAAAAGTAATAAACAGGTAAGCAAACTAATTGTTATCCAATTTAGTATGAGATTTTAGAATTAAAACTTTTACAAATCAAGACGGATTGATGCCAATTTTTATCACCATATCATGTGATATTTTATTGTTAGCTATTAATTACCAAATCCAGGTAGAAGACAACATGATGATCAGAAGAACGTGTAACAATAATTCCTTATTTGAAATAACTTTAATTGAGCAAATTCCAATAAATAAGAAGCCAGTTTTCCTATGTCAAATTTATTTATTTTTGAAGTCTGGTTCTTACATCTTAAAAAAAATACTCAACGCCAATTTCAGGATTATAAAAATTTATATTTTGTACATTTGTCTATTGTCTCAGTTATATGGTACATCTGAATGTTTAAGCTTAACATAGAGAGATAAACAGAATCTAGGAAGATAAAACATGAAATAAATCCAAGTGAGCAGAGAGGAGAGGAGTGCAATACTAAGACTGATAATAACGACAGTCATGGCAGAGCTTTATACTTGGAACATGGTTTAAGAAAAAGAACTCTAGGGGCTGGCCCTGTGGCGTAGTGGTTAAGTGCACGTGCTCTGCTGCTTGCGGCCTGGGTTCTGATCCCGGGCGCGCACCGATGCACTGCTTGTCAAGCCATGCTGGGGCAGCGTCCCATATAAAGTGGAGGAAGGTGGGCACAGATGTTAGCCCAGGGCCAGTCTTCCTCAGCAAAAAGAGGAGGATTGGCATGATGTTAGCTCAGGGCTGATCCTCCTCTCACACACACACACACACACACACACACACACAGGAACTCTAAAGCAAAATGTTACTTATGTTAAAAACAACACAACAGGCCCAAAATGGAGTCACTTATGCTAAGCCCACATCACCAAACAGACTTAATTATAGTTTCAGCTCTCCCAGAAATGGAATCGTCAATCAAGAATCGCCTAATCAGCAGTAGGTAGGTAATCTGCCTGATAGACCCCTGCCATCCCCTAAAGGAAGTAACTTTGTAATAACCAACCCACTTTTTTGCCTACTATATATAACTTCCTTGTTCCCGCTCCTTTCTGCCTATAAAAGTCTTTCATCTTGTACAGCTCCTTGGAGCTCTTTTCTATCTGCCTGATTAGATGTTGTCCGATTCAAATCGATTTTTACTCAAACTCTTAAAATTTGTAACATGTCTCAGTTTACCTTTTAACAGTTCTGGCGTCAGAAGAAAGAACTGAAGGAGAGCCCCAGTGGGCCCCAGGAGCCACGAGCAACCAGGAGGGTAGCTGTTGAGCCCCTTGAGCTCGCTGCTTTCTTGCTGCCTCTAGAGGTCATGGGCACATCCCTCTTGGACCCTAGCTCCACAGCTTCTGTTTTCAAAGCTTTCACACTTTACTTGAGCATTCCTTTTTCTGCACAGGGTCTGACTTAGAAACTAGACTGGGTCCAACTAAAACGGGACTGGGTTTAACTTAGAAACTGGACTGGGTCTGGGGGCGGACTGGGTCTGACTTAAACTGGACTGGTTCCAGCGTGAGGTCTCAGGTGAATAACATTTGTTTTAAGGCTGAACGAGTAGGTTAACCCTTCCAAACACAATCTTGAATTACAGTGGTCACAGCAGGAGAACTTTTACCCTATTTAAGCTTATCCATTTAAGAGGTGCCCTAGAGAAAAGGGGTCTCAGCCAGACACTGACTATAAAGGGTGGAGGAAAAATTATTTTTCCTCCTCTACAGTGTCTGGTACCAGGATGAGACCTGCTGGGACACCTCACTCCTCCAGAGCTTGTAGGCGGGATCCTGGGAAAACTGGCAGAAGATGGCAAAGGGTGAGAATTCTTTCTCAACTCAGCTCTCCCAGATCTCTGTCTGTCGTGTCTGGTTGAAGGAATGTAAAATTGCACATTACCCTTTCCTTTCCAAATTCAGATTGGCAGGAAAAAACATTTGTAAGAATTAGATGTTTCAATTGTGACTCGTGAATTAGCTTTCCGGTACCCACTGGTTGTTGATCCTTTCTCTACCAGGGACAACTACTGCCTCTTGTTTGTCTTGTTTTGTGTCCTAAGAACTTGGATTTGAACCGGCAGATTTGGGGGCCCCCAGAGTATGGCCAGACAGAAAGTGAGTTGCCCCCCATCTGTGGCTAGGTATGGCTGGACAGAAATATGGGTTGCACTCCATTTGTGGCTAGAGTCTATTGCCAGCCCTCAGGGGAACTGTCTATGTCTTTCTTTCTTTTGGCTATCTTTGGGAGTGGTTCTGGATCCTGGGAGGATAGACCTTTTGCAGCCTCTTTGGGGATGCCTCTTACAACCAAAGGGTTGTTGAGTATTGCCAGGAATACTTACTCTTTGTCCCGGCTGAAACCTGACAAGATATTTGAAAGAATTTTGTTTTTCTTTTCAGTAACTCTATGGTCAGAAGTTGCCCAAATTGGAAGCTGATATTCAGAGCCCGATAGGAACTTTTTTTTAAGCCTTCTCCTCTAAGCTAAAATAAAACTGCACCCAGAGGGAAAGAAAAACATTCTGAAGCCTTTTGTGGAAGGATTTACTAACACATTCCAAAGACACAGAGCTCTAAATCTAGAACACAGGAAACTTTTGATGTCTATCTTAGTTGAAGATTTTCTCCCTGATATAAAGAAGCAAACTGAGGATACTGTAGTAGGCTGCGTGGGTCAGCCTCCATATCATTCAGGTTACAACCCAATTCTTTGGGGAATTAAAAACAACTGTACTTATCTCACAAATCTAGTCTTTATAAGAACAGAAATATAGCTCTAGAAATAATTCAAAGCCCACCTATCCTTTTTACTAATCTCAAAACCTCCCCTATTCATCTCAAAAGGCTTACAGAAATTATAAAAAATCTGGACTTAGGGGACAAAAGTCCTTCTTGGTGGAACTTGCATTCTTTCTCTGGGCCTTGTCTTCTCTAGAAACCAAGGTAATTCTTACCAGAAGGAGGGGGAGGGAGGCTATTTTGAAAACTAGGCCTATGAAAAATCTTAAAAGTCTCTTCCACAAATATTAGTAAAAAGTTTTAGCAATCTGCCATCTGTGCAGGTAAACTTAACTTATTTCATCCACCAGAAACATTTTTGGATCCAACTATTCTTTTATAAACTAGTGAGCTCTGCATTATCGTCTCAAAACTAAAATTTTTAAATGAAAGCTATAAGATCTCTGTTTGCATCTACCTGTATCTCTGTGTATGTATGTTACAGATGTTTGATCTTTTTTCTACCTCCAAATGGTTTTGCCAAAATTAATTTGTAAAGAGCTCTACTTAATTTGCTTAAAGACAAACAAGTATTTATATAAATCAAGTATACTCTCAGAAATATATAAACTAACCCAAATGTTTTTCAAGTTCATGTGATGTAGGATAACCTTTGGTAAATAAAGCTAGTTTAAGTTTGTTGGTTTAATTAAAACAGGCATGTCTTTAGAGTTATCAGCATTAAATATAATACTTTTATTCTACCAAGGTTTACTAAAAGTCAGATAAGCTCATGTTATCTCTGTTACAGAATTTGTCAGCAAGAAAGATTCACTTAAGATGATGGTTAGCTGTTTAATGTCTCATGAAATTTTCATGACTAATCTAAACATAATTGTTAAGAACAAGTGAATTAAATAGATATAAGATAAAAACATTCATAAATGAACTTTTCAACAACAATTATGCTTTATGGTATGTCTACTTAAAAACAGTTTCCAAAATCTTTTTGGTAATTTGAGTATCTAGATATTTCCAAGTAAGATAAAATACTGAAACATTAATTACTGAATATAGGTTTATCCACTTTTGGCTTCCTTTTACAGAAGAACTAAAGATATTTGGGTCTATTAGTAAACGTTTTCTGCCACATTGAAAAATTTACTAGGAGGAAGAATATGCTTCTAGAAATTATGAAATGGATTTATAAATTTGCCAATCCACACAATGTTAGTGTAACAGACAGTCCACAATTGCTTACTTCTTATTTTCACTGGGAATTAAGGATTCTAAGAGTTAAGAATTCTAATCACTATATGTTATTAAAATTACTTACAAATAATAAGGGTGAAAGGAAACAACTGTGTATGAAAAGTAGGTAGGGAAAGTAGAATGACTGACTGTTCCAGAATGAGAAAGAGGGGAAAAAAACACAGGAAAAAATCTGAATGGATATAAAAAAGTTGTAGGAGGTTTGTGGAAAAGGAATCTTGGGGAAGGAATTTTATGTGTGGTCAAGCTGGCTATGATTGGAATGGATTTATTTAAGTTTTTAAAGAATGGGTTTTAACATCAAAAGTACACCTTGGTGTACTTTTTTTGGTGCAAAATTGGTATTTGGTTTTCTCTCTGTTAAAAGGACAAAGTGCTCTGAGATTATTGGTCTTCTCTTAATAAGAAATTGTGACCAAAGGTTTTTGTTTACCTTTTAAGTAATCTGCCTGAGCAGCAAAGATTTTGTCTCACCAAAATAACTCACTGTGCGTCACGCTGTCTTTATTAGGTCTTTGATTACTTAATATTGAGAAGACTGCATTTTCTTAAGAGAGCTAAGTTTTGTTCACACCTATGCAACCTTCTATATTTGCCTTTAACATCTCCTATTGTCACTTTGGTTAAACAGATAATTAAGAATTATTTCATAATGATCTGTAATCCCATTTAATCAAATTGAAACCTTTTGACATTTTCCCAAAATCAAATTCTAAATGGAGTCTTTTTGACTTTAAACTAACTTGGAGATTTCCCACAGACTCCTGCAAAATCTCAAAGGATCTGCCTCTCACCTTGTAAAAAAGAGATGTTAAATTAATTAGGTTTATTTGGTATGTTAAATTATATGGGAGATTTTGTCAAATAAGTGATAATAAACCTGCTTAGGTTATATGTCTGGATATATGTTGCTAATATAGGTATTCCAGAAATTGTTTGAAGTTCATAGAAATTTGTCAACAGTCTTATTGTCCAATTATTACCTTAAATTGTTGTATGCCACAGAAATAATCACATTTCCTTACCAAAAGTACTCTCATCAGATCTTTAACCATGAATATTTTTAAGTCTTTTGTTATTTACAGACAGTTGTTTTACTCTGATGCTTTTGTAAAAGTGAGATTCATGGAAAGGACCCTTCCACATACTCTTGACCACTGACACCACCAAATTACAAAGTGTTAAAACTCTGGTGCATATTTCACAACTGACAAAGGCTCCACCTGACATCTGGTCCTGTGCAAATGCTGGAGTCCCCAAAACCAAGTTGACTAGGAAGAGAAGTAGCCAACATTGAGGTAGACTGCTTCCTCCCAAGATGTCAGATGAAAAATGTTTCTTTCCATTCCTCTTTCCCTCTCTGACCATCCTTTTCCTAATTCTTACACCATGCAGGTCATTATGATTCTTTTGTCCACCGTTTGCCTTGCACTTCCCTCGAAAGATAATGCCATTGTTCATATATCTCAGGCCACGGCAAAGGGGGGTAATCCAACCTCCAAATCACTGTTGGATTTGTCATGATATTATGCTGGTGATTCTGTAGTTCTGCACATCACAAACTTCTCCCTGATTTCCAATGCCTCAGTTTCTCTGGAATAAACTCAGCCCTCTCTCTACTGTGTCAGGCTACCTAACCCTGGGGATCCATTTCCCTGCCTCTGGTTAACAACTCCAAACCCCGAGAATCTTGCATCTAGGCTCTGTACAGAGAAAGGAACACAAGCCAAGGGTAACCAGAATAAAACCACCTTTGCAGTCTACAGACCCTTACATTTTACTGGCCTCCATGGCTGTCATCTTTCCAGTCCCGAGCCATGGACTCAAACAGAAATAACCAGGAAGCATTCATGACTCAAAATTAGCTTCCTTTGGCAGATCTCTACTGCCCTGGCTAGAAGTAAGTGCAAATGAGGCTATGATCAGTAACCTCATAGCCTCACAAAGGCTATGAGGCTGTGCTGTGGCCAACTCCACTTGCTACACTTGGGTTGACACTTCTGAGGAAGTTGAGACTCAGCTATATAAGGTCACTGAACAAGCCACTTGGGGTAAGAAAGTAACTCCTTCAACAGGGTCTTTTGACTTATTCGATTTTGATTGGTTTGGGTCTTGGGGACTATGGCTCCAAAGTGTACTTTGGACATTGGGAATTACCCTGCTTATAATAATCATAGTAGTTTCTCTGGTGCACTGTAATCTCTCAAAAGCTTTAAATGCATGTTTGCAGCCAAAAGAGAATGACCAACTTAAAGAATGTGAACCTGACATCATGAACTGTGAATACCACAAAGAGATTCAGCAAAAATACGTCATGACCTGTGAATATCACACAGATATTCAGCAAAAAAAACTGTAAGAACTCCAGAGCAGCAGCTGGGAGTAGGACAAATGCCTTAAATTTTCATCCCATCTCTCAGTTAGGCTGAGAGTCTGATCAAATGGGGGGAATTGTTAAAAACAAGACAACAGGCCCAAAATGGAGTTGCTTATGCTAAGCCCACATCACCAAACTGAGACTTAATTACAGTTTCGGCTCTCTCGAAATGGAATCTTAAACCAGTCAATCAAGAATCACCTGTTCAGCACTAGTCAGGTGATCTGCCTGAGAGACCCCTGCCATGCCCTAAGGAAGTAACTTCGCAATAACCAACCCGCTTTTTTGCCTACTAATCCCTCCTTGCTCCCACTCTCTTCTGCCTTTTATAGGCAGGCTTATTTTGTACAGCTCCTGAGAGCTCCTTTCTATCTACTACATTGGATATTGTCAATCCAAATTGATTGGATTCAAATCAATTTTTGCTCAAATAAACTCTTAAAATTTTTAATATGCCTCAGTTTATCCTTTAACACTTATAAGTAATATAGATATAAGCCCTCCTGGTAAGCTTACTGGGAAGCATACATTATAAAAAGTTTGTATGTTTGAAACTTCATGTACAGTAAAAATGTAATTGAAAATCGTCTGCAAAACTCTACAAATGTCCCAGGACTACCTGCAGATGACCAAAGTCAGCTGACCTGCAAGTTGGCAGTGGTGGGTATGGTCCCTCTCTGAGCATAGAACTAATACATCCTCTCTGCGCCACAAACTATGTCAGGGGTAGTGACGAGGTGGAGAAGAAAAGCAGAAGGACCAGGAGAAGGGCAGGGAGTCACAACTAACACTTAGGAATTCCCAGAAGCTCTTCACCTACCAGGCCTTCCCTGTCACCTTCTAAGTAACTCCAAACTATCAGTTTCTGCTCCTACCACAGCCTGTGCTGAGAAGGAAGGCTTCAAAAGAGCAGGAAACACATCCCATGCAGGTCTCCTTGTTAGTTCCTATTTACCCCGTGCTTACTACATGGTAGACACCCAACTAATTGTTTCACTCAATCCTTAGAAACTTCTAAGAAGTAACTATCAGGTATACCTAAATATAAGGCAACCTAAACAACTACGGTAAATCCATAAATTCCAGTGGGACAGAAGGTTGTTGGCCACATTGAATATATACACTTTTAGGATGTAGATTAAATAATCAAATGGCTTCTCATTTTCTTTATTATGTTAATTTTGTACACATACAAAATCACATACTACATAAAACAATAAAAAATACTTGCTTTTAATCATTACATTTCAGGGAATTATTTTATTTAAGCTTTTCACATGCAATCTGTCATGAGGATCTTTGCTAGCACTAGTCTCATTTTGAGTTATATTATGTCTTCAATTCTGTCTTAAGCTGAGATACAGAAATTTTCTAATCTGTGTGACGCTGTAACTGGAAATTCTATCCTAAATATACAGTATCCATTCACTTTAGGTGATCTCCACAATATAACCACTTACTGGATGACATTTAGAAGTCATTTTTAAAAAGCTAGTTTACAGTGACATCTGGCACTTAACAACTCTAGGATCATTTTCCCAGGAATAATTATTAAATGCGTGTGAAATCTGTTTTTTCTCCCTTTTTTAACTTGTTTTAGTGATCTCTGTAAGCATCCCAACTAGCATTATCTGTAGTTATTGCAAGCTAATGTGTTTTCTCCAAAATCTCTTTGTTATTCAAAATAAAACATCCCTAAAACAGAAACAGTAACAACTTGAATAGAAGGCCACTCCTTCTTTTCTGATAATTTTTTTAAGAAAACATCCTTACCCTAATTTGGGGGCATACAGGATATTAACTTCCTTTTACAGATGAAGAATAGAGAGTTTACGCAACCTGGCCAACACACAACTGGAAGATAAGGAAAGCAAGAAATATCCCTCAGACCAAAGTTTAAAAAGAAAAAAAAAAAAAAATTTAGTTGGCAGCCCTAATGTGAGCATACAGAAGAACAGAAGGAAACAAACAAAACCACTATTTTACATTAGGTTCTACATTGTTCCTATCTTTTATTCTAGAGTGTTTGGGAATTTGAACATTTTTTTCCTTGTTGATTGTATTAATTTATTTACAATAATACTTATGTTATTTTTTATTAATATAAACCATGTAAACATCATTTTTTCTGAACACACAATATGTCATGTAGTAATAAAATTTAGTTATTGTTGAACAGTCTTGTTATTTCTAATATTATCCTAGATAGATTCTTATATTGACAACTGGCTAATTAATATTATTCAGAATGTAATCAAAATATAAGCCCCAAATGAAATCTCCATGAAGTCAGTGATTTGTATGTTTTGTTCACTGCTGTATCCATGTCACTGAGGTACCCAGGAAACACAAATGTCAAACTGCAAGGTCAGCTCGAGATGGCATAAAACTCAGGTTGCAGGTAATGAGCAAGGAGAAGTTTTATGGTCAGTTGGGAAACTGCCTTCCGCACGCATGGGTCTGGATGGAATGAGAACCCAAGGGCGCCAAGATAGCACTGGAGCAGAAGGAAAGCAGAGTCTTGGCTAAAAGGGCTGACCTGAGGGAGTCCTTATCCATACCCAGAGGTAAAACTTGAAAGCAAATTCTATGAGGAATTGAATCTCCCTCAAAGTAGAAATGTCACTCAGTATCCAAATGGCACTTAAGTGGGCAACTGAAGGTAGCCAGAAGGGCCCTATAACGTGCACTCATCAAGCTGATTCCTGGCTAGCCTTTAGTTAAAATTAGGATTATAATTCTCTATCCTATAAAATCCTTTATTTATTTGCTGTTTCTTTTTATTTTCTTTCTTTCTTTCAGTGAGCAATTCTGTTCAAAAACTCTCATCTTGTATCAACTGTGTTAGAGTAAAAGTAATGTTCCATCTCTCTGTAGGGATCCCTAAGGGCATCATGTGCTGGATGGCAGGGAAGCAGGACCAGAACAACTGCAGACCCAGCCCTAACAGCTTAGGGAAGGATGCGAGGGGAAGGAAGGGTAAAGAACTTCTTTTAGAACCTCTCTCTCCCAGTGGCCCATGTGGCAATCTGCTGCCCTAGTTGTGGTTCTACGTCTTCTACCATTCTGCTGTCACTCAGCCTGTGTACTTCTTCTGCCCTTTAAATGTACGAAGTACCAAGAACCTCAGTTCTCTGCTCACTGCCCTTCTCACTTGGTATTCTTTGCCTTCTAAAATGCTAGAGCTTGGAAGAAATACCTATCACCCAACAGACAAACTGGTATGGTCGCAAAAGTATTCTAAATGAGTTACCACACATGAAACAGCGCCCAGCACACAGAAATATTTAGTCAGAACTGGCTGACATTACTAGCACTACCGGGAATCAGCCTTTGCTCCATGACTTACCATGTGATTTGGGCAAGTAATTTTGCCTGAGCCTCTGCTTTCGCCTATTACTTTTAAAAATCTCATTTAAAGTCATCTTTTTTTTCTAGCCTTTTTAAAATAAAAATTTGCAATTGATTCAAACAATGAATAACTGTAGGCAAACACGATGTTTACCTCACCAGGTTGTTGTAAGATTAAAATTAGAAAGGTCACATGAAAAAGTAACTGAAAACAACAAAATGGTACTTGAATGGAAGGCTCTCCACTGGTAATTCCAGGTGTCCACACCTGACATCCCCTGAGCTTCAGTCCACCTCACATTTCTGTTGAGTGGGAAGTTCTCATCCGACAGAGGCTACTGAACATGAAAAGGGAAAGATGTCAATAATCTAGGCCCTTCAGAAGAAACTGTGTAAATCAGCCAGACCAGACCCTGGGCCAGGGTCTAGAGTTGGACTGGGATAACAGACAAGGAGAGAAAACAAGGTAACTCTAGAGCAGTTTGTAGCTTAATTACAAGAGTGAAGGAAGCCAACACAAAAGAAATCGTACCAAGTAGAGTTAAAGGTCTCAAGGCTACATTCCTACCTGTCTTGGCAACCTATGATGATGACAACATATGAGAAACTTATGATAATGACAACACAATGAGAAAAAGAATACAAAGTAAACCACAGCTAGAAGCAGCTCACATATAATCGAGTTAGCTCGCATTGCGGGGAGGTCTCAGGAGAAGTCTAGAAAGGATGTGCATCTCATGCTCAGAATGGAAGGGAAGGGTCTGAGTTCTGTACGACAGGCTAACGTGAGCCAATATGCTCAAGAGCCCTTTAGGTCCTCTGCCCTGTGCTTCTCCCACCGGCGGTGGTCAAGTCACTGCCAGTGACCAACCATGTGTTACATATTCACATTACTTCACCATGCCAAGCCATTGCCTTCACTCTGAAAGGCATTACCAGGAAGAAGGAAACTTGGATTGAGGAGACATTCCCTCTTTCCTGGGATCCTGTATGGGGTCTGAGTAACTAAGGGCAGCCTACTCTCTGAACTGTGCCTTCCATCTCTGGAAAGTTGGGTCTGTTCAGAGAAGCAGAGAAAAAGCGGAGTCTACAATTTCTAACTATCTGACAGATTTCTCCTGTTACACACTCAACATGTCAAAACCACAGTGATTACCTTCCCTGAAAAACTAGCTCCTGAGAGAGAATTCCTATTTCAGATGCATCATTAACCTCTCCTTCACTTTAGTGCCATACTTTAGAGACCTCATATCTCCCCATATCTTTGGTCTCCAAGACTACTATTAGTTTCTTAAAGTCTTATGCATCTATCCCTTCATTTATATTCTTATTACTACCTTTTCTCTAGAGTGGGTACTATTGCTTTAGGAATGACTGGCGCTAAACACAACTTGCCCACCTCAACATGAATTTGATCCTCCAATCGACTCTAAGTAACTTTGCTAGATTAATCTTCCTAAAACACTTGTCTGATGGCATTATTGTCACCACTGTCTGATTATGTGCCTCCCCTTCCCCCAAACAAACAAAAATTTTAAACGGATCCCCAACATAACTAACTTAAAGCTGTAATTCTTTAACTCAGGAGTCAGCAAACTTTTTCTGTAAAGGACCAGGGAGTAAATATTTTAAGCTTTATGGGCCATAAGGTCTTTACACAAATAACACAACTCTGCCATGTAGCAAAAACAGCCACAGCCAACGGTAAATTAATCCAATAAAACGTAATCTACAAAGACAAGTGATGAGTAGGATTTGGTCCAAGGGCCATAGTTTGACAACCCCTGCTTGTCACTCAAGACCCTTAGCAATCAGGCTGCTTAATTCTCACCTTATTCCGATATGCTATCTTGATATTACTGTGTATTGGGTTTTTCTTTTTAAATATAACAAACACATACCATATAAAACGAAGAATGCTGTAAGAAAGGTACTAGTTTCACAAATTAAAAAACTGAGGATAGAGTGGTTAAGTAGCTTCTAGCCAGGACTGGAAGCCAGGGAAAGATGCATGTTGTTAACCACACCTAATGCTACCTCTCCACTGGTCAACTCAGTGTCCTCCTAGGTGACACGATCACCTTTGGACCTTTGCTCACATAGTTATTCCCTCCTTTCCAACTATCTCACTCATCTCTCACGTCCCCGCTCAAATCTCACTTACCACGGAAGTCCTGCGTGCCTGACCCAACTCATAGTGACCGCCCCTCCCTTTTACTCTTAAAACATATATTGCCTCTACTCTTCTTTAGGTCCTTATACACTCATAATTTCATACCGTCTTCCCTATGTACTTTTTTTTTTTTTTTTTAAAGATTTTATTTATTTTATTTTTTCCCCCCAAAGCCCCAGTGGATAGTTATATGTCGTAGCTGCACATCCTTCTAGTTGCTGTATGTGGGACTCGGCCTCAGGATGAACGGAGAAGTGGTGCCTCGATGCGCACCCGGGATCCGAACCCGGGCCACCAGCATCGCAGCGCGTGCACTTAACCACCAAACCACAGGGCCGGCCCCCTATGTACTTTTTATCTCATATTTTCTACATCCTAGATAACTACCATAGTAATCAGAAGTTAAAAGGTTGATGATGTTAACTTACAAGGCAATCCATGGATACACGGACCTAAAACAATTTTCACTACTCCCTATATTTATAAAGATTATAGCAAGTGGTCTCTGCACAATAAATACATCAATTTTTTAAACGGAAAAAAGATCTAAAAGTATAAATCAATCCCTTTGGCTTTTCCAGTAGATGGCACATCTTGCAAAAACAATTATGACAATACACATTCAGAACAGAACTACTTAAAAGAAGTTATTTTATTGTAAACATCTTATTAGCATAGTTGATTCAGGGTAATAGTTGTTATTTGCAGGAATAGTTGTTATTTGCAGGACTACGAAAATATAATCCTTAAACTGATTTTTCTTTTACCCAAGTCTCAGAGAAGTGGTTCGTAACTTTTTTGGCATCATGGACCTCTTTGAGAAACCTATGGACCCTCTCCCAATAAAAAAATACCAGATGGGGCCAGCCCCATGGCCTAGTGTTAAGTTCAGCGTGCTCCGCTTCGGCAGTCTGGGTTCGGTTCCTGGGCGCAGACCTACACTTGGTGGCCATGCTATGGCGGCAACCCACAGATAAAATAGAGGAAGACTGGCACTCATGTTAGCTCAGGGTGAATCTTCCTCAAGCAAAAGGAGGAAGATTGGCAACAGATGTTAGCTAAGGGTGAATCTTCCACAGCAAAAAAACAAAACAAAAAAAGAATCCAGATAGACATTTATACAAACTTTGCACAAAATTTCTAGGGGCTCACAGACCCTCTAAGTTAAGAAATCTTGCCTCAGAGGGTCTGATGTTAGGCACTCACAGCTCTCACTTAGCTAAGAAATTTTCCTTTTAATTCAAGTCATTCAAAGAAATTTCAATGCACCAAATGGATCTGACAGTAATTTTTTTTTAAATTTTCATAGACCTATTACACTCAAATTAGAAGATGTCAAAGATCATAATTGGTGGAAATGGGGAAATTTATACCTAGAGCAAATGGATGTGAGGGGTGAGGAGAAATCTTACCAATGCCTTAGAGATTTCAATTTTATTTCACTGCTTGCTAGGAAAGCTCAGACGGCCTAGAGACACCTCCATCTGTGAGAAGCACAGGCACAGGTTTTCTGTGGCCAACACATGTTACTGCTGAACTGTGAGCACTGGATGCGGCAGCTTCACATCCTAAAACAACTCAAGCTAAGAAAAATCAGCATGAGCAATTAACTGTAAAATATCTCTTTAAAACTCAAATTCGGAGATAAAAATAATGAGTTCCTAAAATAAATACCAGTGGAGTAGCCCACTATGAATATAACAGCAGGTAAATGATAAACACAATAATATTAATGATAATAGTTGCTGAATTTGAATTTCCTTCCATTTAATCGTTTTTTATAAGACAAATGTGTTAAATGTATTGCTAAATAGGATTTAATTTTTATGTCTTTTGCACTCAGCACACAAGAATGAGAGCAAGATATCATAAAAATCTAAATTTTAAGATTCAACATAAAATGGTTCAAATCAAGCTATGTGTAGAAGTAACGTACCCTGAACATAATAGGTAAATTGATGAATGCAGAATTTCAAAAATAGCCAAATTCCAATCAAGGTAACCAGGTGTAGTCTCAGTCTCATTTACTGAAAGAAAAACCTACAAATAAAGTAGTGCCTTTCAGAATGACTGGTCAGTAACAGAGGCCAACTCTAAAGTACAGTGGAGGCCCCAAAGAAAAGGACAGTCAATCAAATTGAGAGGGATTAAATAAAGCTTCTCAGGACATACACCTCATATCGCAACTTGTGAACTGATATTAAAGGCCTTCCATGATCATACCTCAATTCACTTTTCCACCTGAGTCAATATTTACCTGTCCTCCACAACAGCACTCTCATCTTCTAGAACAGAATATTCTCCCCATTCTTTCCATATATTCAAATACGACCTATCCTTCAAGGCGCAGAACAAATAAGCATCCCTCTAAGAAACCTCGGATCATTCCTTCAGCCCCTGCTCTGCTCTCTCCTCTGCTGTATATAATGTGATGACCACAGACCCCTGATCTCCCACCCTGCTCCTGATCTCAACAGTCTGTCTCCTGACAGAGTGTATGTCTGTCTCTCTGCGGGGTCCTTCACATGGAATCAATCACCTGTTCATGAGATTTATATTAATTATCTGGCACACTTCATTACACCTCATCTTCTATTTAATGGCTCCTGGTATGAATGTTGTCTTGCTTGTAAGTTCATTAGCTTCTTATAAGCAGTGATTAGCACTAATGAGTACACAGCAAATACTCAATATACATTTGTAAAAATTAATTAAATGTATTAAACAAGAGAAACATTTCCTGCCCCTCCTTTTGTTTTTTAAATATCTAGATCCTATACAAATCTCAGTTCCCAAAAAACTGTGGGGAATCTTTCACCATAAAAAAAAAAAAGTCTCTAACTATTTTTCTCTTAAACAGAAAATTAAAACACGGTCTCAATCTTCTCTCCTTAATTCTTTTCATTTTAACCAGGACTAACTCAAAGTTCACCATGCCAGCTGTTCCCAGGACAACTAAACGGCCATATGTTAGACACCAACAGCCCGTCATCAGAAGGGCGCCCTGGGGACTGCTTTTTCCTGGTACACTTGGGTTTTTGCATTGAGTCATCCTACTCCTTCACTAGCGCCCCTTTAACCAACAGAAACATTTTTATAAAATAGTTGGCAAAGTTCCTGATGTCATGAAACAAAAGTTTTCTATACCTTAAAACTTGACCCCAGCCTTACTAACACAGTCTCATCAAGTGAACGAACGCTGAGCACAGGCACAGCAAGGAGAGAAAGTTGTGGAGGAAGCTATGGACGAAAGGGTACTTGGTCTTGCCCACTGTTATTTTGTATCTTGCCAAGAAATCCTCTCGAATGCTACAATGTTGAAAGAAAAGAGAAATTTTAATTTGTTTCAGTGTTTTTATGTATTTTTTACTTCTATCTATTCCTGGCATTGTAGTTTCCCTCTGCTGGGATGCGGGGGTTGGGTTGTTGGAAGGCTGAGTGCTCCAATTGTACCGGGTAAAGAATTGAGACATTTTAGCATCTTGAGACACAGAGGAATGCCCCAGGAAGAGCTGGCTTTCTTCCTAATTTAATGGCTCTGTCATCAGCACCCTGATGCTACCAAGGGAAAGGAACATGTATTAAATAATCCAGTGCCTCAGGCCAGACCTTCTTTCCCACTCAAGGGAAAAATACAAGGAGCTATTGTGCTGCATCAACATCCCTCCAGAAACACTGAGCTAGATGGGACAGAGGGAATCATATAAACCAACAGCTGAATGGGTTTTTTAAGCAGAGAAATTGTGCCTTCAAATGATGTCTGACACAGAAGTCCAACAGGTAAAATAGATAAAAGAGGGGGTGCCTTTGGTTGACTGAGGGCGGGGCACGGACACATACCACCATTTCCTCATTCCCCAACCCTCAGGGAGACATGAAGATCTTCGTTCAAAGATTTTAAAAAGTAAAGCCAGAAAAGTTAAACAGTTTATTCAATATCATACTACCAATTAATGAGAAAGTCAGAATTACAGCCCACTTTCATGTCAAGTTAGCAGATGGGCAATTGGGGTGTAGCGGCACTCGCTCTGCTTCTTTGTAAGGCTGCAGGACGTGGTGGGAAGACTTAGGCTCTGAAGTCCCCCTAGAGCTGGCATGCCAGTACCATGGCTTACTTGCTGTGTAACCTGAGGTTAAATTATTTAAACCTCAGTGAGTCTCATCTATGAAGTAGAGCGGGGGGGGGGGGGGGGGACGACACGGACTCGTTTCAGAGGATTCTTCTGAGGTTTAAAGAATAACTAATAGAAGAATTTCCTAGCAGAGTATGTGTTACATAATAAGTGTGTAAAAATGTTCATTTCTGCTTACATTATCTGATAAAAGAGAAAATGGAATCTTTATCCTTGCTTTCCAAATACCATTTTAATATTTTCACAATTCATATATATATAGTGAGAGTAGCTATAAATAAAGATACACACACACACACGTATGTGCATGCACATGTGTGTATATATATATACACATCACTAGTGATGGTGCTCAGGGCAAGCTACCCCAGGAGGCCACTCTGGTATGCGGATTATTTTGAGCTGAAGACAATAAGGACTCAGAGAACTCAGGAAGAATATTTGAGTTTCCCCTCCCAAACTGCCTAAAGAATTTAAAACAAAATATCTGTTTCAAGAAAGAGTTGTTATCATGATGGCTGTAAAGATAATGTAGGATAGAGGTTACAATAGGAAAGGCACCAAGCCTCTTTTATCAAAAACTCTGTCTCTCCCTGACCACATTATCTATAGATGACCCTGAAAAGAATTGTCTTCTTGACCTCTGAAGTCCCAGGCCACTACCCACCCCCAACACGCTCCTCGCCTTTAGCTGCAATACTTAAGCAAGCAGCTTAGACAGAGGGACGAATTGCTCATTTCTGAGTTTCTCCCATGTATACATGTTATAAAACTTGGTATTATTTTCTCCTGCTAACCTGTCTTGTTGATTATTTGGCCAGCCATAAGAACCTTAAGGAAAAGGGCAGAGGGAGATTCTTCCTCTTCCTCCGACACTAGTCAATATCATTACAATTAAGCAGAGAACTCAGGACTGAATCAAAAAATTAAGGAAAAATCCTACTCACTGTTAGCCTACACCATCATTTAATACAGAGCAAAATAATCGCAACAAAAACTATCAGTTAAGAAACAGCCAATTTAGGCCCTTCCACATTAGTCTTTCAACTATTACATCTCCAATAACACCAATTTCTTTGGAAGTTTTTCCAAAATTTATATATGAGAAAAAAAGCCAACACTCCAGACTGGGTTTCATATATTATGTTAATGTATCTTGTATTGAAGCGTTGTTACTATCAGGGGTCTACCAAAAGTCCATCTGAGAGTATAGTTGGTTAACATTTCTATTTCAAAAATTTAGGTCTTTTTGCCATAAAAATTCCAAATCTTTAATTTCATAACATCATAACAAGATTAAGATTCAACAGATTTAAGGCATATTTGTGCACCACTGGAATTTTTATAAGCCTCCAGATTAGATTAAACAGAAAGAACAAAAGCATATTAACTGACCTCCAAAACAAACCTGAAAGAAATCTGCTGTAAGGAAAAGCAAACCACACTCTCGACAATTTGAGAACCGCGACGATAAAGTGTTACAGGCTCTGTCCACTAGAGGGGAGTGTGGTTTAACTGTTCAAGCTTTCAGGAAAAAAAAATTACTCATTAAAGGAAAACCTAGAAATCTGCTATTAGATATCCGTAATTAGGTTAAAATGATATCATAATTGTCCGCTTTTCAAAATCATTTTGTGCCTGGGAACTTATCATACTGCTAGGTGTAGGATTATCCTAAAAGGAACAAAGACCACATCAGTTCCACCTGACCAAGGCCGCTGCAGTTCTGACCAGTCCCTCGTCCCCACCTGTAACCTGACGCTAAAGCCCAAAGAAGCTAGAGAACAGTGGCAGTTGGGACCCTAATGTTTCATCACTTATTTTAAACCATTTCATGATGCTTAGGGTACACTACACAAGTCCTGGTATTAAATATCTACCCCACTATGACCATAAAAACATTCTCATGTAGCAGTAAATTTATCCAGAATTTTAGCTTGAGAGATTTAGTTACTGTCCTGTCACGGTGACAAGAGCCCAAAGTGGGCTGCCAAGGGGTGAGGGCACAGGGTATGTAGACTGCACTGCTAAAGGTCACTTCCAGAAGTGGCACCATCTACCCTGAGGGATTTTAAGTTACGTGATCATTTATGGGTGTACTCTAAACAACTTTACACATACACACAGATGCATCTGCTAGACATATGTAGAGATATCTACACACTCACACATTTCTCTGTTTTATTGTGTTCAGCTACCTCCTAATTGCTAGACCCTTCAGTCTTTATCTTACTGGACTCATCTATGGCACGTCTCTGCAATTACTCCTTCTTCTTAAAATGTTCTCTCTCTTATTTCCCAAATATCTTTCTGTTCTGATTTTCCTTCTACCTCTCTGGCTGATCCTGCTGAATTTCTTTTAAACACTACTCTTTCAGCCTGCCCTTTAAATATTTTTCTTCTTCAAGGTGCCATCTTCAGTCTTCTTTTCATTTTGCACATGCTTCATGGGCAATCATATCCACTTCCAAAAATCTCTTCTCTCTGGCCCAGACCTGTATACCCACTGCCCACTGGATATCTCCATCAGAATGTGCCCCAAGCTTCTCAAATGCCACGTGTCCATGTCATCGTTCTTCTTCCCACCCAAACTTGCTCTTCCTTCAAAACTGTACCTTGTTGAAAGGCACCACCATCCTCCCAGCACCCAAACCAGACACCACCCTCAGTGCCTTCCCCTTCTTTCCTTTCCACGTCCAACCAGCTGCCAGCAGCAGCACCTCCCTCTCCCCACAGTATGTCTCGTCTTCCCTACTCCACTGCCTCAGTCCCATCCTAGTCCCAAGTTCCCTGCACTCCTGTACCACTCTCTGTGGCAGAGACACAGGGGGTTAGCCCACTGTCCACTTCTCCTCCTTAGTAACAGAACTCCCAGTTTTTAGCTGGGCACATGGCCACTCAGAATAAAGACTACATTTTCGGCACTTCCCTCACAGCTAATCGTGGCACTGGCATCACATTACAAACAATGAGCTGTAACTGAAAGTGTTCTGTGGTAATTTCTCCACACATCCCCAAATTACAGATAGCACAAGCCCCTTTGCCCTTCTGATTCTCCTCTTCCTCCTTTTTCCTCTCGAGATGTGGCTAGAGCTCAAGCAACCACATCTGAAAGTGAGAAACAGTCAAAGGATGGCAGACCAAACACCCGAAGGAGTCAGGACCATCCAACACCATGGAACCACCATCTGAGCTCTGAATCTTCTATCTGGATTCCTTTCATGCAAGAAAGGAGTCAATTTTTATTTTGTTTAAGCCACTGGGGTGTGTGTGTGTGTACCTTCCTAACAAGATACACTGCATCCAATCTCACCTTTCCATAACTGCAATCCAATCTCTACACCGCTTCCAAACTAATTTCCTAAATCCCAAATGTGAAGAATAAACCTATTATTTTAAAAAATCAATAAAATGCACACTCCTTAGCATGGCATATAAGACCGTGGTAATTTGGTCCTTGCCTGCCCCGAGCCTTATCCCTCATTCCTCCCTTGTTGACACCAGCTGCTCTCAACAAGCCATGGTTTTCATAGCACCACATCTTTATCTATGCTTATTCCACTGTCTGAAACATCTGTCTTCCCAGCACCCATTCCACCGTACCCTCAAAAACTCTGCTCAGATTATCACCTCTTCTCGGAAGCCTTCCCTGCAGTCTAACTTAGACGTGCTTCCAATACCCTCTCAAAGCTCCCTGTTCTTACCTCTACTATAGTACGTATCATACTATGTTAGAATCATATTACTTGTCTGTTTCCTCAACCAGACTTCACAGTCAGACTATAAGCTTTATCTCTGTATCTGCAGCCTAGCAAACATGGGTACTCACTGAATGTTGAAAAGTAAACACCCTCAGGAATGACTTAGTTGTCCTGAAGGAAGTTTTTGGCACTTGAGACCTGACATAAATGAAAACTCAGGCCTTCTGATTCTTTGTCCAGGTCTATTTCCAGTACGTCAGCATTTCCCCAACTGTGTTCCAATAACCCCAACTGTGTTCCAATAACATCTGTTTAGGGAACGTTAACAATATTAATAATGTGTGGGTTTCCAGCCACCCCAAAAAACTTTCAGCTCCACCAACCTGTCAAACTCCCTCCATCCACAAAGTCTCCACCCCCAACACCCTGCTGGGCGTCTTCTCCCTCGAAGGCATTCTACCTAGGTCTGGCTCCCACCATTGATCCCAGAGACCCCAGTGCCAGCTCATATCTGGGGAGGACCCCCTACTCTCCCAATACTTTTAATAATCCTCTAAAATTTGGCTGAAGATTAACCTTAAACTCACCAGTCTCTACAACCTCCTTTATTCTCCTCTCTAAAAATAGAAGTTCTGTCTCTCAAACTTTTTAGCACTGTCCCTTTCTTCATGATTTTCAAAGAATACCTAGAGTGGATCTATACTTTATCTGTAAACGTGCTCAGCTTCTTAGGACAGAATCCCTCAAAGTTTAAATTCATGTCAAACGAGCAAGGTGAGCTCTTCTTGGGCTTTAGCTTCTCAGCAGTGTTGGCTCTACCATTTCCAACAGGCAACTGCTCTCCGTGATAGAGCAAACCCAACCACGCAGGAGTCTCATATCTCCGCTTTATCTCAGAATCGCTTAACATTACCTCACAGGCCCTTAGAAGACAGCGCAAGCTTTCCACGTTCTCTTCCATGTTCTTTGTCAGACACTACATGCTTATCACACCTACGCCCCAAGAATAGGACTGCTCACAGCGCTGTCCAAGAACCACCTGGGTCTGAACCATTCACAGGGCTCATTACAGTAGATTTGAGTCACACACCAAAATCAGAACTACTGAGGTGAGGTTCAAGAATCCGAATTGTTTTTTCAGCTTTATTGAGGTATAACTGACAAGTAAAATTGTAAGATTTTAAAATGTACAAGGTGATGATTTGATCTACATATACGCTGTGAAAGGAAGAATCCGAAATGTTAACAAGCATCCCAAGCATCCACAGTGTCGCGCTACATCTCTGCTAGCGGGGCAGGGCATGGGCCGCCAGAATCCCGGGAACTGCCGCCTGCACAGGAAGCAGCTGCCTTCACTCACCCTAGCGTGCAAACAAAGAACATCATTTTCTAAGTCCACCACGAAGTGAAAAAGGTTCACAGAGTTCCCAGAATTTCCTAGAGAACTATTAAACTAGTAATTCTAGGGGAGGTTCACAACGATCATTTTCAAATCTTCCACAGGTCAATCTGATGTTTGCTCTTGGTTAAGAAACATTGTTTTTAGATGTTAGCTCAGGGCTGGTCTTCCTCAGCAAAAAGAGGAGGACTGGCATGGATGTTAGCTCAGGGCTGATCTTCCTCACAAAAAAAAAAAAAAAGAAAGAAAGAAAGAAACATTGCTTTAAAATAGCAATTCTCAACTCTCGAGAAAAAAATACCTTTTCATAACAAATATTTTGCTATGCCTCCTTTATTATCCTGAAGTGAAATTCATACATAATATAAACTGCCTAAATATAAAATTCAGAATAATCAATATAATGATTTACTAAATGTGGCACATTCAGTGGTTTACTAAACGTAATACAAAGGAGAAATAAAATTAATTTTCCTTATGCAAATGCTGAAGTTAGTCAGACATTCACTTGTACCTTAATGTAGAATCACCCGGAAAGTGAGGCTCAAATTAGACTGGTAACAGGTGTGCTGAACTGAGCACTTAATAGCATGAGCATTGCGCCTTGTGGGACACGATATTTTGAAATGATGAACAATTTTTACTAAATTTCCCAAAAACAACAAAGTAAAATCTTCCCTTGATTCACATGATAGTTATGGTTCTAGAAAATCCACTGATATTTAAAACCATGCAGAACACATCTTTCTTATATATCCTAAGGTCTAGATCATTAGAAACATGTTTCCCCACATCAATGTCCCAGAGGACACTCAAAGGCCCACAGCACGAGGAACAACTCTTCGTGTACAGTACTATCCCGTGCACTCCAAGATGCCTCACATCCCCGGCCCATACCCATTAAAGGCCAGCAGCAAACCTTGCCCCCAATCACTGTGACAATTAAAAACATGCCCACAAATTTCCGAAACCACTGCCTTAAAACAATCCTTCAACCTCCCCAAGCAATGATAATAGAGGCACTTGCATCAGGCTGCGATATTATTCTCCCTCACACTACTATCTTACATGATAGTGAGTCCAGAATCTCTGCCTGATTCCATCTACACAATGTTTCCCAAAGCAAGTATTTACACAAATGCTAGCATAACAGAAACTGCTGATGAAATTCCAGATGAATGGACAACCACCACAGATGAGAAACTTCCTAAATTCTTGAAAAACTAATGCACACTAATTTTTTTTACAAATGTTTTCCTACTGATATCATATTTTAATTTCAGAGATGTCCTTTCACTTATCTGATTGATCTTCAATTGGCAGTGGTTCCTAAGCACTTCAGCTTTGAATGTCAGTAAAATATCTCAAACTATAGTTCAAATGTATTAAAGGATTCCACAATGAATCCTTTCAGTGTTAAAATGGTTTATAAATAGCTCAAGTAATTACCTTCTTAAATACAGTAGTTCTTAAGCCTGTATGTGCATTATAATCATCACCTGGGGAGCTGCTTAAAAATTTAGAGATGCTTCGGTTCCCTGCCCAGAGACTCTGATTGCAGAGGCCTGGAGAAGGTGGGGCCCAAGAACCTTTGTTCTTTTTAAAAGATCTACAGGTGATTCTCATGCTGGCAGGTGCAGATCCAGTTTTGTGGCTCCTGAAATTCAAGCAATTTGAGGTGCTCTCATTAACAGAAAGAAGAAAAAACTGCTGGGTCTCTCGAGGCCTTGGAAAAGTCCCATGCAGTAGCTTCCTGGTATATCCACCTGTGGATGCTAATCAGAGTTGGAAGCAGGACATAATAAGAATCCTTATTGAAAAACACGATTTAACAGTGTAAAGTCATATACTAGTATGACTTAAAAGAAGAGACCACGTAAGCCCAAACGCCTACAAGCTTCAGAAGGTAACAGAATGTAACGCAGGCAACGTAGGAGACGACACAAGAGGGTGGTGCCTGGCAAACCGGGAACACCTGAGCTCTGAGGGAGCCAGCGGCTATTCAGTGATGACACCCACTCAGTGCTGCAGTCTCAGACTTTTCAACAAAGCTTCACATCTGAATTTCTACACGAAATCTCCCATTTTTTAAAAGCTCAATCTTTTAATAAAACATTGGCTAGGCCAAATAAAACATGAGTGAAAGATGGGAGTATGTGACCTTTGCTTTACAAAATAGAAGGGAAAAGATACTTCCTACCTAAAAATAAAAGGAAACTTAAGATCAGGTGGTTGATTTAAGGAACGATGAAGGGAGACGTTGCTAAGGGAACACTTTGTCAAGCAGGTCATACACCTGACAATGAAGAATTTTGTTCAAGGACCCATCTCAAGGATCTAAATTTACTCTAAAACATCCTAACAGCAGCAAAACAATTCTGTAAGTCAAGAAAAGACCAGCTCTCCATTATAAAACACACTACGAGGAAAATTTTTAAAAAGGAATCCTTACTGGCTAATAAGTACATGACCTCAATTACATTTGGTGCCGCAAGTTTCTCAAGATAAAAGGTCTCTATTCTGAGATGCACTGTTCCAATGCTGTTACAAAGCTGATCTGATCCCATGCTCAAAAAGTCAAATCCTGCTCCTCAGCTTTTCAGGAGCTGCTTTAAAAAAAAAATACAATGAACACCGGTTCCAAAAAATGGATCTCCTAGGCAAAATTAAAATACTGTACTGAGTACACATTAGGAATAAGCTTTTCAACATGCCCTCCAGATTGATTTTGCAACACTCCTTAGCTATCTCAGTATATGAAACACCAGGCAGTTCCAATGAGGTAGCCAAGGCTACCAGTATACAGCTCAGCGTGCAGATATGTGAGCCAAGGTGGGATAAGACAGAGCACTGACTTGTCATCACACAAAACCCACAGCCAAAGGGAAGTTTACAGTCACTTCCTGGCCCACTTTGCCAAGCCAAAATAGACCACTAAAAACTACTGCCTATCAAGCAGGGTCTGTGGAATAACTAAAATAAAAGAGGACATCTGGCCAATTTAATAAGGGACAAGGAATGGTAAACTAGTCTAACACATACTTGTATATTATACCGTAAAACCATTTTTCTGCTTTCCATAATGGGTGAGAAGGAGGCCAGCAAGTGGAAAGAAAGGAGCAAACTAAATAAAATGTGTCAAAGATAGAGGATTTACTAAAAGGATTAGGCATAAAATTATAACATATCTGTGGTGGAGACAAGAAAATAACTCAACAGAAGACCCTAGAGTTAGTGGATTTGTCATTTCTTGCTTTGTATAATTGTGGTTTCTACAGAAACTCACATTTTTCCTAAAAAGCAATGATGCCTAGCTTTCCTGGGTCCCGAGGCCAGGTGCAAAGATTAGGATAGGAACATGAGTAGGGTTAAGCTGCAATGCTACTTTTTTTGCATCTTGCTCTCCAGGAATTCTGTGTGTACGGAGAGGTACCCACCCAAATCAATAAGATGCTCTACATTTACCCAACACATTCTATCTATCAGTAAGAATTATTCAGCTTCTTTCTCACACCATAAGCAAAAATTAACACAAAATGGATCACAGACCTAAATGTAAGAGTTAAAACAATAAAACTTAGAAGAAAATATAGGAGTAAATCTTCTTGACTTTGGATTAGGCTATAGTTTCTTAGATATGACACCAAAAGCACAAGCAACAAAAGAAGAAATAGATAAATTGGACTTGATAAAAATCTTAAAATTTTGTGCTGCAAATGATACTATAAACAAAGTGCAAACAACCCACATAATGGGAGAAAATACCTGCAAATAATATGTCTGACAAAGGACCTGTATACAGAATATATAAAAATTCTTACAACTCAATCATAAAGAGATAAACCAATTAGAAAACTGAGCAAAGGATCTGAATAGACATTTCTCCAAAGAAAATATAAACAAGCCAATAAGCACTTGAAAAGATGCTCATCATCATTAGTCATTAAGCAAATGCAAAACAAAACCAAATTAGATACCACTTCACATCCACTAGGATGGTTATAATAAAAAAGATAATAACAATGTTGGCGACAATGTGAGAAATTGGAACCCTTGTACACTACTCCTGGGAATGTAAAATGGTACAGCCACTGTGGAAAAGTCTGGAAGTTCATCAAAATGTTTAACACAGAATCACCAAATGATCCAGCAATTCTACTTCTAGGTACATACCCAAGATAAATGAAACATACACCCACACAAAAACCTATAGATGAATGTTCATAAAAGTAGAATTCATAATGGCCAAGAAGTGGCAGCAACCCAAATGTCCATCAAATGATGAATAGATAAATAAAATTTGGCCTATCCATATAATGGAATATTATTCTGCAATTCTTTATTATGGAATGAAGTAGTGAGACATGCTGCAGCACGGATGAAAGCAATATAAGTGAAAAAAGCCAGACACGAAAGACCACATACTGTATGATTCCATTTATATGAGATGTCCAGAATAAGCAAATCTATAGAGATAAAAAATAAATAAGTGCTTGCCTACTGAAGGGAGGAGGGAATACAGAGTGACTGCTAGTGGGTGTAGTCTTTTCTTTTTGGGGTGATGACAATGTTCTAAAGTTAGTTGTGGTGATGGATGCACAACTCTGTGAACACCCTAAAAACTCTGAATTTTATACTTTAAATGGGTTGATTGTATGGTATGTAAGTTAGACCTCAATAAACCTAGTATAAAGCAGCCCTACTTCTGGGCTTCATTATCCTTCATTATCCTTCCTTCCTAGCCTTCCTTCACTATCCAAAGGAAATGAAATCAGTTTCTCAAAGCAATATCTGAACCCTCGTGTTCATTGCAGCATATTTACAATAGCCAAGACATGGAAAGAACTGAAGTGACAGATGAATGGATAAAGAAAATGTGGTATATATGCAATTCAGCCATGAGAAAGAAGGAAATCCTGCCATTTGCAACAATATTGATGGACGTTGAGGGCATTATGCTAAGTGAGATCAGTCAGACTAAGAAAGACAAATATCACATGATCTCACTTATACGTGGAATCTAAAAAATTCAAACTCATAGAAACAGAGTAGAATGGTGGTTAGCAGGGGCTGGGGGGTGGGGGAAATGGGGAGATGTTGGTCACGAGGTATAAACTTCCAGTTAAAAGATGATTAAGTTCTGGGGATGTAATGTACAGTATGGTGACAATAGTTAACAATACTGTATTGCATACTTGAAATTTGCCAAAAGAATAGATCTGAAATGTGCTCATCACAAAAAAAAAGGTAACTATGTGAGATGATGGATGTGCTAACTAACCTTAATGTAGTAATATTTTCAGAATATATACACACATAAAATCATCACATTGTATACCTTAAACTCACACAATGTTATCTGTCAGTTACATCTCAATAAAACTGGAGAAAAAGAATTATGCAGGCTTCTGAGTCACTACGGCACACGGGGACACAAGCTTGCCACCTCTCCTTCTCTAAGTCCTACTAAAATGACAACAACAAATTTCAAAATAAAATAAATTCATAACAGTACTGAGAAAAAGAGGAACATTATTAAGCCAGAGATTTTAATGAGTTTGTCAGACCAAAAGGGATGGGATTATAACCATAGACAAAGCAGAAGTCACAACCCAGAACTAACCCAGAAGGCCTCAGTTATCCTAATGGTAGAGCCACAGAGAAGCTAAAAGCCCATATCTGGAATGGGAAGCAGAACAGATGTCACCGTGATTAAGTGAAGAATTACCTAGAGAACAGCTTCCCATGTTGGCCCCCCTCCCACGTCCCCCCTCTTCCCCCAGAGGCTTGCTGGCATCAAGGCACTTAGCCTGGGTATAATAGGCAGTCCACTCACCTGCCCCCATGCCAGTCCACACACCTCAGCTCACCTGACCAAGATTCTTCTTGGCCCTCCTCCATACACAGGGAACAGACCTGCTGGGCACATACTCCACACATACAGAGAAATTCTCATTATCTATATTTGGGAACTCAGTCGTTCATTCATGCGTATGAATGGAGAAACAAACTCCAACGGACATTTGAGGAAAAACAGTGACTTCCAAGAGACGTTCCAAGATTTAATGAAACAGAACTGGCGCTGGATGAAGCAGAAATTCCAGAAACAGAAGGTAAGCTTAGAAAAAAACTCAAATTAATTCTTTAAAGAGATTCAAGATAATAACGCATCCATAAAAGAACAGACTATAATGAAAACTGGGTGATCAGAGAATGGGAAAGAGCTCTTGAAATTATAAATATAACTATAAAAATAAAAATTGTATTAGAAAGGAAAGAAGGTGATATTTTAAAATAGGAGAGAAAAATTAAGAGACACAGATTAATCCAGGAGAAACAATACCCATCTAAATAGGAATTTCACAAGTAAAAACCATTAAAAATGTGGAGGGAGAATAAGCAAAAAACAATAGAACAAAGTTTCTAGGGCTGAGGAAAGACATGACTGAAAGGGCTCAACAAGCACCATGCAGAAAGAACAGTGAAGGACCCCAGCCTCCCGACACGTCGAAGCCAGGGTAAGGAGAAGGAACAGATCACGCACAAAGGAGCAAGCATCAGGCACCTCAGCAGAATGGATGCCGGTGGAAAGTCAAGCCAGAACTTCAGAGTTCTGAAGGGAAATGGGCTGAACTTAGACCTCAATTCCAGGGAAATGAGCAATGACACAGGAAAACAAAATAGCCATTTTCAGACATACAAAGCTTTAGGAATTTTACCAATCCCAGAACCTCTCTGAAAGTATTATTAAAGGATATACTCCAGAAAAAAAAAGATTCCAAGAATGAGGCATGGAATACAAGAAGCAGTACATCTAATAAAGAATCCAATAAAGAATTTTGTTAAAGTCTAAAGAGAATAGCTATATAAAGGCCTACAAAACTTTTGGCACAAATTAGAACAAGTTCTCAGAAGGTTCTAAGAAGAATGTCTTCAAGATGAAAATGAACTGCCAGCTACAAATACTACAGCTAAACCTAGCGATAAAGTGAAGACGTAACACTCAATGAGTAAATTACCACCAGCTGCTGCCCCTCCCGGCACTCTTCTCTCTACTCTGGTTAGCTGCACTATCCTGAGCAGCATAGGTTAGGACATAGGATCTACTTCTCTTTCACTTCAGGTCCAACTACACTACTTGGATTCTGCATGCCGTAAATGCTGGTGCTAGGTTTTAAATTTTTAGAGTTAACCTGTAGTGAAAGCACAACAGCTTTTGTAACAGTTGCAGAACAGAGTATAAATGCCATAAACCTTGTGAAAGTAAAGTGAGATGGATGGAGGAGGCTTAGCACGGGAAGGAACACGGGAGGAACTGGAGAGGCACCGTACTCTCATGCCACATGAGCACCAGGAGATGACTGCTTTTTTTTTTTTTTTTTTTTTACGGTTCGAGATGCCTTTATTGGGAGGGGAGGGGAGTGCCTTTATAGGGAGGGGAGGGGAGGGGAGGAGCGTCTGCTGGCTCCAGGAGTGGAGGTGGGCCTGGGAAGTTGGGGTGGGGGATCCTTAGAGGAAGAGGAGGCCTGGGAGTGGGGGCCGGTCACAGGCCAAGGGCTGGGCCCTGGGACCCCCGCAGTCGGAGCTGCTGAGGCGGCAGGGCCCGCAGCGACAGCTGAGGGCCACGGGGAAGGAGACCATCGGGTCCACACCAGGCGGGCAGCCCGGGAGCCGGATGGAGGCAAAGCGCAGCTCATGGTAGGTGCACACCGGCTGGGGTGCGGGCGGCAGGGCAGCCGGCAGCACCCGCACCATGCTGGGGCAGTAGCCGGCACAGATGCTGGTGGTGAAGGTGATGCAGACGGGGCAGGCCTCGTTCTCGGCCGCCAGGGTGGCGTTGATGGGCCGGCACAGTGGCCGCAGTGGCCCCCTGGACGCCCACACCCCGCCCACGCTCAGCAGCAGCCACAGCAGCAGCCCCTGGGACAAGGCCAGTGCCTCAGGGCCAGCCTGAGACCTCTGCCCTGGGCCCTCACCCTCCCAGCCCCCACATACACACATTCAGGGACCCAGCTGACATCTTCCATCAGGGCCCACCCCTCCACTTTGATCCCCCATCCTGTCACCCAGGGACCCCAGATAACCGCAACACCTCAGAAGGCCCCCTCAGGCCATGTCCTACCCACTTCCCTCCTCCTGGCAGGAAGCCTGCTGGCTGTCCACACCGTGGAGAAAGAGGCCTCCTTCACCAGGTCACAAGACTCTCCCTACTCATGCCAACTGTGGGCTGGAGGGAGCTGCAAGGTGCCCAGGGGCCCTACAGTCTTACCTGCAGCATCTCCATCCTCAGTGCCTCCCCTACTGTGTTTACCTGGTCTTATACCTGCAGGCTGTGGGGGCGGCAAGGCCACTGGGGGTGGCGGCATGGGGGTAACCTGGACACTAATCTTCCCGGGGGCGAGAGGCAGACAAGGTCAGGGAGGTGCAGACTCGAGTGGCTCACTGGAGCGCCGGCTCCCCCCACTCCCTGAGTGGCTCAGCACCAAGAAATAGGAGACACCCACGGTGAAGGCGACTTCACAGACTGAGTCCGCAGGTACTAGAGAGGTCGTGTTGGGGCACAGGAAGCAGGGTATAGGCAGCCGGGGCTCTGCCCATCCTGCAGGCAGCCAGGGGAGGCTGGAGCTCGCCCCTCCGACGACCCTCAAATGAAGGTGGGCTGAAGCTTCCCCTGCTCCCCTGCCATGGACTGAAAGCCATTCCTGTGCCAGGGTCCAACCTCTTTAGGGTGGGCATGGCTTCAATATTGGATTCTATGCTCAGAGGCGGGGGTCCGCCTGCACCCAGACGCAACCTCCCTCCCCCGCCCCGCCCCGCCCAAGATGGCTTAAGAAACAGAGTTTCAAATATTAATATTTAAAAACCATAAATGTAACCAAATAAAAATACAACTTTTGGTATAGGGGGTGGATAGACTATGTGAGCCAAATTCCTCATTTTTCATATTATAGATACTTTTTAAATAGATAAGAAATACAGATGTATGCATTTTATCTACAAGGCAACTACCATAAAAGCTTAAAAAAATAAAAAACAAAAGTAGGAGGAGAAAGAAAAAATAGACAAAAAAAGCAATCATCAAAAGTCACTGGCGTTGGGAACAGAACTGGGGAGAGAGTGGTGGGGAGTCCTCACTTAGGATGAGGAGAGGGCTCCTGAGGTTTAGAGATCAAAGTGTCCAAAGGGCGCCCCTAGGAGAGGGGACCGGAAACAGTAAAGAAGGTGACTCTCGCTTTTGGCCATGTAGACTTTGGTAAAGGTTATGTTTTTCAGATTATACACGTTTATTATTTTGATAATAAAAACTTAAAATTTGTATTTAAAATAAAAAATAAATGTCAACACCTGGGGGAGTAACAGCTAATCAGTCCCTTTTCCCTATCAAATATGGTGCAGTGTTTTGTTTAAGCTAACAATTACTCAATGCTGAAGCGGGTGTGGGCAATGAGCATGATGCACTGTGGAGGAGACTCTGAATGGCAACACGCTTTCCGTTAAGCAATTTGTGAAACAGGGGTTTTAGTTTTGTTCAATACTCTATCCCCAAGACCTAGAACAATGCCTGGCACAGAGTAATCACTCATACATTTACTGAATAATGAAGAAACGTGTGTGAACATTTGGGTATGGAACATACAACAGAAAAAAGTCAGAAGTAAACTTGACCAAAATGGGAACATATTGCTTGAAATTATGGGTGCCCTTTTTCTCCCCTTCTTTTCACTTTTCTACAGATAACATTTGATAAGCAGGGAAAAAAAAGTTCATCAGTCCCCACCAAATGTAAATACAATAATGTGCACCTAACCCAAGCATTTTTTTTAATTTCACTATCTATATTTTTCATTTTCTTTAAGTTATACTTGGTCCTTCTTCAAATATGCATGTATCTACTTCATACTTGTCTTTTATCTTTTAAACAAACCTATTTTATAGTTTCAGAATATTCTATTACCTCTAGTTATTTGGGTCTTGATTTCCCTATTTGTTGTGTATGCTGACTTTCCCTCCCATACCATGGTGTATTATACAATGGTATAAACTCCCTGTAGTTTATATCATTTTATTGTGAGCTCATCCATTTTAGGGATTACTGATTTATTTCTTAACATGAGAGTCTTCCATGTCCTGAACTGTGATAGGGTCCCTCAGGGTGGTTTTGCATTTACTTTGGCAATACCTCGTGGGGTTTCACCAGTCCAACACCAGTCCTGTGTCAGTTTCTAGATACCACGTGAAGATACATATGGACCTCTATTCGTCTGTGCTGCAGGCTTGGGCTTCAATTCCACATGAGTGACTCTCCCCACTCTCAGCGCTCTGGAAAACCAGTGTGTCAATCTCCACTCCCCCCCCACCTCCTCCCTGGTCTCCACCTGATTCTAAAGCATCTGAACATGTGCCCTTGGGAAAGTTCTTTAATATCTCTGAAGCTCATTTCTTCACCAACATATCTTTAAAAGTTTATAAATCAATAGAGAATATAGGAGTGAGATTTTGTAAACCTCCAAGAGTTAACATAAGAAGTTGATTCCCCTTCTCATAGCATGTCATAGGCCCTTTCACTTCCATAAGTCACTTGTCCTCCAGATAAGTTGAGGAACAGAGTCTTACTCTTCATCAAAGACTTTCTCAAGCATTTCTTCCTTCTGAATTTTGACCAAAAGAGAGAGACTGACGGACCTTGGCCATCTGAAACTGCTTTAGGAACACTTCAAAGATGCACTTTCCAAAAATGAAGCCACCTCCTGTTAAAGGTACTTTATCTGACAAGTTTAGAAAAGCCATGCTGGTCACCTAAGTGCAGCAACCTAGAGAGGAAAGACGTGGTGAGTGGGAAGTCTGGGAGGCACTGTCCCCCAACCCACTGAGTACAGGCCTTCTGTCTAGCCCCAGGTGAGGCTCCTATGGTACCTCTTGGTTATCTCTTTGAAGTTCAATGCAGCTCCACAAATATTCCAACAGCTGATTGAAATAGAAGAGGGGAACCTGCCTCTGGTGATTCACTGCCTCCTCATGAAGTCACAGCACAAGTGATGTCACACATAGCTCAGAGCTTCTCAACAATTACCAACTACAGCTCTAGCCCTTGAAAAGCTCCTGAAAGCTCTGACAGCTCCCAGAAAGCAGCAGGGAACAGAGAAACCAGAGAAGCATGGTCACCTCTTTCCTTTCACCATAGAGATGAAAAGATAATGAGAATCCAGATCTTAATTCACAGCCAAGGGATTCTTCCCACCGTTCACATGTTCTCCCATACCCCATCCAACCCCCTAGGCTCTTGTCACTGATTCAAAATCCCTGCAATAAGCAACAGCTTACAAATAATCTCGAATTGTCTTCTCTAGAACCTCCCACCTGCAACCCAAGGTAAGTCTCCACTCAGTGGCAAAGTCTAAGTCTTCTCTCCCCATAGCAGCCACACTTCCCTTGGGCCTAACTGAGGATCATGAACCAACCGACCTCACCTGATCTGGCTGGATCATTACTAGGCTAGTATACCTCAGGTGATGCCGCCTGAGTACTACTGGGGATGCATTCAAAAGTCACTGTTAGCATTTCCATTTCTCCAGCAGGCTGTTTCCGGAGCACTTAGACAGTTTAAGTCACTTATTTAATCCAATTTTCAAAAAAAAAACCTATGTGGGAAGAGGCACGTCTGTTGATCAAATTCGAACAGAAACACTGCCCTATTCTACTATCTTTCCCTGTGGTTCTGAGTTCAGGCAGTGTTTTGATGACAGATGAATGATCTATATAAGAAACTTCAAGAGCATTATTGAAATGATAAAAATGTGCCATCATTTCTTTGTGAAGATACAGAAACTTTCCAAAAGTCAATTTAAACTTGCATCTTACAATCCTCTTACAGTACGTAATAGCTTCTGCTGCCCTGTTCCAATTTCCAGATCAATCTGTCTTGATTTATCTAAAACAGTACTTGTCAATTCCTTTCTGCTGAGTACCTGGATAAAATGCAAACTCTTTACACTGCCTTAGAAGGCCTTACATGATTTTGCCCCTTTCTAAATGGTTATCTTTCTAAACTTATCTCTCACCAGTATGCTTTTGCAAACCAACCAGGCTAGTCTCCTCCCTGTTCCTCAAACAATTTATCTTTTCTGCTACCACACCCTTCTCATACCATTCCCTCAATCTAAAATGCCCTCCCCCAAACTCTGTTAATCAGAATACTAGTCATTCTTTAAGACTAAGTTCAACTTCCACCTCCTCCATGAAATCATCCCCAGCTCAGCTGAAAGCACTCATTCCCTCCCCACAGTCACTCAGAGACATGCTCCTCACTGACCAAAGAATAAGCTCCTGAAGGGACAGAACCATGTCCTCTCCTCCTCTGCACCCTCACAGTGCCCAGCACAGGGGACTAGCACACTGTAAGTGCTCACTGAGTGTATCTGTTCAATAAATGCATGTACACTTTGACAACTGCAGAATAACATCATACTAGAAACAGCACCAACCATTTTTACCAAGGCAAATAAGGAACCGAAGGCTTCAAATGTTTTTGATTTACCTCAGGTACACAAAAAAAACTACTCAAAACTTATGAGTAAGGAAGACCCAAACTCACACACCAATAAGTCAGAGGACTAGGCAGACATCTGATATTGTCGCTACATTGTGAAGTAAAAATGATGATTCATCAAAGTCAAAAAAAAGCTTAATCAGCACAAAACCACAATGCGGCATTCAAAGGTAAGGGTATGCTAAGAGGGAGTTTTAAACAGTCTTGGGGTGACTACAATCAGTATTCCCCACCTGAGAAATAGTGGATAGATTAAGTACCCCAAACCTCAAGTCCAGAATAGTTAGGTATTTATGCTACATGAAAAATAGCAAATTGGGACACTGTGATAAAAGCAGAATGATTTTTTTAAAAATAATTTAGCTGTTTTATACTTCATTAAGAGTCCCCAACTATTGAAATATCTAATAAATATTCATTAAGGTAAAAGGAATTATTAAATGGCTGCATATGCATTGCATTCTTACTATTCTCATATATTACAAGATCCATTATATAATCCCATCTAACATATAACTCAAAAATGTATAGTTATGGGGCCGGCCCGGTGGCATAGTGGTTAAATTCACGTGCTCTGCTTCGGTGGCCCGGCGTTCAGGGGTTCAGATCCCAGGTGCACACCTACACACCACTCATCAACCCATGCTGTGGCAGTGTCCCACATACAAAGAAATAGAGGAAGACTGGCACAGATGTTAACTCAGGGACAATCTTCCCAACCAAAAAAAAAATGTATAGTTATTATTTGACCTTTTCAACTGAATAAACACTAAATTAGATCAGATTTCTTGTCTACCCAAAACAGAGATCAGTGTCAGACAGTGACAGAGTTGAGGAGAGTCAGGACTGCACTTCTACATGTCAACTTCAAAGGTCAGGAATATGATGATGATGCTTACGATAAATAATAAGAGCAGCAAACACTTTTATAGCACTTATTACTTGCCAAGTGTGGTTCTGAGATCTCTGCATATGTCAATTAACCTAATCTTCAAAAGAATTCTGAGGTATGTATCACTATAATCCTATTTTACAGATGAGAAAACTGAGGCACAAAGAGATGAGATAGTTACTAGAGGTCACACATCTCATAAGTTACAAGGCCAGAATCCAAACTCAGCAAGTCTAGCTCCAGGGCCCAGGCTCTTCACCACATGCAACAGCCCCTCCAGTCTAACTCCCCAGACAAGGCTGAGTACGTTTTCTCCACCTGCATCGCTGCCTTCCTACCCCCGTAAAACCTGTTCACTTTATTCATCAAAACAATCTTCCTAAGATGGAGAATTCAGCAATAAAGGACGTGATTCTTCTAGCCTGTTCTAGGTAATTTCACGTCGGTTCTTGGTTTGAAGAATTCCCAGCTTCTGAGATTTGAAATTTCAGTAGCGCTTCCTATCTGTTACCTGAAGGAGGAGGGTAGGGAAACACTTACTAGTATCTGGAGTTTTCTCTTCAGATCTGCCAAATAAAAATTCATATTTGGCCTTGGCAACACTCTGGGAATGTGCTGATGCACTGTTAACCCAAAGAAATGTCTCTGCCTGCAAAATTAGAACAAAACAAAGACATCATTAAAAATACAACATAAAGCAAACCAACCAACAAGAGAATGGTTAAGCAATTATGACATATCTACTTGAAAGAATGCTATACAGCCATTAAAAATGAAACATGATAAAGATAACATGACAAAAATCAGAATACAAGGTGATTGCTGCAAGATTACAATTATATAAAAAAGATAAAGATATGAACATCTATAGGGGTACAGGAAAAATACGAAAAGTTTGGCTTGACTGGGGGCAGAATTATGGTGGAATTTTTTTAAATTGTTTGTTACTTTTCTGCAACTAGAAAGCTGTATTTTATTTTTAGATGGATCATTTTCCAAATGATTATCATTACCCACAGCCCATAGCAGGAATACTTTTGTGTGTGGGTTCTGCTAAAGTATGCCAACAAAAAGTGGTCTTCACCCAAAAGAGACCACATTTCTATATAATCAGGAACACCATTCAACCAAACAGGGCATAGAAGAGAAGTGTCAGACATCCCATTTATACTAATTGTCCTAAATTTGAGCATCTGCCCCAATGTCCTTTGGAATTCCTAAAAGTCCGTTATTTGAGAGAAAAACCACAAAGGTGACTGTGAAAGTGGTTCACATCATGAGTCTGAATTCTATGACCTTCTTCCTGGGTGCTTTAGGCAATTCTCTGGCCTGGGATTAATTAAAAATAAGTAACAAGGTAGAAATTTCAAAACACAAAGAAATTTGACCTAGTCCAATCAGGAAGTCATTCTTCTGCCTCTTTACTCTGAACTCCAATATTAACCAGGATCCAGACATTACCCACACTAGTTTTCACCTTCTAATTATGAAACATCTTTTCTCATGTCTGAGCAGCAACTAACCATTCATCTTAGGAGAGAGGAACATGAGGGTTTTATCAGCAACCTGGCAACTACTTCAAAGAGGGAAATTTTATGACTTCTATTATGTCCTTTGGAGCAGAAATGATTGACAGTAGTGAAAGGCCCATGACTGGGTTATGGGTAACTCCATCACCCCCCTGCAGATAGGTTCAGTGGGCAGGCCTCTCTTTGTTTTCTAATACCAATATCAAAAGAGCTAGCTTGCACAATTTTGAGATAGCAATTTCTTAAAATAGCATTACAATCATTTAATGTTCATAATGTATAAAATTTATCTTTTTGGAAAAGGTGCACACTTATCTTGGAGTTATGTGCTTGATAATCACAGGTTGTTAATTATCCTTTTCCCCAGTAGAAGGAAATATTAATTTTTTGATGTGTTTAGGGAGCTTCACACTGGTAAAAGAGGAACTTGGTGCCCTAATTTAGGTAGAGTGGTTAGGGAAGGCTTTCTGAGGCACTAATACCTGCAGTGACAAGAAGAATGAGAAGCTGGGGAAGGACAGAAACCTCCATCTAAGCAGAGGGAGGGTCATATTTTCACGGCATTAAAATATGAAAGGGCTAGGCTATTCAATAACAGAGAGAAGGCCAATGTGACCACAGGATAGTGAGTAAAGGGGCAAGTTTAGACACTGAGCGGGAGAACAGCCCAGGCAGGAAGTAACGTTGACGAGGAGGTGGCGGCCAAAAACACAGGGTGTGTAGGTCAAGGAAAACTTTGATGGAAAGCCAGTGAAGAATTTTATTTTATTTATTTATTTTTTTTGTGAGGAAGATCAGCCCTGAGCTAACATCCACGCCAATCCTCCTCTTTTTGCTGAGGAAGACCGGCTCTGAGCTAACATCTATTGCCAATCCTCCTCCTTTTTTTTCTCCCCAAAGCCCCAGCAGATAGTTGTATGTCATAGCTGCACATCCTTCTAGTTGCTGTATGTGGGACACGGCCTCAGCATGGCCGGACAAGTGGTGCGTCGGTGCGCGCCCGGGATCCGAACCCGGGCCGCCAGTAGCGGAGCGCGCACACTTAACCGCTAAGCCACGGGGCTGGCCCAAGAATTTTAAACATACAGTGATTCATTAACATTTCAAAAAGATCATTCATTTACACTTTCAAGCAATCATATGGGTGTTACAGGGACAATGGACTAGAGTGCGTCAAGAGGAAGCAGACCTATGTCGAAGAGCGTACTGCCTATGTTTTCTTCTAGAAGTTTCATAGTTTCAGGTCTTACATTCAATAAGTCAGAGGGAGAAGGTCAAATACCGTATGATTGCCTTCATTAAGTAGTAGATAATAACAACAATAAACAAACACATAGGGACAGAGATTGGATTGGTGGTTACCAGAGGGGAAGGGGGGAGGGAGGAGGGTGAAAGGGATAATTCGGTACATATGTGTGGTGATGGGTTGTAATTAGTATTTTGGTGGTGAACATGAAGTAATCTATGCAGAAATAGAAGTACAATGATGTACACCTGAAATTTTTACAATGTTATAAACCAATGTTACTGCAATAAACAAAAAATTAAAAAAAAAAAAAAAGAGGAAGCAGAGACACCAGTTGGAAGCCCAAGTACAGAGTATGGAAGCTTAGAGAAGGATGATGGCAATGGAAATAGGCAGAAGTAGATCATCTGAAATATATTTCAGAGGGAATATCTATATAAATTTTCTGATAAACTGAATTTAAGGAAGGAGGGAAAAGGAGAAATCAAGAATAATTACAGGAGCTGGCCCAGTGGCATGGGGTTTGCAGGTTCAGATCCCAGGTGCAGACCGCTTGTCAAGCCATGCTGAGGCAGCCTCCCAAATAAAGTAGAGAAAGATGGGCACGGATGTTAGCCCAAGGCCAATCTTCCTCAGCAAAAAGAGGAGGATTGGCATCGGATATTACCTCAAGGCTAATCTTCCTCACCAAAAAAAAAAAAGGGGGGGGAGAATAATTACAATGGAAAACATTTACTAACCACTTAGTCCAGGTCAGTCACTGTTCTAATGCAATACATGGGATACCTCACTTAATGCTCAGAACAATCCTATGAGGCAGGCACTACTATCATCTCAGTCTCATAGGTAGAGAAAAGGAGGCAACGAGCAGGTAAGTAATTTGTCCAAGGTTATACAGCTAGTAAATTGTGGATCCCAGATTCAAATCCTGAACACAGAACCCATGACCCCGAGAATGACTCCCACAAATCTGGCTTGAGGAACTGGATGCATGTACTGAGATGAGGGAGACTACAGAGGGAACATTACCAATAGCTTGGATTTGGGCTTCCAAGTGACCTCCAAGGTCTCAGTAAAACAACAGAAAAGAAAATTCTAAAGAAATCCATTACTATGGTGCTAGAAAATAAGAAAAGTTGCCACCGATGAAGCAGTAGTTTTAAGAAATTTCAGGAAGATAATTTTTTGGCGTACAGTCTCAACTTAAAGCCCGAGAACAACTCTCCAAAGAAAGGTTCCTCTTGAGCAAGGGTTCTGAACCCCAGTTCCCTGGGGCTCTGTCTATAGAATTCTGGAAGTCTGAAGTTAGATGGGGGAAAAAATTACATCTTTATTTTCACTTATCTTAAGCTGAAATTTAGTATTTTTTTCAAATACGAATGTACACTACAAACAACAGTATTATTATCACTAACTCTAACTTTGTCACCAATAGAAATCATAACCATTTTCACATCATATAAGTTACTGCGGACATCATGAAATATTATTTATAGTCATCCCCACTTTGAAATGATAGTAGTTACTAGACCCACCACTAAATCTTATTATGAATAAAGAAATAAAATATATTACCACATTACAAATTTCTTTATTATTTTGGTAACCAATATAATGGGTTACTTTTGCAGCTCCATGTATATTACTGTATGTATTTAAAAAGCATTATTCTGACAAGATATCCAGAGCTTTACCAGACTGTCAAAGGGGCCATGCACAAAAGAAAAGACCCTGCTCAAGAGCATCGTGCCTCAAACTGCTGCTCATGACCCACCAGTGGCTTGTGTAATCAGTTGTGTGGGTCACGACCAGATTTTTATATAAATAAGTTTATACACACATATATATTTAACAGAATAAAAGTGAAAATACCAGAGTAGATAGCACATAGTAAGATAAACATTGTTTCATAAAACTTCTAAGTCTCGTGCGAGCGCGCGAATGTGTGTGTGTGACTGTGTATTGGATCACGATGTAAAAAGTGTTTCTCACAGTGAAACATGATCAAAACTGTTGGAAACACATTGCTCTAGAATGGCTCTCAAACTTTAGCATGAATTAGCATCACCTACAGGGCTCGTTAAAACACATACTGGGGGGTTCACCCAGAGTTTCCGATTCAGTGGGTCTGGAATGTTTGGCCTGATAATTTGCATTTTCTAACAATTTTGCAGGTGATGCTGATGCTGCTGGTCCAGGGACCAAATTTTGTGAACCACAGCTCTAGAACACTGTTTTTCATACTTTACTGTATATATGCATCACCTGGGAATCTTGTTAAAACACAGACTGAGCAGGTCTGGGGTAGGGCCTGAGACTGCATGCCTAAAAAGCTTTGAGGCGATGCTGATGCTGATGCTGATGCTGGTCCATAGAGCACACTTGTGCTAAGGCTTGAAAGTGAAGCAGTGTCCAAACCATATTCAGAATTTCACAGAAGAGAAACATTTTTTAAAGGGAAGCTCTACTCAGAAGTTAAAATACACGAAAGGGCTCCACCTTAATAAAGTATTCCATATTATGACAATTGTGGGGGACCCTAAAACTCAACATTCAGCCCCAAATCTAAGCATTAACATTCCCCTGCCTTGCCTGGTGAAATAAATTCATTCTGCTTACAATAATTATTATTTTTTTGCTGGGAAAGACTTGCCATGAGCTAACATCTGTTACCAATTTTCCTCTCTTTTTTTCTTTTCCTCCCCAAGGCCCCAGTGCATTGTTGTATATTCTAGTTGTAAGTCCTTCTAGTTGTTCTATGTGAGCCACCGCCACAGCATGGCTACTGACAGACGAGTGGTGTGGTTCTGCACCCAGGAACTGAATCTGGGCTGCCAAAGTGGAGCAGGCCAAACTTTAACTGCTAGGCCATCACAGCTGGCTCACATTAATTACTCTTAAACCCACAAGCCTCAATGATATATCCTCTCCCCATGCCAAGGGTTATAAATCTTCACCCATCTCTACAATGTTTTTTGCAGGTCTTTGAAAAATTGTATTTGAAACAATCAACTTGATGGAAGACCCAAATAATTCAGCACTACTTTTTCCTTCTGTATTATTCATTGAGTAAAATATATTCTTCTGTTTTATCACAGTCATTTTAGAAACAGAAATCTTATTAGGAAGTACGGGATATGAACAGTAGCAACTAGACTGTCAGATGATACAGACTAAAATCCCAGCTGAGACTTCCACTGAATCAACACTAACACGTAGTCTTTGGACTTCTGCTTCCCTATTGATAAAGAGTTAATTTTGGGGCTGGCCCAGTGGCGCAAGTGGTTAAGTTCGCTGGTTCAGATCCTGGGCGCGCACCAACGCATCGCTTGTCAAGCGACGCTGTGGCGGCGTCCGATATAAAGTGGGGGAAGATGGGCATGGATGTTAGCCCAGGGCCAGTCTTCCTCAGCAAAAAAAAAAAAAAAAAAGGAGGATTGGCAGATGTTAGCCCAGGGCTGATCTTCCTCACACACACACAAAAAGAGTGTTAGTTTATCTCTAAGGTCCCTCCTAATTCTGAAACGAAAAGATTCTTCACACTTCTGAACCATCTTCACAGATATTTCATAAAGAAGGAAAAACACAAATCTTCTTGTGATAAAATTACAATGACATGATCACCCAAACATGCCCTGCATTTAAGATGCAAGTCTACCATGAAATGGACGGGATAAATCAAATCTCAACCTCACATTTTACATGGCTTTCCAAATTTACAAAGAACTTTCACTTACACTATCCAAGTCTCAAGATGCTATCAAGATGCTACTGATTATAATTACGGATTTTAGACACAAGAGAAACAATTCTTACATAAAATAATTCTTTTAATTATCTAGCTACAAAAATCAAGAGGAGAAAGCAGAAAGCTGCAAGCAAATTTTAGAAGTAAAAGTAATTTTCAATTGACTTGGAAGGGGAAGGATGGGGCCAGAGGAAGGAGGGTGGAGACAGGGGTTGAGAGCAGAGTTTGAGGAGGGTGGCATGCTCCTTCATCTCCTTATCATTTCAATTTCACTTGATATTCAGAGGATGTGAGAGCCTCCTAGTCAGTCGAAGTTGAGTATTATAAAATGTTTTAGGACAGAGAAGATTAAAAGCTAAATTAAAGATTATAAAAATATTTCTTAACTCACTCAGAACTGACACTTGATTCCAAAGAGTTAAGAGGCCAAAAGAGTTACGAGCAAAAGTTGTTTAGGATGACGGGTAACTTAAGTCCTGTTAAAAGGGAACAGAACCAATCCAAGTCACACCACAGAAGACTCAAAGCCCCAGGAAGGGGAATGGTGGGGAGAAGAGCAGCTAAAACAAGCAGGACTAGTGAGAAGGAATGGTTATCAAGCAGTTAGATCCCTAGACCCCTATCCACTTCACTGGGCAACTGTCCCTCCCCCACCCAGGCAAAAGAATGGAGCTTTATTCACTGGAGAGATTTTTCAAAGAACATCTCTGGCCTGGGGGACACCAGGCACAATTGATACAAGGATACCACAGTGGAAATGGGGATTTGTTTGCTGGATGTTAACATGCTTAGATTTCTCTCCCACTCAGCCTGTGGAATGCTGGCACCCTAGACTTTACCCTGCAGGCAGGAGATCTGAAGAGTTTTCTCTGCAGAAAGCAACCAGCCCAAAAAGAAATACCTAAATAATTAAATCAGGGGTACACTAAGAAATGGCCTAACCAGATCCTCCTATAGTGAAGCTTAGAACTTCCAATTGGCTATTTGGACCCCACTATTATATTACATTATATTCCTTAATTTTCATGACTATGACATTTTTTGAAAATTATAGGCCAGTTATTTTGTAGATGGTCTTCAATTTGGGTCTTTACATTTCCTCATGATTAAATTCAGATTATGCATCTCTGACAGCAATATCACAGAAGTCATGCTGTCCTCCTCTTTGCATCATATCTAGTGGCACAATTTCAACTTGTCCCACTACTTGTCACATGTATTCACTTTGATCTGCCAGGCTTCTCCACTGTCAACTTAAACTTTTTCTCTTTGTAATTAATTAGTATGCTGTGGAAAGATAGTGAGAAAGTAGGTAAATATCCCATTCCTCATCAAACTTTCAACTTATAAATTAATTTATTTTTATCGGTATGGACTGAATTTATATTTTATTCAATGAGTTGTAATCCACTACTTTCATTATTTATTTCAAATTGCTCAAATTGCCTGGTTTTGGCCAGTGGAAGCTCTTTCTATCTGGCTTCTGCATCTTTTTGACATGTCCCCATTATTCTCTGAGCACTTCTTTGCTTTCTGGTACAATGGGATGTTCCAGGCTTCCCCCTAGAATCAGTCAATTCTTTAAAAAAAAAAAAACACAAAAACCTAGTCCCTTTCAGTGAAGATTATTATTTAGTATTTAGATACAAGAACTGGACATGGGTAGATGGGTGTGCTCATTGCTATTGGGGTGTACCTGCTTGTAGACCAGCTCCGGGAATAGAGCTAGGAAATTTTAAACAGACATGCACAAGCACACGTACACACAGACAGACACACACACACACACACACACACACACACACACACTGCAGTAGGTTGAATAAGGACACCCCACAAGAAGTCCACATCCTAATCCCTGGAACCTGTGAATGTTGCCTTATAATGGCAAAGCCTTCAAAGATGTGATTAAGTTTCTTGATATAAGGAGACTACTCTGGACTACCCAAGGGGGCCAAGATTTGAGACAGAAAAGAAGAAAGTTAGGGGAAAGCAGAACAAGAGAAAAGATGCTATGCTTTCAAATGGAGGAAGGGGCCAAAAGCCAAGGAACGCAAGGAATGCCATTCTGGAGGCTGGAAATGGCAAGGAAACATTCTCCTTAGAGTCTCCAGAGGAACCACTGCTTGCTGGCACCTTGATTTTAGCCCCTAAAACTCATTTCAGACTTCAGGCCTCTAAAACTGTAAGAAAATAAATTTCTGTTGTTTTAAGCCATCAAGTTTGTGGTACTTTGTCACAGCAGCCATAGGAAACCAACACAGAGAAATATATACACAAATGCACACTTTTTAATCTGTATTTATTTCTGTCTAATAAAAAGACCATAAGTTCACACACATATTTTTTCCATAAGTATACTTATGCTGCTTCCAAGTGCAAATGAGTTGTTAATGAAATAATCACAAGAATTAACGAGTAATTATTATTCCACTGAGACTCTTGTTATTGCAGTTCATCCAAATATACTCGGCTCTTTCACTATAATTAAGAAATTTGTATTGAAAAACAAACAAAACCATCCATTCCTACAGTTTACCTGGCCATGAAGAGAGAGATTCAGATCACACCGCGTGCAGCATTTTTCCCTTTAAAAATATAACTGACATATGCCTGCACATAAACAAGTGGAAAAACCCCTGTGTTTGAGAAGAAGGGGATGGCCCACGTAATTTACAATTTCCCTACCCCCAGCCCCTACTCCCTTGACAGGCTAATTGGATAGGTATTCCAAAACCAGGAACAGCACCAAGTACCACTGGGATAGACAGCCTCTCAAGAATAGGGAGAGGCCAAAACAGCCAGGAGACGAATGGGGTAAGAGAAAGGCCACATCTTTGACTCTTGAAGGTTAGGAACGGCATCAAAACCAAAGGACAAAGCAGGAAAGGGACACAGGCTAAGGAGAAGACAGCCGCAAAAAGGAGCGCTCCGCCCCTCCCTGTCACTCTCGCGCCCTGCTGCCAGCCTGTTTCTGGCTGGGGGAGCAGAGACTAGAGCTGAACTCATGGCCCTTCTTAAAAGCTCCTGAAGGTCCACTCTAATTCTCCCACCAGCCCAGCCCCTGAAAGCACACTCCCTGGGACGGGGCAGGGGCGGTTCTGTGCTCCTCCAGGCGTGCAGCAGGGAAGCCAGCCTAACGGAGGATGGCAGGGGACTGCAGAGCGGAGACACAGGCAACGCGCTGCCCTCCACTGACCCACAGGTCAAGTCAGGAAAGGATATGGGAGCAAGCGGACTCAAAGGACTCTTGCCTTGATAATCTGCACCCTGGACCCATTTTAGTTGTTTTTTGGGCAACTGGGAAGATTATATCCCCCTTTTAGGAACTGTGCCTACCCTGGGCAAGACTCTGAACTCACACTACATTATGACTTATTACAAATGGTGACAGAGGCTTTATTTTTTTTGGAGCGTGATGCAGAAAGTTAGAGGCTAGGACACCAGGATGATAAACATTCATTTGCAACAAAGCCTCTGGTAAAATAAAGGTGAGACACAGGGATCAAGTTTTCCTCACAGCTCCTTCACTAAGGCACCAAGTAACTACAGTGTTGGAGAGCTTCAAAGAGAGAATCTAAAGAAAATTAGCAACCAAATGCTATTAGCACACAATACATGCTCTGCCTTTCCCGCCATCTCATAACTGGTGACAAGAGACGGTGAGACCTTGATGGCAGATGTGCAGACCCAGCGATTCAAGTCTTCATGTTGCCTTTCTCATTTCTCTACCTGCTACCTAACTTTTTCACCTTCCTCAGGCTCTGGACCTGTGCGCTTCTGATAAGGTTTAAACCTCATAAATGAAGCAGACATTATGAAGATCCAGATTTTAAAAAGAAAAACACACATTTTTCAACCTTTGAAGACCTCTCCTTACTTGCTACAGGCTCCAGGTTCCTGCTCAAGAGGCTGGGGCTTTCGACACACAGAGAGCACCATGGGGAACATGAGGGAAGATGGAAAGGCCACAGAGAACTGTAAAAGTCAGCCCAGCACAATCAAGATCCCTCTGAGGAAATCAACCAGACTTCAAATAAATAACATTCACAAATGTTCCTCTGTGCACTCAAAAAAAAAGGAGGACCGCTAGGTACTAAGAACAATCAAAACAAGTGCCATGCAAAGCAGACAGAGACCACAGGCTCACAGCAAGTGTTCATAAACATTTTTGCTGAGTCCTTAGAAACTCAGCAACCTCAAAAAAGCCTTGAAGCCTTGGCAGAAATACCACAAAAAGTTACGTAAGTTACAACTAAGCACCAGCCTTATTCATCTAAATCTAAGCTTTGCAAAATATCAAAGTATCTTTACTTATTTCAAAGCTTCCACCTAACTTCTGAAAAACATTAAATCCACTCTTAATTTTTTAAAAACATGTCATTTGGCACTCTGCCAGGAAGGAAAAATAGATGTTAAATGTGAATTCAAGGTGGGCATCATGAAAAGTGTCTTCTCACCTCAGTTTGCTACATCTTTGTTTCCCTTAACCTAAAAGTCATCTCTGGACAGCGGCTATGTATTTTAGTGAAACATGTAATACTAGGACTGGATCTTACAAATAAGACATGCTAAAGATTGTTCTTGATTAAGGTAACCAAATCAGCCATAATTTTCTTCTCCTCCAAGGAGACATGTGAGGGATCAAAAGAATTAAACTAGCCATCTTTTCTACTTATGAAATATAAGCCATTTACCCAACCTGCATGTACAGACAAAAAAGTACCTCTGGGCAAATACAAACATTCTGAAAGTCATCAAGTCCAAGCTGTAATTTAAGCTAAAATAGCACCTGAAATATTAGGAATAATGTAATCATTGCACTATTTTCTACAAGAAAATATATGGTCTACTTACATTTTACCAGAGCAAAATAACTCCAAGCATATGCCCCTCTTGAAGAATGCCAATGATCATGAGTTTGGTCTCATCAAGAGACAATCAGAGAAGTCAGGTCACCCCCCTGGGAAGCATCTGGTTCTGCCTGCAGAACATAAATCCAGACCAGATGACACCAGGCATCTCACCTCCAGCTGTTAACAGATGCCTACTATGACGAAATGTGCATGAGCTGAGGGAAAATGATCTATAAAATACGCATCTGTCAAGTCGAGGTCAAGAAAGACACCAAAGAGAACATAAGTCCTGAAAACAGAAATTTAACAAAAAATTCCAAGTCAATTCTCAGACAAATAACACTAGTTATCAATGGTTTTGGTGAAATTTTTTCATCAAATTTTTAATTTTAATTTAAAATGATATAGAAAAGTGAAATATATATTATGTGAGATATAAAAATATAACAGGGTAATACCTCTGTTAATTACCAGTAAAGTCATTTCTTCAAAATGTCCTGACAAGGCAAGATGTATTAATTGCCTGATTTTCCACTGATGACTTCTCGGCATCCCAGCTGCAGGCAAGTCTGATGGGCAGTCAACAGGTAAAGACACTAACAAACTGACAGTGACCTGGATTTTGATTCCCGAAGATCTCCCTTCTTTAAACTCAAGCATTGCCTAGCTGGAATACTAAAAAGTTCCCGTTTTATGTTTAGTTTTTACAAAGACACAAACTATTCATTTGTAAGCCAAAATGAGTAAACTTCTCAGAAAGAAACTGCTTACATAAGCATGTTAAAAGTTAATAATTCTTTCAGGACTTTTAGGTCCCATTTGGTCAATTACCTCTTCAGGGACATCAAGGTGACGCTGGTGCCCTGACCAAGTTCATCAGCCTCATCCACAGATGCAGGTGATCCAAGAATTGTCTTGTTCTGACTCATACTTGAGAGAAAGATAACGCAGGAGGAGTGAAACACTCCAGAGCAGAATTTCTGCTGGTACGGGGGACCAGCAAGAGTTGCTGGGGTGCTCATGGATAAACTGAGCTTGCTCAACTGCTCAGGCCTACTGGATCTGGTCCTGGAAGTGGGGCTGGAGGACCTGACTTCCTACAGAACTCCTCAAGCTGCTTCTCAGGCATGCTGACACTGAAGAGCTACTATTCTGGAGCAATATGGGGTACAACTGAGCCCTCAACAAGTACTAAGGAACAGAGGACAGCTGACAGCAAGGAACAAAGCCCATTACTCTCAGGCCACCTCCACCATCCCTGCAATACACAAAACACCTGGGAAAACGGACTATTAACATTTCTGGCTTATTGTGGGTATTTTACAACTGATTTGTTTAAGTTGTTATTGCTATTATCACTGCTTTAAATTTGTGCAGTGAATGAGAACAATGCTATTACCACAAAGTTGCTTTTGGATCCAAGCAATGCAAGGAGTACAGTAGGGGGAAATGCCCATTGCTACATAAGGCAAGTCATCCTCACAAACGCTGGATTTTCAACAGACAATACATGAGCTAAAAAATAACGAGTGAATGCAAATTATCTTTGTTCTTTCATACAGAACACTGGAGAATAAATGATTCACCAAGAGGTGTCTTGACTTTTATAGTTTTAAAGATATTTACACACACCCTACTCCCCATCCACCCACCCACATACCCCACAGGCTCTGAACACCAGAGCTTCAGAGGATTAAAGGCTTGTTCTTTCCATTTTTACATCTATAACTGGAATATACAAACAATGTGATAAACTATATTTTTTAGGTTGAGTTCAAATAATACTCAATGCTTTACAAAATATTATTAAGAGTTAATTTTAGGGCCGGCCCCGTGGCTTAGCGGTTAAGTGCGTGCGCTCCGCTGCCGGTGGCCCGGGTTCGGATCCCGGGTGCGCACCGAGGCACCACTCCTCCAGCCATGCTGAGGCCGCGTCCCACATACAGCAACTAGAAGGATGTGCAGCTATGACACACAACTATCTACTGGGGCTTTGGGGGAAAAATAAATAAATAAAATCTTTAAAAAAAAAAAAAAAAGTTAATTTTAAGAATGCTTGCTTGGGCTTGCTGGAAACCTAGAAACTGACTTGTTTCTGTGGAAAAGTAAAAGCAGAGTACCAAATAATTTAATTATAAATTAACTTTTGGGATTCACATATGAAAGTTAGAGACTGCCACCTATACATGTTATTTAGATGTGATAAAATCTGGTGACCTGAGGTTGGCAGCTCACATCAATTTATGAACAAAGACGACTGCTGTGAGTCTGATTACAGATCCCTAATTTTGCTTGGGGGAGCTGAGAACAAATCATCTTCTGTACAAGAGCAAATTAATAAAAAAATATAAGTAGGTGGTAGTATTATTAGTATAATACTTCCCTTATTTGGAACACAATAATCCAGCAAACATATATTCAGAACATAGAAAGTAGATTTTCAGAGTAGCCAAAGTATACATGTTTACAAGTTCATGCAATTAAATATATATACTTTATTCAGGATATATATATATTTTATATTTTATTCAGGAGAGCCCCTCAGGGCTCTTACATATGGACAATTTTGGGAAACTTTGTTATTCTCTAACTCTCGTGAGACTCCAAACAGTTTATTAGGGAGAAGGGCTTAACAGCAAGCAGACACTATCAAAAATCAAGGACAACGATAAGTCTGACAGTAAAGAAAAATGATAAAAGACAACATAAACAAAGATAAAAGACAAGCATAGACTGGGAGTAAATATTTGCAACATATATTTAAATATCCAAGATACAACAAATTCCAACAGATTAATAAGAAAAAGATAAACCCTGGGGCTGGCCCGGTGGCGCAAGCGGTTAAGTGCGCGCGCTCCGCTGCGGCGGCCCGCGGTTCGCTGGTTCGGATCCCGGGCACGCACCGACGCACTGCTTGGCAAGCCATGCTGTGGCGGCGTCCCATATAAAGTGGAGGAAGATGGGCACAGACGTTAGCCCAGGGCCGTCTTCCTCAGCAAAAAAAGAGGAGGATTGGCGGATGTTAGCACAGGGCTGATCTCCTCACACACACAAAAAAAAGATAAACCCAACAGAAAAACAGGCAGAAGACAAAACCAGACAATCCGAGACATGTAAACAGAAATGACCAATATACATTAAATGATGTTCAACCTTACTAAAAATCAGTGAAATACCAAATAAAAAAAGTTACCAATTTTTACCTATCATATTGGCAAAAATTAAAACACATGAAGATAAAATTTCTTTATCTGGAAGTAACAATAGTCTGACTTCATAGGGTTTTTGCAAGGATAAAGGAAGATAACTCATGTGAAGCACTTAGATCACAGCCCAGAACATTATAAGTGTCCAACATATGTTAGTTGCTGCTGTTATCACTATAATTATCATTATTACTACATTTGTATTTCCATATTATTTGGTTTACATATCTCTCTTACTTATTCAACTATAAGCCCTTGGAGTAGAGGAGTTAAATGTGCATTTTTTAATAACACTTTTTATTCAATAATATACTGTTAATATATTTTCATTTCATTAATACATATATACCTTACTTTCTTGACTACATAATAGTCTACTGTATGATTGTAATATAATTTATTAATCAATTTCTTACTATTGTAAATAACGTTGTAGTGATCAACTTTCTACACACTTCTTTACATTCTTTTCTGATTCTTAGTTTAGAAAAATCTCCTAGAAGTAAAATCTTGGGGTCAAAGGAAATGTACACATAAGACTCTTGACGTGTGCTGCCAAGCTGTCCTCCAGAGAGCCTGTACCAGCAGTGGGCAGAAACTCCGTTTTCAATCATATCTGAAATTCTATCCAAATCACAGTTCTTAGCACATTTTACATACCTAATAAATTGGATGAATGGAAGGAAAGACAGAAGGAAGTTGAGAGAAAAGGACATTTGTGGGAAAACAATATCATGTGAGGAAAGGCAAGCTACTGGGGAAGTGAAGAACATGTTCAGAAAATGACAGCTAGCCCAGTTAAGCTGCTTGTAGGACACAAAGGGAGGCTGAGAAAAGTGAAATAGATCAGTGCTTCTCAAACTGCAGTGGGTATACCAAACACTTGCGGATCTTGCTAAAATTCTAGTTCGGACTCAGTATATCTGGGATGGGGTCTGAGATTCTACACGTGTAACAAGCTCCTAGGTGATGCTGATGCTATTGGTCCAGGAACATACTTTAAATAGCAAGGACGAAGACACTGAAGAAGCAGTTTAGCACTGAAGAGTTTCAAATGTCAGGCTAAAGAGTTTGGACTTTGTATTCAATTATTTGGTTGTCAATTTAAGGGAGAGAAGTATATTAGAAGTTTCTGAGCAAGCGAGACCTAATCACTAGAGAAAAATCAGATAGGAAAAATCTTTATGGCACATTACCAACCAAGTCTTTCTTAGAAGATGGTTTATTTTGTTTTGTCACTTTAATATTTTCTCAGTTTTGGTTAATATTGTTAAGAAACTTGAGGCTATTTTGGCAAAATATCAGTGCTTTACATATATCCCTCTCTAGCCTAAAGATTACTGTTAATAATGGAAGAGACACTTAACAGATAAAGACAAAAGGATTAAGGGTTTTGCTCTTCCTTACCTCCCTACTCCCACTCTTCTCTGGCCCATTCAGCTGAGGCCAGACCCCAAAGCTCCTGGTCACTGCTTTATCACTGTTTCTCGTGACAACCAGGGGTCCAGTTAGAGGTGCTCTTTATAAAAATGACACAGGGGTAACCAAGAGTTAAGTCTCCCCGCCACGTCTCCCCCGCCCATGCCTACAACTACAACTATTTCAAATTCAGTAAGAATTTGAGTGCCAACTCTTGGAGCACATATCACTCACCTCCTCACTCCTGGGCTTCAGAATAAATAATCACTCAGGGAAGAAGGCAGACTGTACACAACTCTAGAAATGCATCTAACTCAGGGAGACAGCAGTTAAAGGTAAGAATTGCCTAGACAGAGGCCAAATCTCCAAGAGCTAATTCCATGTCATCCCATCAATCTCCGTCCTCTCCAGTCATCATTAGCATTGGAAAGCTGACAGAGATAGAAGCAGCATTGGCTGTGTTTCTTTCCACTAATCCATTATGGCCTGGAAAGTGGGGGACATAAAGAAGAGGCAGGAATCAGTTAGAACACCTGATCTTGGCGTTCTGCGAACATCCTCTCATCCCCACAGTAACACTTTAGAACACAGCAGTTTCCAAGGCTCTCGTGAGGCTCTCTAGCAGGAAATCACTGCTTGCCAAAGCTTATGAGATCACCAAGTTAATAATGAATGCACTTGCACGTGGAGCGAAGTGGGGGTGCAACTGGCATGACCAGGAAACCGAGCAACCTGTGCTGTGGGGCGTGAGCCTCAGGCCAGGACGCTTCAGATGCTGTGGGGAGTGGAAAGAGACATAACCCATCCAGAAGATAATTTGGCTATTTTTATCAAAACTTGAAATGTACACACTCTTTTAGCAACTCTACTTGTAGGAATTTATTCCCCAAAACACCTACATGCCAAAATGATGCTTGTTTCAGCAAAATACAAGAAACAACTTAAACGTCTATCAACGGGTCTAGTAGTTAACTCTTCTGAAATATGAGGAAATACAACAGACACATTAAGAAAAGAAAGAGGAAGACTTTTTGTGCTACACTAGAACTATCTCCAAGATACATTACTGAGTAAAAAGAGTAAGGTGGAAAACAGTGTGTAGAATATGCAACCATTTATGGAAGGGGGGAGGGGTATATATGTATGTGTGTGTACACACATACACACACACAATCTCTGGTAACAGATTGCCAAGGAAACTGGGTTTCTGAGGTTAGAGAGAGACTTTCATTTTATAGCTCCTACCCTTTTGTATTAATTACTTTACTTATTTATTCATCATATACCATGTATTATTATTTCCAATTTGGGGGGCTTTGGGGGTTTTTGGTTGTCTTTTGTTTGTTTGTTTGAAGGTTTTGAAATGCATGAATTCCTTGAGTATTCAAGGAGTCACAGAAAACATTTACATTTTCCCGTGAAGAAAAATTGCAGGTCATTCTCCCAAAACTAAATGTAAAAATCCTAAACAAGAAATTAGCAAAATGAATTCAACAATATATAAAAAAAGATAATTCATCACTACCAAGTTGGCCTCATCCCAAGAATGCAAAGCTGTTTTAATTTTAGATCTCGACTAATATAATTTACCTCACTGACAAATCAAAGCAGAAAAACCTATACAATACACGCAGAAAAATATTTGATAAAATTCAACATCAAATTATTTTAATAATTACATTACAAAATAATCCAGAGTAAACGTCATACTTAATGGTAAAATTCTCTTCCTATACGTCCCATAAGCAAACAATACAAAGGTGTTTAGTGGTGGCTCTTAACCCCTTTTTGGAAGATAACCCCTTTACAATATCCTACATAAGATTTCAAGATATTTCACAACATCTTACTTCAAAGCCAGAAGTTCTGTGAATCCCAGCTGAAGAAGCTTTGAAGTAAAGGCTTAAAAAAAAGTATGAAAATAGGAAACCATTCTATAGCACTATCAGATTCACAGCACTAAAACAAAACTCCATACACTTAAAGTGCTCAAAAACTTGAATGTGTCCTCAGCCTACAAAATAAAGTCCACACTCTGCAGCCCTGCACAATATGGCTCCAAGCTCCTATCCAGCTCTCATCTCTCATTGTTCCACCACACTAACCAACAGTATTCATCTACTCAGTGTGCACTGCCTTATGACCACCAACCTTGTCCTTCCACCCTCCTCTCCAAGCTCACATCAGACCAAGAAGGAAATGTGAGTCAAGACATCATCTTTACTACTGATAAAGCTGACTACGGAAAATGGCTATAGATCTGTGACAAGAATCAGCCAGATTTCCCCAGCTAGTCACTGGCACAGCTAGACAACCCCGGCCACCCCAGCAGGGCCAGGTGTGTTTAGGCAGAAAAATCCAAGTGCAGGCTGTTTCTGAGCTGAGGATCTTCCTTCTTTCTCCCCAGTTCACCCATTAGATAAGTCACTCCTCTTCCCATGGTGCTCTCTGTGACAAGAAACATGAGGCCAGGCACATGTAGGCTGCCACACTAATACTCAACTCTTTTTTTCAAGGCACAGTCCCACCTCTAACCTGAAAACCATCCCAAACCAGACAACATTTTTCATGTTATCCTTTCCTTGGAATTCCTACAGCACTTAATCCCTGTGCTACTAATTTGAGTCAACACTTACAATAATATCTCTTGTACTGATGATAAAATAGACAGTAAGTCCCCTGAGCCTTGGACTCTATTTTATCTCTCTTTGAGTTCTCATCACTTAGATGCATGCCCTGAACGATGATGACACTCAAGTATCCACTGATTTTGAAAAATTATTAATGTCAGAATGGGGAGTGTAGTCTTTGATAGGTAAGAAGGAATCCTAATTAAAGGGGAAAGAGGATCAAGAGGTGTTTTCTGAATATTAATAGTCAACAGCACATCTGGTTAGAATACACGATACAAAGAAGAAGCAAGAGACAAGATGAAAGAGAAGCGAGAGAGAAAACTGCAGTTACTTAGATGTGATTTGGGAAAGGGTTCTGTGAATGTCAGCGTAATAAATTAAAGCAGCAATCATAAAATAATGGAAGGCTGTCCAACAAACAACTGAATAAAAGCAAATCCTGAAATGCATTAGTGAATTACACTAATTAGTGTAATACACTAATTACACTTAGTAATTACCTTAGTGAATACACTAAGGTTCGCTGTAGGTCATCAGCTGATAATAAACTGCTGCTTCCGTGACTATTGCTCACCTAACAAGGCTGTTAAAAATGGGAGGCAGTCAGTCATTTTTATACTCTTTCTAAGTATAACCAACAGATCCCAATTAGATCCTTATTAGAGTTCTAAGCCTAACTGAAAAAAAAATAATGAAGATCACTTAAGGAGCTGAAAAGGAGACTTCTGGAGGGAGTGAAAAAGCTTAGGCCAAATATAAAAACATTTCTCAGGGGTAATCATACTCTTGAAGACTAGAAGTTAAAGAGAATATGGCAATTATACATTTTACAACTCCACTGAAAAGTGGAGAAATGCAGCAACAGAGAAATTTTAGTTAAATATGAAGGAGAAACTCTCTATGCATAAGCATTGTTAATGAAGCAGTGGTAGAAACAAGACTATCTTCTTTAATTAGTCAATTCAGAACTTAGGAGTCCAACAGTTGTCAACACGGTGAGACAGTAATGCAGAACATAGAGAAGGTTTTTACAATTTAAGCTAACTCAAGACAAAAACAACAACAACAAAAGAATAGCCATAAAAATTAAATATATATAGAAAGTATTTGTAGATATAAATATTCTTCTAGAGAGGTCTTTAAAATTGCCGTAAAAGTATTTTATTTCTCTTCAGTCAAATAGCATGATAAGTCAAGTATCTGTCTAACAATACATTTCTAAGTCCTGGTCAACAGTGTCTGTGCTTCCTCCACTTCCCAGAGCTCAGCCCCTCATGCCCATAACAGACATCACTTGCTCTCCTGATGAAACCATGTAAAACCTACGACACTGGCTTTCATTTTGCAAAAATTTTATATTAGTCTCAAAATGAAGACAGGCCAACCATGATTCTTAAAACTTTGTCATGCCTATCAGGAATTCCCTTAAAAATTTTTCTCCAACATTAAAACACTTAGAAATCTTTGGTTTGCTTTCAAGTTGGGAATACATGACAATACAGACACACAGCAAAAGGGACCTAGCAGGGGGAGGGGAAGGTGAGAAGAATACTGTCATTTTGGAAAAAATGGCAAACAAAACTGCCAATGCATCTCCAGTGAGAGGTCTTTTTTACTGGGTAAAAAGATCCTTCTTAGACGGACTTTGAGTTATTCCAGTTTGACTATCAAGCTGATGCTTGAACCCTTCCACAGCATCCTGAAGTTCGAATGCCTCCAACTGCTGAAGAACTGACTAGCCTAGACAGCTCTTGTTGGTTTAAAAAACATTTTTTTAATTTAAAAACAAAAAGTTATGTATGATTACAAACAATAAGCCAGACACTCTGCTAAGAACTTTATATAAAATCTTATCACCTAATCCTTACTAATGCCTGAGATCTAGGTTCTTTTGTCACTCCTATCTTGAAGACATGGAAAGGTTAAGGGTCACATCAGGTAACCAGTGGAGCCAGGATTTGCCATGACCTTTGGCAGAGTTCTGCTTAGACACCATATATATTCCCAAACATTACAAACCACAAAGAACCTAACCCCTTTAATTTCTGCTTCTAAAATTAAAATTTCCTTCAGAACTTTTCTCATGCACATACCAGGTTCTCTATGGTTTCTGTGCTCTATGGATTCCCAGTTTATAAACCTTAGCTTATTTTCCTTATGTTATACATACCTGACCAGCAACAACAAAAATGCAAAGCATCGACAAGACAAATTCAATTCTCCTTTTTCAAAATTACTCAGAAGGGTAAGTGAAGACCATCAAAACGTTTAAAAATTAGAACCAATGATTAGTTCCCTACATTTATCTTGCCCGGGGAATTTCTGCTACACAACATAGCTGGAAGCAAACAAGAAACAAACCGGGTAGGGGGAAACGTATGGTCAGCAATGTTTCAGGTATAAATAATTTATTAATAGTACTCCAAATTTAATGAAACACAATATTTTACGGCTTGCTTATAGCTAAAATATAGAGGCCACATTATCGCAACATGAAGCAAATATGTCAGTGGAAAGGGTAGGATTTATCAAGCTGGCCCCATCAGACCGGTCCATTCATCCTAGGTATTGCATACTTGTACTATTCGCTTGCTACCTCTCTGTGAATGCGGGTAGATGTGTCAGGTAATTTAGCCCCAATAGGTAGGCCTGCTTCATGTAGAGAAAAGAAAAGTTACAAAAAACATAGAATTTATGCATTTCAGTACTTCCTACAAAACATATAATACCTCATTAAGAAGACAGCACATATATGCATAGTTCCTATCTGTATTTGCCTATATTTACAGGCAAAATAGCTCAATTAAAATAAATTCTAAGAGGGGCTGGCCCAGTGTCATAGCAGTTAAGTTCACGTGCTCTGCTTTGGCAGTTCGCGGTTCACAGCTTCAGATCCCAGGCACGGACCTACGCACCGCTTATCAAGCCATGCTGTGGCAGGTGTCCCACATATAAAGTAGAGGTAGATGGACACGGATGTTAGCCCAGGGCCAATCTTCCTCAGCAAAAAGAGGAGGATTGGAAACAGTTGTTAGCTCAGGGCTAATCTTCCTCACCAAAAAATAAATAAATAAATAAATAAATTCTAAGAAATATTATTTTCTAATTCTAATTAGTAACTCATTACACTGCACAAAACTAATGGTTTACTCCTCAAAACCTGGAGCACTAATTTTTAACTTCAAGGATTGGGTTGCCCAGAACCAATTCATAGGATAGACAATGATTTTCTCCTTTATAATGTTACCTCATGAGCAACCAACTGCTATTAACTTCTCTATGGCAAGGTCTCCCTTGATCTCCAAAGCTGCTGGAGTGTGGAGTGGCTCTTAACTGGGTGTTTTTTCCCAGAGAAGCACAAAGACCCCTGTGTCTACAACTATTCTCAACTCACTCAGCACCAGTGGTCTCCATTTTACATCCAAGCCACTCCTTTTGCATATTTTGAAACTCAAAGTAAACATAGCATTATAAACAAAGTGTCACAGATTTCTTATCGGGCTACATAACAGAACTATTATTTTAATTAGTGCTGCTTTTAGGTCAGACTTTTTGCATTTACAGCCCTAAAATGTTTTTTTAAAATCCCAGCCCTAAAATATTTAAAACAGACCACTAAAACACAATTTGCATGACCAACTTATCCTTCATTGAAGCTCAGTTCATAAAAAGGTTCATTCATGTTAAAAAGCTATTTTTAAATGTGCCTAACTCATTGCTTAGAATCTACTAAAAATTAAGCATTATACTTCAGTGGAATTTTAAAAGTTTAAAATTATATTTCTCCCATCTCATTTCCACCTCCTCCCCCAATCCTGCCATCCTGAATATCAACATTATTTTAAACTTTGCTGTTTTATATTCCAGTAGCTTCATTCATTGGTCATTGAGAAATAACATCTATCTGAACACTCTGGCATCTGACTTTCACACTTAGTTATACCAATTGGGTCGTGGCAACCTAAAGATGGATGAGCACATCCTGCCAAAGCCCAAGGGAAATTTCTGCAACTGAAATCAGGGGAGATCTACCTACGGAAAGGAGGCTGCGCCCTTCAGGAAACCAGCACCCTTACTGGGCCACTCACAAAAGGACCACAGGCTTCCCTGGCAAGGCTTCGTTTCCTCTCGTCCCATCAGCCCCTCCTTGGCAGTGACAGCATGAATCATATATCCCCTGGGGATAATGCATGGCAGGTCACCAGAATGACAATTTATTACTCAAGTAGGACACAAGGTTTAAACTATGCTCTAAAAAATTACAGCCTAGAGTTATTCAAGAAGCCGAGTCCCCACAAACAGACTTGAAGCTGCAAAACGCAGTAAGACGTCGACAGAAAAAGCATCCAGTCCAACACGCAGTAGTCAAGCTTGCGGGATTCTTGAGACGGCAAGTTAAAACATGTGAAGCCAAAAGGCCTGCTCATCATTTTGACACATGGATATTATCACACCTACTGAATGGGTCTTAAGCTTAATACAGCACTTTATTTTATTGTTTAAAGCAACATGTCAACAAAATAAATGGAAGCTTAATAGCAGAGTACAAGCCATGCCTGGGTTAAACTCCTAGCATGATCTCATTAATCCTTACAACACCTGATGAGGGGAGTAGGCAGCAAGTATTTTAATCTCCTTTTTCATAATGAAAAAAAATGTCATGTATAACTTTCCCCAGGGTTACAGCTGGCACACAGTCCTACAGTCAGGGAAACAGTTGACTTGACCCTCAGTAAAGGGTGGAATACACTGGGCTGTTTTAAAGGAAATGCTTCTCACTGAGACAAGATGGATTTCTTAATGAGGCAGCTATATACTATACACTTCACAAATGGATTGCCATTCCACTCCTCACAAACTTTTTACACTCTATACTAGACTGTCAAACAAAGTAGTTTTTAAAAATGCATACTTCTCCAGACCTCTTAGCTTCCAGTTATGCCCTACAACTGTGCTTCTCAAACAGGGGGTAACCTCAGATCCTCAGGGTTAGTCAGCAGTGGGCAAAGGGGTACACAAAGTCTCAGGACCAACAAGTACATTTTCTTGGAGCTCAGTTTGAATAGATGGGTCATTTAAAACCTGATTTTTATATTAAAATATATCTTGAAATGTAATGCAAAATTGTTCATTAAACTATTTTTAGAATGCCTAACACATGCCAGGTTCACCCTGCTGAAGTCCTTTAACTATGAGCTGGTCCAGAAGGCGCCTTAACTCCTTTGACTCTCAGGACAATGTTCTCTTTACTATTTCACCCAGAAAATTAAAATAAAAGAAAGGCAAATAACCACATATGTTGGTAGGAGTGACTCCCTTACACTTACTAAAAATATCCACTAACTGCCAAAACAGTCACATGATCAGTGTGACTGATGAGGGCACATAAAAGTAACATGCAGGTCATCAGGAAAATCAACTGACTGGGCAAACACAGCCTTCTCCCAAAACTTAACTTCGTTCCAAATGCACAGAATTAGGATTAGGTATCAAGGGCCATTCAAATATTCCCAGAAGCTATGAGAGGACGTGCTTCTAACACCCAACATGTTCAACAGGAGGCTAGTGAAAGATGTGAATGTAAACCACCATAACTCAACAGGCAGTCCCTGTGAGGAACTAAGGGAGTGACCACGTCCACGGGAGATACTCACTTCAGCTCCTGAGGACAGCTTTGGACTGATGAAAGAACCAGGTGCAGAAATCCACGTCCAAGTACCCATAGTTCCTGAAATTGCCAGAGAAAGAAGACCTTCTTGGTTCTCAATTGTTTTGGGGTCCCAGGGCCTTGGAGAAGGTGAGGAACACACTATACCCTTTCCCCAGGGGGAAACAAAAGCCCCCACGGAAAACTCAGTACACTGCTTCAGGGCAGCCACATATTTCCATCAATAACTGAGATTTCTCAACTCAAAAACCTGCTCCCAAGTCCAATTCTGACTAATTAGGATCCTCGGACATTGAGGAAGATTTCACAAGCAGACCATAAAGTATATTGAACTTTATTTTTAAAAACAGAACTTGTACGTCTAAATGAACTGCCCTCATTCAAAGAGTGACTCTAGGAAACCACACGTTATTTCAAGGAACCCTGAGAAAATCATTTAGAATCCTATTCTAAAATAACCCCCAAAACCAGTTTTCACATCATATCAGACAGGAGGTTTTGTCACCGACTAGGTGCCTCGAGAAACTCCAAGATGGGTTTGGAAGCAATTAACTGTTTTTCCAAGTTGTTTCTTTTCCTTTTGTATGTGAAGGAGATGTAACCACCAACCATCCTGAAACTGACCAAGCCTCATCAGAAGAGCTCTGCCTATTACCTTTGCCTTATTTTTAATGCAAAGATCTCTCCAGGAGGAACTTAGGCCTTATTATTTGGAAGCACGTTCTCCAACTGAGCCTGTGCAAGCGAATACCCACCTCTCCCTTTTGAATATTCATTCCCCAACCAAATAAAAGTTCCTACTTCCCTTTGTTCGGGGACGCCATGACTTTGGAAATGGTTCCTCATGGCCTCCTATTTGCTGCAAATACACTTTACTTTGTGAAACAACTTCCACTGGTGTAGAGTCTTATTTAACTCACCAGGAGGCGAGCCCACTTGGTTCCATAACAGTTTCTTTACAGACACACCTCATGTCTCACTAAAGAAAAACTATTTCCTATTGCTATCACCTGGCTTACAGAAAGCAAACTTTAACAGTTGTAGTCTGACTCAAACATAAAACTCACCCACAAAAAAATAAAGGTCCATCACCACTGAGGATAGTTTTTAAAAATACAATGGAGGATATAAATGCAATTCCAAAGGAAAAAGATCCAACAACATGTTGAGCTACTGTAACATCATAGAAATAAGATATATCACCTTCCAAAGTGTCTACTCGGAAAAGGATAACATTCTTTTTTATTGATGTCTTAATGGTTTATAACATTGTGAAATTTTGGTTGTAGATTTTTGTCCATCACCATATACATGTCTCCCTTCACCCCTTGTGCCCACCCCCCACCCCCTTGCCCCTGGTAACCACTATTCAGTTTTGTCTGTCCATGTGTTGGTTTATATTCCACACGTGAGTGAGATCATACGATGTTTTTCTCTTTCTGTCTTATTTCACTTAACATAATACCCTCCAGGTTCATCTATGTTGCTGCAAATGGGACAATTTTGTCTTTTTTTATGGCTGAGTAGTGTTCCATTGCATATATATACCACTTCTTCCTGATTCAATCATCAGTCAAGGCACACTTGCGTTGCTTCCACTTCTTGGCTCTAGTGAATAATGCTGCAATGAATATAGGCTGCATAAGCCTCTTTGGATTGTTGATTTCAGGTTCATTGGATAGATTCCCAGTAGTGGGATAGCTGGATCATAGGGTATTTCTATTTTTAATTTTTTGAGGAATCTCCATACCGTTTTCCATAGAGGCTGCACCAGTTTACATTCCCACCAGCTGTGTACGAGGGTTCCTATTTCTCCACATCATCTCCAACATTTGTTGTTTTTTGTCTTGGTGATTATAGCCATTCTAACGGGCGTGAAGTTATATCTTAGCGTGGTTTTGATTTGCATTTCCCTGAAGATTAGTGACATTGAACATCTTTTCATATGCCTACTGGCCATCTGTATATCTTTTTTGGAGGAGTGTCTGTTTATTTCCTCTGCCCATTTTTTAATCAGTTGTTGGTTTTTTTGTTGTTCAGTTGTGTGAGTTCTTTATATATTATGGAGATTAACCCCGTGTCAGATATATGTTTTGCAAATATTTTCTCCCAGCTGGTAGGTTGTCTATTCATTTTGATCCTGGTTTCATTTGTCTTGTAGAAGCTGTTTTAATCTGATGAAGACCCACTTCCTTTTTCTTTAGTTTCCCTAGCCTGAGTAGGCATGGCATCCGAAAAGATTCCTTTATGACCAATGTCAAATAGTGTATTGTCTATATTTTCTTCTACGAGTTTTACAGTTTCAGGTCTCACTTTCAGGTCTTTGATACATTTTGAGTTAATTTTTGTGAATAGTGATACCAGATGGTCCACTTTCATTCTTTTGCATGTGGCTGTCCAGTTTTCCCAGTACCATTTATTGAAGTGACTTTCCTTTCTCCATTGTATGTTCTTAGCTCCTTTGTTGAAGATTAGCTGTCCATATATGTGTGGTTTTATTTCTGGGCTTTCAATTCTGTTCCATTGATCTGTGTGTCTGTTTTTGTACCAGTACCATGCTGTTTTGATTACTATTGCTTTGTACAGAATGTTTTGAAGTCAGGGATTATGATGCCTCCAGCTTTGTTCTTTTCTCTTAGGATTACTTTAGCTATTCGGCGTCTTTTGTTGTCCCATATATATAATTTTAGTATTCTTTGTTCTATTTCCATGAAGAATGTCATTGGGATTCTGATTGGGATTACATTGAATCTGTAGATTGCTTTAGGTAATATAGACATTTTAACTATGTTTATTCTTCCAATCCATGTGCATGGGATATCTTTCCACTTCTTTATGTCATCATTGATTTCTTTCAATAATGTCTTGTAGTTTTCATTGTATAGGTCTTTCACCTTCATAGTAAGATTTATTCCTGGATATTTTATTCTTTTTGATGCAATTGTAAACAGTATTATCTTTTTGAGCTCTCTTTCTGTTAGTTTGTTATTAGCATACAGAAATGTAACTGATTTTTGTAGGATAATTTTGTACCCTGAGACTTTGCTGTAGTTGTTGATTATTTCTAATAGTTTTCCAATGGAATCTTTAGGGTTTTCTATATATAAAATCATGTCGTCTGCAAATAGTGAGAGTTTCACTTCTTCATTGCCTATTTGGATTCCTTTTATCCCTTTTTCTTGCCTAATTGCTCTGGCCAAAACCTCCAGTACTATGTTGAATAACAGTGGCAAGAGTGGGCAGCCTTGTCTCCTTCCTGTTCTCAGAGGAATCGCTTTCAGACTTTCCCTACTGAGTATGATGTTGGCTGTGGGTTTGTCATAAATGGCCTTTATTATGTTGAGGTACTTTCCTTCTATACTCATTTTGTTGAGAGTTTTTATCATAAATGGATGTTGGATTTTGTCAAATGCCTTCTCTGCATCTATTGAGATGATCATGTGGTTTTTATTCCTCGTTTTGTTGATGTGGTGTATCACGTTGATTGATTTGCGGATGTTGAACCATCCCTGCGTCCCTGGTATAAATCCCACTTGGTCATGGTGTATGATACATATTGCTGTATTCAGTTTGCCACTATTTTGTTGAGGATTTTTGCATCTATGTTCATCAGCAATATTGGCCTATAATTTTCCTTCTTTGTATTGTCCTTGTCTGGCTTTGGTATCAGGATGATGTTGGCCTCGTAGAATGTATTAGGAAGTGTTCCATCTTGCTCTATTTTTTGCAATAGTTTGAGAAGGATGGGTATTAAATCTTCTTTGAATGTTTGGTAAAATTCACCAGAGAAGCCATCTAGTCCTGGACTTTTATTTTTTGGGAGGTTTTTGATTACTATTTCAATCTCTTTACTTGTGATTGGTCTATTCAGATTCTCTATTTCTTCTTGGTTCAGTTTTGGGAGGTTGTATGAGTCTAAGAATTTATCCATTTCTTCCAGATGGTCCAACTTGTTGGCATATAGTTTTTCATAGTATTGTCTTATAATCCTTCGCATTTCTGTGGTAAAGGATAACATTCTTTAAAATCTTTAAGTTCTGATATAAAATTTATTTATTTAATAAACATGTGAGGGAAGGGCTAACATTTAGCAATGCCTTCCAGAATGGCTTCTCTTACTGGGATCCATTTTAAATAACAGCTCTAAGGTGCTAAGTAAAGTTACATCATAGTCATACATTCTTTTAAAAATCACTTTCCCACAAATATCTTTGTTCAAGTGTTCCAGAAAATACATTATCTTAATTAAATCCTGAAAACAAAACAGCTGAATTTAGATTTAGAAATCCACAGTACAATGTGAATTTGTGGAATGACCAGAAAACATTATCAATTCCGGGAGGGTGGGGGGGGACACAGGACACTCAGTAATGAAATACAAAGTATCCATGTTTTAGGACTCATTAAAAAATTATCTTATACCAATGGCTTTTCATTAGTGGCCATTTCTAAAGAGAGATCACACTATACCTTATTTGTTCAATGTATGATATTCACAGAAATGGACTAATAAGAAAAATTCCCCTGAGATTTTTCAGCAAGATAGTGTAAGATCACATTAATCAAATGCCCTTGATACTTTGAAGTTCATCTTTAGTAAAATTCAATATCCAAATTGTTACAAAGGATCTGTCATTACTATTAGCCTTGGCTCTCATACTCTACAGACCTGAATCCCTGTTAACTTACCTATAATTTAAAGCAAATGGGTGTAATTTAAAGTAAACCCAAGGATCTTTCAAAATCTGAAAATTCTAGTCACAAGGAGTAAATATTCAGGGGAAAAGGATGGATTATTATTATGGATCTGCAGACACCACAGACACATGGTCTCCATTAAGAATGGCCCGCAGGGGATTTTTTTTAAAACTCTCCAAATTACATATCGCTTTAAGAATTTTAAGTTTATTCCTGCTAATAAAATGTATATACATTTATATGCATAATATTAATTATTTCTTAATCATCTAGTTTTCTGAAATGAAAAATACATGCTAGGTAAAAAAAAAAAAAAAAAACCTCATTTACCCCAATATATCCAATCACTGATAAACCAACTTTACTCATTTTCTTATATTTGCAATTAGAGCCCCTCCATTGAGCTCAGTTCCAACGTCAATGCTCCTATTAGATTGTTATAACCTTTCTACCAGCCAAGCAGACATAGCTTTATCTTTTTATAACACTTTCCATGTCCTAAATTCCAACATCCCGGCACGTTCCCTGCCTGACCTCCTTCTCTTAACACTACCTGCTTTGAAAGGGTCAAATAATTAAATATTTCCTAAAAGAGTAGTCCGAAAATAAATCAGTTAAGGATGAGAAGAAATAACTCCTAACTGTCACATAAACAGCAATTACATACGCTAGAGAGTGCATTCCTTAACCAGTACATGCCAACCTCAGACGTGCTTAGGCAGGGATGATTAAACACCAGAATCCTACACCTCGACTTCAAAACAGTCAAATAAGGATGTACCTGTCTAGGTTCCTGGTTAAAAACAAGAAACCGACTCAGGTTAGGTTAGGCAGGAAAAGTACTTGTTTTCTGGCACGGTTTGGGGTAATTCACTGTCTGTGGGAGGCCTGTAGACTCAGTCTCAGGCTGGGACCAAGTGGGGTGAAGCACAGCCAAGGTCCTACCACAGAACAGCCTACCCTGCCAGAGCCCTGCTGGAGCTGCTGCTTCACCACCAAGGACAGTCACCTTTATTCACCTGGGCTCTGGACCCTTGACACTGTCAGCCGGACACTGGCCCAGCTGCCCCCAGTAGTCTTAACAGGCAGGAGCTCAGAACCACCCTCCTGAGAACTCAATGCCAGAGGAGATCACAGGCTCAACCCAGTGGCCAGAGGTAAGCCAGGGAAGGTCTGCCTGCCTCGGACTGCAGCTCAGGGAGGCTGAGCCCAGCTTCCCATCTGCCTTTGATTCCCACAAAAAAGGAAGGGAACTGGGCACAAAAAAGATAAATATCTGCCACAGAAGGGTCTAGAAGAAATGATTTGTTTTAAATACTATGGAGAGTTCAGATAAAGATTTAATGCTTATCATACTAAACAGAGAAGAAAGGTATGAATCTTACTAATTCAAATAATAAGGAAAAATAGCCTATTTCCTTAATCGATTTTCATAGAGAATGATCTGATGGAAGCTACTCATTAAAACAAACCAAATGCAGTGTCCCTCTGTCAATTAGACTCCTTATTTATTTATGCATTTACAGATTCATTTATCTATCTAACTTTGGCTTGTGAAAACCAAGTAGATTGATTTTGCCCAATGATACTAAGTAAAATATTGTTAGAATGTTTAGAGAAAATAACAAGAGAGAAAAGGGGAGTCTATGAGAAACTGTCATGTGCAGGTAGAACAGACATATTCTGCCACTCTAGAGAACACAGGTGTGATCAAAGAATAGAAGCTGTAGAGTCAGATTTTGGCTCAACATACGTCATTCCTCCAAACACTTGAAGGAATCCAAGAGTGGAATACGTTCCATAGCAAAACAGCAAGCTCCTCCCCACTGGAAGTATAGGAGCAGACTAGGCAGCCACTGCTAGGAACACAGTGCAGTGTGTTTGTGTCCCCCAAAATTCATATGTTGAAACCCTAATCCCAATGTGATGGTATTCAGAGGTGGGGCCTTTGGGAGGTGATTAGGTCATGAGGGTGGAGCCCTCATGAATGGGATTAATATCCTTATAAGAAGAGGCCAGAGAGCTGGGTAGCCCCCCTTCTACTATGTGAAGACACAGCAAGAGGAAAGCCTTCTATAATCCAGGAAGAGGGCCCTCCCCAGAACCTGACAACCTGACTACCCTTCTAATGAAATCTAAGATTGCGTTAGGTAGTCATCTGAACAAACCCCCAGGACTAATGTCTACCCCATCCTATATTTGGTCTATTATTTTAGTCCAAATTTAAAATTTGGACTGGTAGTCAGCACCCTGATCTTGGACTTCTAACCTCCAGAACAGTGAGAAATAAATGTTTATTGCTTAAGCCACCCAGTTTATGGTAATTTGTTACAGCAGCTGAAACTGACTAAAACACAGCATGAAAACTGCCAGCACTAAATGAGTGGGTAGACTGGTTGGTCCAGACTTCTAAATTCCTGTACAAGTAGGGTTCCAACAAAACGATTTCTACAGTCTGGAAAAAAGAGCTGAAATTAAAA